>NC_068396.1:31140983-31478483 GCF_023724105.1 Carassius gibelio | reverse complement strand
TTGGAATTTTCAATGTAAATTTCAAAGAAGAGAGCAATGGAATGCCTGCGCTTCCGTTAGTGACATCATCGGCGAGCAGCGCTACCTTCTCGATGATGTCGAGCAGGCTGCTGAAGTGATGCGTGCTGCAGCCCTCGGCCAGATCCACCAGCAGCTGTGTGGCCTGTTTCCTGACGGACAGATCTCGATCTTCAGCGATCTGACCCAGCTGAGGAATCACCACCACCTCGATCAGCTCCTCCTGGTCACACAGAGCACAGACCATCAAGAAAACAACAGCGAGCTCACGAACACAGGGAAAGACCTTACTGCTACAGGACTGACCTCATAGAGCTGGCGGTTTGTGCTGAGCACGAAGGACAGGATGTGCAGGACCTTGATCCTGATCACAGTACGGCTCTCATTCCTGACACACACACACATAGAGAGAAGTGTTACTCCCAGGACTGGTTTAAAACAGGACTTTAGTGAATATGATGAACGATCCAGACCTGAAGAACTTCTCCATGAGTTTGAGCAGGTTCTGCAGCCACCCGTCTTTAGCCGGCTGGATGGACTGAGCTCTGTAGGAGATCAGCGTCAGCACAGACGCATCCTACAGGACAGATCACACCCAAATAATGCACTTCACTTAAACACACATCAAGAGTTTACTTACAAAAACAGATGTCTTTTTTATTTTTCAAATACCTTGTTTTTTTATTGTTATATGTTTTATGTGTAATTAGCTGTGTTTTTTTGTTATTTTTGAAACTAATCAAAATAACCCAACTTCAGTTTGATTGAAATTAATTGGAAAAAACATGACTTTTGTTTTTGCAAATGAACTCTTCGTATATTCTTCCTTTACACTGAATAATACATTTAGTCAGTGACAATATCCTCCTTCATTTATAAATAACTTAATTGTATTATAAATTTAAATAAATCTATACTACATTGAAATATAATATATTTTTAATTTAATTTAAAAATTAAATTAGCAATAGATTTAAATACATTTATGCTTCCTTTCAATTCAATAAATTCAGTCTGAATATCCCCTTTAATTTATACTAAATTGTAATAATGAATTTAAAGAAATAATTAATTTAAATGTAATAAATTGGTTAAATTTAAATACATTTATATAAATTTAGTCTATCTGAATATACTCCTTAATTTAATTTTAATAATGAATTTAAATACATTTATATTTTAATTTGATTTGAATGTCAAAATAAATGTAAACACATTTTAATTTCTTGCAACTGAATACATTTACGTCCTCCTAAATCTATACTGAATTTACTTTTAATAATACATTTATTTAACATTTTTAAATTGAATAAAACATTTTAATTTAAATGTATTAATAAATGTAAATAGATTTATGTTTTAATTAAATTTCAGAGCGGGACAGAGAGCGAGTGAGACTCACGGGGCGTTTATCAGCACACTTCTCCACCAGGCTGAAGAATCTCTCCGAGGATCCGTGGAAGTCGTTCTGCTCGTACAGCTCCTCCACGGTGCTCAGTAACTCATAAACAATCACCTTCAGATCAGGGCTGCCCATCGTCTGCACACACCACAGGTACGAAGAGCGTCAGGGGATAAACACTCGTGTAACATCTCAGTGTGTGTGTGTGTGTGTGTACCTGTATCTGCTGCAGGAGTCTCTCTACGATGGACAGCAGGATGTCCCACGTCACCACGTGCAGCTCTCGGCCGTACTTCTTGATGAGCCGTGTGATCGACAGCACGATCTCGTAGGACACCACCTCATTCGCGCTGTTCATGGCCTGGCCACAGAGGTCAGAGGTCAAACACCAGTAGGCATCACAATACATTTATAAAAACAGGAACTGATGGCAAACTAGCACACACCTTGTAGAAGGAGGGCAGGACCAGAGTGGGCGTGTTCTTGAGGGCAGGAAGTCTGTGAGCTCCCCACAGCGCCATCCCAACAAAAAACACAGCACCCCTGAGAAGAGCGGCGTCCTCACTGTACACCCTACACACACACACACACACCATGTTTGTTTCCAAGTATATTTCTACTGTTATTGTTATATTTCTAGCCTATCTTCTCCCTAAGCAATCACACATCTGTCTTCTGCGGTTATAAGTGCGTGTGTACCTCTCCTCCATGATTCGGCACATGGTGTATATGGCACTGTGACCCAGGTGAGTTCCCAGCACTTTACGCATCAACTACACACACAACGACAGAGAAGTCAAAGCATGCACCATAAATGTGAGGTATATAACTCATCTGAACACTTCTCTGTGTACCTTCCAGCAGGATTCACAGAACTCCTTCACGTTAACCGTTCGGCACAGAGTGATGATGAACACCGTCAGAGAGTCAGACGGCAGGCAGTTATAACACACCACCGCGTCCAACACCTGCAGTGCAACCTATACACACACACACACACACACACACAGGGGTAAACAGATTCAGCCATCACTGCTTTAATCATAATCCTGAAAGACTGAGCCGATATTACCTCAATGTCCGTGGAGGAAGTCGTCCGGTTACAGAGAAGGCAGATTTTCCTGTAAAAAACAAATCGATGAAGTTATCAATGAAACGGAAATCTTTTGTAATATTATAAACGTCTTTACTGACACTTTTGATCCATTTAATGCACAGTTGCGGAGTAAAATTAATCATTCTTACGAAAACAGAGTCTAAAAGCATCTGAACTGCAGTGTGTATCTGTCTACAAGTCGAGATTCAAGCATTTAAACGGACGCTTTCAAAAGGTGATGAGAGATGTGAGCGTGTTTTCTTACTGGACCATGAGGGAGACGTTCTCATCCAGGTAGCAGGAGTTGAATTTGACCAAGTTCACGAGGACGTGCAGGAAATCTGATGACAGACCGATGTCCATCCACAGCAGAACAAACCGAGCTGAGAGAGAAAACACACAAACACGTATTACAATCTGCATATGATGCTACACAAACCATTCAGACATAGAAAACAGCAGCTCAGGCATCTGTTAAATACAGGTGAACTGTAAAGCAGCTTCTTTCTTCTCTTCAACACAAAAGACATGTGACAGAATTTCCCTTTTTAGGTGTACTGTCTCTTTAAGAACCCCAAAGCATGTGCGGACCGTACCAATCTCCTCCTCTAGGTAGGTGATGTCTTTCCCGTTCTCGGTGAGGGCCTTGAACACCTCCAGTCTCTCGGGCAGGTCTTCATTAGAGGGCTGATAGTCCAGAATGATCTTGAAGAAGTAGGCTCTGAGCGGACCCAAGCGCTCGCCCTGCATCAGAAGATCAGGAGGAAAGCGTGAGTGGAGTTCGCCGCCACACACTGCGCTGTGTTTCATAAGGAGTTCAAAATGAGCACCTGTCCCTGTATAATGGCTCTGAGCAGCACCAGCACTGCATGACGGGCTTCAGGCGGCTGGTTAGGATGCATCAAGTCCTCCACGGCCTTCCACACGGCCTCCACCGCATGCTGAAACACACACACACACACACACATACTGTAGATCTGCTCGGCTGCACGTGTTATAAGAGCAGGCAGATCACCTCACCTCCTCGAACTTCTTGGATTTGGCGAGTTCACACACGTGGTTGATGACTCTGATCCGGTGGTGGAGGCCGTACTCTGGACTGAGCTCCTGCATGATTGAAAGAGAGAGCGATTACTTGAGAAACACTAGGTGGTGAGGCATGGTGTGAATGATTATCGGAGTGTTTCTGACCATCATGATGTCCAGCGTGATGATGAACTCAGACGGTTTGCTCTCAGTCTGTTTGCTGTGGGGCCGAGTCGGACCGAGGCCAAAGATCCCCTTGACCCGGTCCCGCAGAGACTCTTTACTGGGCTGTTTATTCATCCTCACTCCTGCGAGAGACCCTGAATGACAGATACTTCAAACCTCCTGGAGCTGGAGATCCAAAAAAGCACAAAAGAGGGTCTGTAGGCTTAAATATAAATTAAATAGAAAAAGAAAAATGTATATATATATATATATATATATATAAATTTCATATTTGTAGATCTAAAATTGAAATAATTTTAGAATTACCTAAAATAATATACATATAAAATAATTTTAAAAATATATAATTAAAAAATTCTGCTTACTATTTTTTTCACGTTTAAAAAAAATATTCTGCTATTATTAAGTCACTGGGGTTTTTCTTTCTTTATCCCCCACCACTGTTTTTCTGCTTTTTTGTTCTATCTTTAAAAAAACATACAAATAAATCATAACCTCAGTATGTTTTAAAATATTCTGTTTTAAATATTCTACCTAGAAACATGATGACAGCCTAAGAGAATATGAATTAATGTTTTAATATTTCTCACGTAATTAAAGAAAGATTAGAAAGATGAAAGTGGGTCCCTGGGTCAGAAAAGATTGACAACTCCTTCTTTAACATGTATTTTGGGGTCTCTGTCTGTGGCATGTCATTCCTAGCACATCAGCTCCTCAAGACCTTAAAACACTTCTACTAAACCACAAATCATTGTAGCATAAATAACAATCTGATATATCGTCTCTTTTGACATGAAAACATGGCAGGAAAACGATGCACATTAGTCAAACGTCTGACACCTCGTGACAGTCCAGTTCAGTTCAGCCCATGCACAAAAAAAGCCTGCATTTAAAAATGCACCAATTGACTGTGACAGACACAATACCTGAAAGTAAACACGGCAAATAAACCGTGTAAATACACGCATATCTCCAATGTGGTCAAATAAACAAGACATAAATAAATAAATAAACCAGTATCAATCCATAAACAACATGGCAATGCAACACTCAAACATATTGTTAATTTACCGTCTGCGGATGATGGAGGTGGGATGATATCGAGAACATATGTCTAAATAATAAAACGGAATCTCTCCCGATTTATGCATTTATTTGTCACGCAGTGTGTCAGCCAACAGAATTGCCCCTGCGCTCACCAGCCCCCTTTACTGCCCCCCGGAAGTCAAGCTTAACGTACGAGCATGCACTTCCTACAAAAACAAGTCACGTGACCCCTAACTGCAGGGAATTGTAGTTCTGAAGCCTCGAACGCACGATCACTTTACAAGCGCTGGCGGTGTTAAGAAACTACACGCGATAACTCGCTTGTGAAACTGACGAGCCTGACTCATTCACGCGAATCGGTTCTTTCGAACAGTTCGTCATGGATGAACTCGTTCAAGGAATCGATTCAGTGATTCATTCGATCCATTCACTGCGATTCAGACATTTTATTGAAAAGATCCGGTTCAAAGAATGATTGATGAAGATGAAGAATGATGATAGGGATGTTGTGTTCAAAAGGTTTGTTTTTAGCAAAAACTGAGGTTATATTTGTGACATTAAGTCAGGTAATGTCATCTAATGCTGGCGCCAGTCCGGCAAGTATGTGTTTACATATTCAATCGTTTGACTGTAATGAACTCTCCATATTTCACCGAGTCAATAGCTTTATTAGACACTTGCGCGACTGAAACTAAGGTGAAAAGTGATGTAAAAGAGGAATGGCTCAAGGGCTCAGATCAGAAGATGGTCCTCAGAAAGTAAAAGCAGAAGTTCACGAACATGTGTTTCTGAGTATTTCAGAAACACATGCAGAAACTCCTACAGGTAAAAAAATAAAATAAAAAAAAACTCCTACAGGTTAGGCCAACTACGCAGGTGTAACTACATTTACTTAAAAATATTGAATTTCATTTCATAAAATGTCTAATAATTTTCTATAATTATTTATTTTTTAATTTTACATTTTATATAATGTATGTTTTTATATATTATTATTATTATTATTATTACTACTACTATTTAAAAGTATTTTATTTTGTACAGAGACTTTGTCAAGTTGCAATAAAACAACCATAAAAATCATAGTAAAAGAAATGGACACAGCGACCCCATTGGATTCACAAAACAGAGTTTCCTTGGCTGTGTTTGGGATCATTGTCTTGCTGAAATGTCCGCCCTTGTTCAATTTTGCCAGTGCCACTCCATGATGTTTTGGGGTGATTTGACATTTGACCTCCAAACATGGTGTGTATTATGGCATCCAAAGAGTTCGGTTTTGGTCTCATCTGACCAGACTATTTTCTCCCAGTATTTCACAGTCTGGTCTAAATGTTGTGCAGTAAACTTTAAACGAGCTTCAGCATGTTTTTTCTTCATCAATAGAGCTTTGCGTGGTGGTGAGCATCCATACTGTGCATTACTTGTTATGGTACTTATTATTTTCTTTTAAACAATTGTACGTGCTAGTTCCTGGTCTTTCCGAAGCTCTCCACTAATGATCCTTGGCTCTTGGACAGCTCTTCTGATAATTATTTTGACACCTCTGTCAGAAATCTTGCGAGTAGCATTCGGTCGTGGCAGGTTTATGGTGAAATGTTGTTCTTTCCACGTCCAGATTATTACCCCAACAGTGCTTACTGGAACATTCAGAAGTATAGAAATCCTTCTTTAATCAATGCCATCAGCATGTCTTGCAACAATAAGATTGTTTTGGTCTTGAGAAAGAATTGAGATCATGAGATATTTCTTGTGTGACATGTTGGTCATGAGAAACCTTTTTACAGGCCATCAGTTGAGACTGAACCAGCTAATATTATTCCCTCTGACAAGGGGCAGGATTGCTTTCTAATTACTGATAGATTTCGGCTGGTGTCTTGGCTTTAAAATGTAATTTGTTCCAGTGATGCAAAGCTGAATTTTCAGCATCATTACTCCAGTCTTCAGCATCATGTGACCCTTCAGAACTCAGTCTAATATGCTGATTCACATCTCTGATTATTTATCATCAGTTTTGCTGCCTAATATTTTTGGGAATTCATATTTTTTTTAGTATTCTCATGCTGTTGCATTTTGATTTAATTCAAGCCAGGACTGTTTTTATCAACACTAGAGGGCAGAACGGCCAATAAATGTGTTTACTTGAGCAGTTGTATTTTTACTGTTTTCCATCTAATTGTTTGATTTGAAGGTGTGGGCGATCTGGCCTGTTTTAAATGCAGTGGGTGATATATTATATATAGTCGATCATCACTGCTCAGGTCAGTCGTGTTTGTGTTACTGAATCAGTGTGGATTCGATGAGCTGATCCCAGATCTGTCCATAAATCACACGTGAAGAGGAAATGTTCCCCGTGGATATCTGTGATTTATCCAACATCTGATCTCTCCAATCCTGTCTCTCTCACACACACACGCACACACACACTTTACAGTTCCTCCGGTCCTCTTCCCACTGGTTCAGTTCTCGCACTCGCGCACTTGATGCTGAACTCAGGTTCGTGGGTTGAAGAGAGTCATTTTGTGGAATACACACTCGAGTAAAGATCTATTTTTACAAGTAAACATTTTTGTAACATGCGGGATTTTCTAAAACAAACGGATCGGACACGGATTTAGGCTATGCGTTCGGTTTAAAGCGCTTATTTGGGTATTATTATTTAGCTTGTTTTTTTTTTATAAATATTTTTCATTCATAATACTGAATTAGTAATACAAATAATTAGATTTTGCACCGTTATGTTTATTCTCTTACTATTTAAATGACTAAAAAACGACGCTTGCAGACTCAGCATCCTCGAAAACTTGAATAAAGCTGATGATAATATAGAGCAGGCTGTTTCTGCGGGATATGACGGACACTCCGGAGAGAGAGATCCTGGAGCGGGAGCTCCGGCCACGGCTCTGTTATCTCACTAAAGGAGACCGCGGCTACGGATTTCATCTGCACGGGGAACGCAACCGGGGAGCGCAACTCATCCGCAGGATCGAGCCGGGCTCCCCAGCGGACCTGTCCGGTCTCAGGTCCGGCGACCGGGTGGTGGAGGTGAACGGAGAGAACGTGGAGGGAGAGACGCATCAGCAGGTAACGGGAGAGAGAGAACCTGTCGGACACTGACAGGGATGTGTCTCACTGAGCTGCCTATCCAGACAGCGTTTCTGGCATTTCAGATCATTGGAACGTTCCAAATGCGCACGAAAGTTCCAAAAACGCGCAGCGCTGTCTAGCCTATATGGACCTCACCATGTTTGGAGACACAGACAGTGTGTTATATTCCACACTGAGGTGACAGCGTTCATGTGTATTTGTTTAAGATTGTATTATTGTGTGATGATGTTAAGAAAACACTGCAGTCTCGCCTCTACGAAACTTTCCCCTCCACCCTTACAAACCCCCACCGTGGAAACCATAGTTAGCCTGTTACTACTGTAGACCACTGGTAAACCACTGTAAAACGCTGCAGTGCGTTTACTTTTTGCTGTAGTGTCTAATGCCGCCTTAAAACATTTCTATATAAAAGTAGCCTACTGTATTACAATAGTAGCCTAGTCTACCACAGTAAATATATCAAATAATGACATATTCATACTATGACATTTATATGGTAAGGAGTTGTTTCACAAGGGACGTGGTGATATAAAAGTGAAGAAAAAATATATTTCAATGCCTTGTGTTTCCCAGAGAAACTACAAACTCAAAACGTGAGTTTTCTTGCCAAATGTACACATCCAAAACTTATGCATTCCAACTTAATCTGTGCATGATCGGGCTTGAAAGCGTTTGCGTCCCCCTTGATAAACGTCTGATTCATGTGCAAAACTTTTGCATTCCCCTGATTAACTCCAACATTACGTGCCAATCTTTAGCGTTCCCCTGATAAACTTTGCATGCAAAACTTTTGCATTCCATAATAAACCTTTCGTTCACGGAGCCTGCACAGCTTTTGCGTTCCAATGAAAAACTTTTCGTTCACGTCCAAAAATGTTGCACTCCCCCAGTAAACTTTGTGTTTGTGCGTAAATGGTTTGCATTCCCCAATAAACTTTGCATTCATGCAGAAAAAAAAGTCAAAATTCCGATAAACTTTGCGTTTGCTTGCAAAATTTATATTGTACCATGTTCCAACATCGCATGGTACTTTGTGCATGTTTTAGTGAGTGTTTGGTTCTGTGTCTCAGGTTGTGCAGAGGATCCTGGAGGTGGAGCACCGCACCAGGCTGCTGGTGGTGGACAGGGTCACAGATGAGTTCCTGAAGTTTCACAGTCTGCCGTGTACAGAGGACAGGGCGATTGAGATGGGCTCTCTGTCCTCTCGCTCCTCCACCACTCCTCCATACAGCAGACAGAGCTCAGAGAGCATTCTCATTAATAAGGTGAGAAGATCTAAACTAAGCTAAACATCCCATCACTATCACACTGTGCTGCTGGTTTCTGGATAGATGGAAACATGACTCAACATGGCATATAGTGGCCGTACTGTCTCTTTCACTGTATAAGAACTGCCCTCATATTGGAGACTCCATGAGAGGAAGTCCAGGAGGAAATGCAGTCAGAGAGCAGCAGGGGGCTATATTTAGATCCTACTGTATGAAGAACAAGGTTGGGAATCAAGAATTCAAAACCGTTACATTTAAAAGAAAACAAATACCTAGATCCAAGTGTTTCAATGCGTTAATGGTTGTGAAATGACTGCATTCTTCTGCTAAAATGATTTCATGCAAAATAATAGAAAGATAACAAATAAATGACACCTCTTTTAACCCTGTTTTCATCTCTGACTGCACGTGACAGCAAATACAGTGTATTCTAAGAAACTGCAGTTTATTATTTTCTAAAAGTTACCAGAATTGTAAGTTTATAAATCAAATTGTGGTCAAAGTACTAAGAAACATTAATGGATTCAGAATTGAAAGCATAATTAATTATTAATTAATTAATTAATTATTAAAGAGTTAATATTTCATTTAAAAATGAAATTTCTGCCATAATTTACTCAACGTTTTTCACAAAGTTGTTACAAACTTTAATGTTTTTTCTTCTTCTGTTGAACACAAAAAAATATATTTTAAGCAATGTTGCAGTTTCTGTCAAGAAAATGTTTTGTTACCAACATTCTTCAAAATATCTTTGTATTCAACAGAAAATAGAAACTCATACAGGTTTTGAACAACAGGTAATTTTCATGTTTAGGTAACAATACCTTTAATTTATCATGCTCAGGGGCCAATAGAAAATTAAAACTATCACAAATTATAACTAACCCAAGCACATGAAGCAATTCGGGTAGCATGAAGTATGAGGTCAGAGATGTGCATGTATAATTAATAAATAAAATTAAGTCTGAATAACGTCAAATCAATGGATATGTATCATTTGATATTAGCTATAGTCAAATTAGGCACGTGAACATAGACGGGTTATGTGACTTTTTTGAAATCCAAAACCATGCAAAGCAGGGTAATTAAAATAAACATTAACAAAATGTTTACTAAAAATATATATATTTAGGATACCAATGATATTAAAATTACACCAATGCAAAGAACATCATATGAGTCAAGTTAAATGTGGCTTCACACGCAACAAGAATAACCTGACCCCAGTGTGTTTTATACAGTAAACATGTAAGATAAACACTCAATCTATAGAGATATCTCAAAATATTGAATTTGAGGACAATCAGAGGTCAACCATGGCTAAGATTACAGTGTTTGATGGGTGTACACCTGCCCTCGGTCAGGAGATGAGTCTGGCTTCATCTGAGGTGCTTGCCTGGAGCTGTCTAAGCTCTTTACAGACCTCCATGTGTCCAGGTGAGGTCATGTGAGGTGTGCTGACACCAGGATCAGCGCACAGCAAGAGACCTGTAAACAATATAATCCAGAGATGGTCAACATGCAGTCATGTTATTGCCTGTTTTATTATTAGCTGAAGTGGGATTCAATCCAACAACCACCTAACAGTATTAGAGAGCAACGAAAAGTAACTGTTAATGTTTGCATCCCAGGTTTCTCATTTCTTTTATAAAAATTGAAGTGTAAGGCTGTCTACATGACTTTCACCCTGAGGATGAGTCAACAGAGTCTACAGAATTCACTTTTGTTTCTATTCAGTCAAAGGATATTAAAAGTTGTTTTTATTTTGTTGTGTCATCTAGCAACCAGGTGCTTATTTCTGTGAAAATTGTTGCATTTTGAAAACTTGATAGCTCCACCCCCTAATTCACAAACATGTTATGCAACAGGCACCTCCCCCAGCATGATCTGACACGCCCCTTCCTGGTGATTGGCTGCAAGTATGTTTTGGTTTACAGTAATATTACCTTTCCACAGTGTTTCTCAGAAATCGTTCACAGAGCTTTTAAGCCATTTCCGTGTTAATAAATCTGACTCTTAATTCTGATTGGATGAGCTGCATTCGCAACCATGAATAACCTGTAGTTTTGCTAACGAACTAAACTACTTGGTGGAACAGTTGTTGATTATTATCAATATTACTTAATGAGTGTATCTAGTTTCATCATAATGCTGCTGTCTTCATTAAATAAAAGCAAGAAGTCACTTTGGTCTGATAATAGTGTGATTTTACCACAGCTAAGGGAGTTTCAAAAACACCCATTGCTTGTAGTAAAATCACTGTAACAGATAACCTCTTATGGTATATTGCTTTAATTTGATTTTATAGCTATATTTAGATCTTTTTGACTATTGCACCAGTGTGGAGAGTGATAACGTCTACCGAACAGACGACTAGTTTGACTGTGGTTTTAAATTATGAGTAGGTTGTTTCTTGGCAAACAACAGTTTCAAAGCAGCTTCCACAAGCAGAACACAAACAATATTGGCACTGAAAGAACAGAAAAATTGACCACAGCTGTTCACGTTGAGCTGAATGTGTTCTTCACTGTCTTCTGGTAGAGTCCCAGCAGCGGCTCTCTGCTCGACAGAGCTCATGTCCATCTGCCGCCACCCGCTGAACACAAGACCGGACCAGAGCCTGTACCCTTCACCAAACTCACCTTAGAGCCTGAACCCGAGTGTGAGCTCAGCACTGACCTCAGCGGATCACAGACCAGCACTCAGGTGAGGTTAGGCAGCAGGGGATTCATGAGGACATTACTTTGCCGGAACTGTACCGGTTTAGGCTGCATCAAAATTACAGTAATACTGTGAAATATTCTTACAATTTAAAATAAACATTTTCTGTTTGAATGTATTTTAAAATGTAATTTGTTCCAGTGATGCAAAGCTGTATTTTCAGCATCATTCCTCCAGTCTTCAGTGTCACATGATCTTCAGAAATCATTATCATATGCTGATTTGAAGTTCAAGTACAGATGTGCTGCTTCATATTTTTTATATATTTTTTTCTTTAATGCCTTGAAAGTCCAAAAGAACAGCATTTATTAGAAATAGATTAATAACAGTTTATATAAATGTATTTACTGTCAATTGAATGCATCCTTGCATTATATCAATTTAATTTGATCAATCTAATGCAGCCTTTCTGAATATAAGTATCAATTTCTTATTTTATTATTATTATTATTCATAAAAAAAAAAAAAAAAAAAACCTTATTGACCCATGACTTTTCAGTGGTACTGTATATGGTAGGTTAAGTATATATGGAAGCCTTAAAGGTACAGTAGCAAAATCAGCTTGTTTATTAGAATTAATTATGAGACTTACATCATATACAGTAAAATATATGCTTTATTAACATTTAAAGGAGGTAAAAATGGCTTGTAAAGCTTTTTGCAGAGCAGGTGGACAAAAGGAAACATCTGTTGCTCTACGTCTGTTGCTCTACGTCCTTAATTCTCATTTACCTGCTTTGTGTTCTCACTCTCTGGTGCTGGGTGTCTGAGTTCAGGGTATTTTTCCAGAATTCAGTGTGTGTGTGTGTGTGTGTGTGTGTGTGTGTGCTAGATTAGATTAGATTAAGCGGCGTCTCAGTCTCAGGAGCTGAAGCACATGTGTGTGTAAGGCACTGTACCCAGTGGCACACAAACAGACACCACCCTTGTATTGTCTTAGAACAGGAAGTGACATGGTGTCTCACAGAATGTCCCTTATTCCTGCTGGGCGTGTTTCACTTCTTGGAGGAAATGAGCCAATGGTCATGCACACGGCCCAGGGTCGTGCATGTATCGAATCATACGGCATATGATAACAGACAGGATGTTTCCTTTGTCTTTGGCCAGAAACATTGCACAAATGCAGATGTGAAAGATATTGCAAGAATGCAATCTTGTTGTGCGTGTATTTTTATTGGCGGCAACGAACATACATAATCAAGTGGGTGATAGTTTACTTCAAATTTCTGTGTCATTAAACCAGATCTGTTATTATTAAGGCACTAATTGAGCTGAATGAGAAACTGAATGTAGAAGAAGAAAACGGACTGTTTACATTGATGTCCTCTATGGCGCCCCTTGTGGCAACACTGAGAATGCAACACCTCAACCTAGCTTATTTATTTTATTAGTGAAATGCAATTTTTGTATAATAATATTCAGTATCATAATATTGTTTATGCATTTTAATAAAAACAAAAAGATTATTTTAGAGAAATAAATTAGCCTGAATGATTACATAACAAATTTGTAATGTAAAGGGAGACAGTTATACCAAGAAATATTTGTAGTTAAATCAAAAACAAATTTTTGTTAGTGACATCTTGTGCAAATCAATTGTCAAAACGAAGAAAAAATAAATAAAAGCACTGCAGTTGTGTATTTAATTGAGATATGTGAGCACAGATGATTGCATACAAGTTTTGTCATTTAGTAGAAGACAGTTTTACCATTAAATATTCATGATTACAGATGCAGAACATTTCTGAAACTTGGAAAATTGTGGATTTTTTGGAAAGTTTCCACCCCTTTGCAACCATATTTATGATTAAATAAGAAAAAAGGTTTAAGAGTGACTTGTCGTTTATGGTAAAGGCAAATTAATTTTTAAAGTTAATTGTAAAACATAAGTGCAACTGTGTATTTAAGTGAGATGAATGATTGCGTAAAATGTGTAATGTAATGTGGGACAGTTTCATCATTAATAACATTTTGTAACAATTTGAGTAGTTTGTAAAAATTAATAAAAATAACTGCAACTATTTGATAGATGGAGTGTTTATAACTGCATTAACGTAGTACTTGGACAGCTGTAGTGCTGGTAATGCTTCTAATATGAAATATGTTGTTTGTGACTATTCGTTTCTTAATGAACACTGATGAATTTGGGCCTTTGGCTAAACTGCATAAAGTCTGACCTAATGCATCTTATTCTGGCCAAGAACTGTCCACTTTGATAGAAAAATTATCATCTGATCAACATTTAAAATTATCACTTGCAGTTATTATGCAAACAAAAAATAAATACATTAAAAATATTAATGGTGCAGCTGTATCTGTGAACTGTATTGAACTGAAATTAAAGCAACCGTTCAACCAAAAAATGGTGATAGCCATAGTATGGAGAAATACCATAGAAGTCAATGGAGTACCGTCAACTGTTTGGTCCACAACATTCTTTTAAATGTCTTCTTTTGTGTTCAACAGTAGAAAGAAACTCAGACAGATTCGGTACAACTTGAGGATGAGTAGCCTAAATGATGACATAATATTCATTTCTGGGTGAGCTATCTCTTTAAATGGCTCATCAGCTAATGTTGGAGCTAAAACAGTCAGCTTTCCTGGTTTGTTGACCTACATACTCCTTCTGGAGTTCATTGCTGTTCTTGCGTTCCTGTTCTCTCTCCAGGAGGAGCCGGTGTTGGAGGAGGATGAGGTAACGATGGACCTGCGTCCGCGCTTGTGTCACATGACCCTCGGCGAGCAGGGCTACGGTTTTAACCTGCACTGTAAGAAGTCTGGCTCGGGTCAGTTCATCCGCTCGGTGGACCCTGACTCTCCGGCGGAGCGCGCGGGACTGAGGACCAGAGACCGGCTCATCGAGGTGATGGCACGATGGATTACAGCAGCATCCATCACATCTGATTAACAGCACTGGATCAGATTAGATTCGACTTCTGGAGAGATGCAGATTACACTAATGAAGAGAGAGAAACCACCCGCCTCGCGAGAGAGTGTGTGTGTGTGTGTGTGTGTGATGCCGTCACAGATTGCAAATCTGTCCTAATGGGTTTAATTTTCGATCACTCTGTAATTATCAAAGACAGATCAGTAATTATGTTTGTAAAATAAAAAACGTTCAAACATTTTTACTAGTGCTGAGTAATCGCATCCAAAATAAAAGTCTTGTTCACACAGTATATGTGTGTGTGTGCTGTGTCTATATATATATATATATATATATACACAAACACGTGCATGTTTAAGAAAAATATGTTATGTTAATAAACATATTTATAAATAATATAAATTATGTGAACATAAATATAAACGTCAATATTTTCAAAATATATACTGTATGTGTGTGTCATAAATACATAATAAACATACACATTACACACACATATGTAAACAAAAATGTTTATTCTGGATGCGATTAATTGCGACATTTACATTACATTTCAAGAATTTTGTGTGATGGTCGAGCTCCAAAAGTTATGTAACAGCAATAATAATAATTAAATAATATAGTGTATTATCAATTAATTAAAATGATAAATTTTTATTATTAATGTATTTATTATTATCATCATTATGTGCTTTCCTGTAGCTCAAACTAATGACGCTGGCAACAGTAAGGCCATAACTAATCTGTAATTATAATTATTAGAACTAATTTCAAAATCTAATTTAATAAAAAAAAAAAAAACTGCAGTACAAAGTGACATTAGGAGGAAAACATGCCACTTCATGATGAATATTCCTCAGAAGTTCAATGATGTGGTTCTGATGCACTTTATTAGAAAGTCATCGACAAACCTTTATTATTTGGCATAGCCTCAGACTTCCCCGTGCATTACATCAGTTTCTGTGCTTGACCTCCAAACTCTGTTATCAGACAGAGACAGCTGGAGAAACAGAGAAAATGACAGATGAAAGATGGTTATGTGAGGCTTCCTCAAAGAGAGGAAGAGGAAGAGGAAGAGGAAGTAACGCGGCCTCACACTCCACCTGCTGGACAAAAACTGAGAGAACGATATAGATATCATTTCATTTAATATTATTATAGATTCTGTTAAATTATAAAATATTTATTATATATTATAATATAATAAACAAATACAATCAACACTCTTATAAATAGTGCAGTATAACAATATTATAATGTAATACTATGTAAATGAATATAATAAATAGATAATATAGTAAAGTATAAAAAGTGTAAATGATATTGTTTTGAGTTCTGTTTGTTCAACCCCTTTTCAATTTCTCTTTGTTTTAAAGTATTGAGACAAATGATATACATAATTTAATTACATTTAATATATAACATATTTATTTAATTAGAATAATATTATGCTTTATTTAATATAACATAACATTGCATTTCTTACATTATAATATAATAAATAAATGTAGTCATTAATAAAATAATAATAATTTAGTTCACTATAATAATATATTTATTATATTATGGTTTTATTTAATATAAAAAATTACTATAAAGAAATACTTTATATATTTTATATAGTATAAAAATAGTATTGTATATAATATAATACATGTAAGTAATATATTAAATAATATTAGTATAATAATGTTATATTACTATGAAATATTAAAATAATATTGTTTATTATTATATTATATTATAAATAAACATAGTTAATATAAAAATAAATCAGAAATAAAATACAAAATATTTAAATAAAGTGTATCTAAGTAATAGTGAAAATGTATTATATTGTAATATAATAAATTAATTAATCTTATAATATTCGGGATTTGGGGGGAATGGGTTGTTATAGCAAAAATAGAATTAACATGTAATGTTTTCTGTTTTATTGTATGATGTTTTTATTTCTTCAATAATAATAATATAAATAATATTAAATATAATAGTAGAACAGATAACAATAGTGTATTTGTATGATATATTAAATTAATTAATTAAAATATAGTAGTGAAATTTGTGTTGTTCTATCTAGAGCTGTATATTTGTTCAGTCTCTTGTTTTTATTTTAGGTGTAGCTTGAGTTGGATGCATTGGGGTTTAATTAAGGCCTAATTTGAAGTCCTGTGATCTGTATAGTATAGAAAGTGTGCAGTAGTTAGTATTCAGTCCAAGTCAGCTCAGTCTGTCATGTATGCAGGTGAACGACAGGAGCATCGAGGGCCTGTGTCACGCCGAGGTGGTGGCGTTGATCAGAGCGGGCGGCACAGACACACTTCTGCTGGTGGTGGATCCCGAAACAGACGAGCTCTTCAGCCGACTGCGCATCAAGCCCACATCTATTCATCTTAAAGGTACAGTACGTGTTTCATCATAGACAGGATATTGATAGACTTTTCCTATATGTGTCCTGGGAATTCTGGGGAAGTCCACAGAAGGAAACCGAATGGGAAAGGTGATATTTAAATGCTTTGTATTTACTTGATTTCACCTTACACTGCTTCTGTGTTCACCAGTTTATGCAAAACACGGACAATGCTTCATGCAAACATGTGTAGCGTTCAGTGCACTTAGAAATTAGCTCTAATTCATAACTAAGGGACGTGTCAGTAATTATCTTTCTGTCAAACAGAGGACTGTGTAGACGGGCCGATCATAGAGAGTCCTGTGTCTTCTTCACCAGTCCCAGACACCCCCAAGATCTCTCCACCAATCAGCAACATCACACGGACTGACCCACCAATCAGCAACGGCTCGCCAAGACACGAGAGTCACAGAAGCTCCTCCTCTCGATCCACGTTTTTAGAGAGGAGCACTGAAATCAGCAGCTTTGACACCAGCAACAAGGTGTGCGCCAGGAACATCACTGAGTACAATGCATTTATATATGATTAATTAAATAATAGTAATAGTAATTATTGTTATTGTTGGTAGCTAACAATCATATGTTAATATGGTATAGTATTACTTAAATTAAATGTAAAACATGTTGAAATTTGTGTCAATATGTCATGAATAGAACGCAGTGGGGGGGTGTTGTCCCATGCTGTGCCACATCCAGTGTATTTATGTGTGGGGTGGAGCTATCAAAATAGGGGCGGGACCGTTTTGGGGTAGGGGTGTGTTTGTTTTGATGATTTCAAATGTTAACATTAGCTACAAAGAAACGCTAAACCCCATCTTTAAATACATACATGCATGCATGTGCGTGTATTTATATAAACATAATAAAAATACCCAGTACATACACATATATAATGTAAACAAAAACTTTTATTTTGGATTTGATTAATCGCGATTAATTGTTTGACAGCACTAAAATAAACCTTGTGTTGTTTTTTCACAGCTCACAGATTCTGACCATCACTCCATCGATGACGGCCCTAAACCAAACCCAGGTGTGAACTCTGAGGAGAAGCGTCTAGATCCGTTCTGGGAGAGCGGACTTCATCTGAGTCTGACCGCGGCCGAGGCCAAGCAGAGAGCCCGCGCCAAACGGCCCAACAAGAGAGCGCCCCCTATGGACTGGAGGAAGAAACAGCAAATCTTCAGCAACTTCTGAGCAGCAAAAACATCAGAAAGCTCACCTCAGACCTGGAGAGACACCACCAACACACACAGACTCCTCCAAAGACATGCTTAGGCCAGATTAGATCCACCTCCAATGCAATCATTTTATAGGTTCAGCTAATCTTAATTTGGCATTTTGTTGTTAGTAAGTGTTTCACATTCAGCCAGTTGGTTGTTTTACCCAATAATGCACAACTTCACTGCCATCGCATTTCTACTCTTCCTGAAATGCAACAGCAGTTCCCACAAACCAGACAATTAGAAAGGAATGGAAAGAGAGTAAGAAAACGTCATTGCAATGCAGGAACAGTAAGAAGGAAAGACATTCTGAAGGAAAGGTGAGAAGAAAGTGAACAAAAGATGCCAAGTGTAAATCAAGCTGAGAAGCCAAAGGTTGTAGGTTCAAACCCCTGAAGAAAGAAGTTACAGATCTTGTACCATTAGAGAAAATGCACAGTAAGTTGTGTTGGTTGACAATGAATGATCAGAAGAAAAGGAAGAGATCCCAGATGGCCTGTCCATCTTTATGCTAGTGTATTTTGGATTTTCGTCCAATCAGACGCTCTCTTGAATTAGCATTTTTTTAAAAGGACAAACTCCTCAATATGTCCCAAGCTAAAATAATATTTATAGATTTATTTTCTTGCCATGTTCTCATAAATGCTGGTTTGACATTTCTAAATTATATTTAATATTGAGTATTTATAGACCTTATAGTTCAGGATGTCATTATCATCTTATTCTAGATCAATGTTAACAAGTGTGTTCGAGCAGGGAACCTCAAATGTTTCTGACCGCAGTCTCAAAAGTGAAACGATGTCTTTAAGAATACACTTAAACATGTACAGAACTCCTAGCTATTAATAATTAATAACATAATTGTGTATATTACATCTAATATATTTACGTCTGAGGCATGTTGTTTTAAGTGAATTAATGTATACGAGTCATTCTACAGAAATGTCCACTTTTGGTATGGCAAGATGTCTTAAAATGTATTTTTCTAACATTTAAACTTAGACCACATTATATATTACCTTTTGACTTTATGAATACACATGAATGACAGCTTAATGATTTTTTCATCTCCCCTTCTTTTTGTCACTGGTGTTCTTTGGCAAGATTATGAAATTTGTGAAACATGAAATATTATTTCTCGATTTTTCAGCACATGTAGTCTGAGTTACAGAAAAACAATAATAATAATAATATAATGATAATAATCCGACAAATAAGAAGACTGTTTTATTTATTTTAATCAGGTTTCCTCATGGATATTCAGGAAATAGAAAAAAGTAAGTCAAGTGATGTCATCGGTGTGATTTTTGTTTGTTAAATGGTAGCACTACTTTCAGTATATAATTTATAATATTTATTTGCTATTTTGTTTTTTAAATATCATTTACATCATATATATTTGATACTTATAAATATATTATTGCATTTTAAATGGCAGAAAATCCAGTTTTGACCTCAAAATAAAGCACTTTCTGTGCGGACGGGTCGTTTTGTGGTGCTTTGAACTTTTTATAATTGATTCAAGAACAAATATTGCCACATTGATGGCTCAAGAAGATTCTGTTGTTCAAATAACATATGGTTTCATTTTAAAATATCAAGAAATTAGAGTGGTTACCAAGTGTAATTTTTCTGTAAAGACAGAAAAATTGATATTTCCATTGAATGACTCGTATAAATTGTTCTTGTCGCCCTTATCTTATGCATGTGCGCTTTCTCATGTACTGGGCTCGCCCTCACACACGTATTAAGTCAAATAAACAGAGTATTTCAGACAGAAGTTGTCTTTAAAGTCTCGTGTGATGCTGACGCGGTGCAACCTGGCAGTCTCTCTGAGGGCGCAGTTCTTCTGTCGGCCGCTAGAGACACACACTGTACTGCATGACTGAGGAGATAATGGCGGGAAATGATCCACTATAACCCTCCAGAGCATTTGTGAAGTATTTTTACCTGTTATATATGCAGACAGATAGATGTTTCTCTATAGTCATGGGTTCATTGTGTTTTAGATGAGTTTCTCTGGTTAAAGTGAGTGTCTTTGGATGATTTCCCGTCGCTTTTTCTCACCTTTTATGATCTCTTCATAATTACTTCCAAGTCCTGTTCTCTTCCACTTTCATTTTGAAGGAGTTTTACTTTTCACAAGACTGTGATGCTGTTTAATGGTAATCATCTGTGTCACAAATTCTCAAGTTTATATATATATATATATATATATATACATATGTGTGTGTGTGTGTACATTTATAAAACTAAACTTTGTAGCTTATATTTAAACCTTTGTATCAAAGATTTCTTTGACATCATTTTCTTCTGAATGCCATTATCAGTTTCCCTCAATGTTATTTTATTGAAAGTTATGAAAACACTATCTGGAGTTTTCCTTTTGATATTTGAGCAAATGGCAATCCGTATTGTTATTTTAACTGATTCAGGTGAACCCATTCGCAACGCTGTAATGCACTCAAGTTAAACTGTAAAGTGTGATCAATACTGTGAATGATTAAAGGGATAGTTCACCCAAAAATGAAAATTCTGACCCTCATGTTGTTCCAAACCCGTATGAGTTGCTTTCTTATGTTGAACATAAAATAAGATATTTTGAAGATTGCTAGTAATGAAACAGTTGGTGGTTGCCTTTGACTTCCATAGTATTTCTTTTCCTACTATGGAAGTCAATGGAAACCACCAACTGTTTCATTACTAGCAATCTTCAAAATATCTTATTTTATGTTAAACTAAGACAGCAACTCATCCGGGTTTGGAACAACATGAGGGTGAGTAAATTAAGTCAGAATTTTCACTTTTGGGTGAACTATCCCTTTAATATTATCAAGATTTATATGATAAATACTAATAATTTCATAATCCAGTTGATTTTAACTTGAAATAGTACCACACACCTATATACTATGTACTGATCATTCACTCTGTCCGATTCACGATTTTCCAAAGCTAAATAAAATCTTACATTTGTTATTAGTTGTTTACCAATATTCAGAGACCATTAAAATGTATTTAAAACCTTGGTAAAAGTATTTTAAACAAAAAATACACGTTTCACGCGCAGTGCTCGTCTTGTCTCACTTGGTGAGTTCAGCCAATTAATTACATTATCAGGTAAATTGGGTCTAATGTAACTGAACTTTTTTTTTTTTTTTTTTTATTTAACCAAGTGTTTTGTGTACAATATTGTCTACACACACACAGCATTGTTCCTGATGGTTCTGGTGTTTCTCTTGCTGATCAGTTTCTTCCTCTTTTCAGTTGGTTTAGTTCCAGCCCTCACTTTAATAAAGCCTACAGTAACACCACACACACACACACACACACACACTAACATCTCACCTTCTTTCACGCTACTGTTGCCCTACACACATCTCACTCGGCTATCGTCACAAAACAAACTTTCCTGCAAAACAAACTCAGGGTTAAAGTTCACACTCTCTGTGAAGACCACCAGTCTGTGAAAACATGTGCTTTAGTATTTTAAGTTTTTAACATGAACTTGCAATGCAATTTTACATTGAAACCAAGTGATGGAACATGATTTCGGTGAGAAAACATCTAAAAATAGTTTCTGATACTTCTCGAGTATCTTGTTATTAAAGTGTGATTGCACAGTATATATATGATCTTTGTGTTAAACTCAAACTTCCTGTCATCACTTGTCTGTTTCCTGTGTGTGGGTTTGTAGCATGTGAGATTATGCAGTGAGTGTTGGAGCTGGTAACACACACAAACACACACACACAACACAGTGATCAGCATGTATGATGGCTTGTAAACACTACTGTTACACTTCAGATGCACAAATCTGTCCACTTCTGGATTGTAGTTGTGAAGGTGAGTCTCTAATGTAAATGATCTCCATTATTGCAGCTTATATGCATGATTAAGTGATGGATGTCCTGTGAAGATCTTGTCGACTCTTACAGTTAGATATACACTTGGACAAAGAGAGACACTGAAGTACATCCTCAAATCTACAGGAACTTCCTGCTGTAATCTGCATTTTAGATCTGAAACCGCTCATCAGGACAAAAGACAAGATAAGCACTTGATTCTGATTAGGACGAACAGCCTGGACTTATTTAGATGCTTCAAGGCACAAATCACTGGAGTTTGCTGGAAATCATTATGGCTTGGGGATCTTTAAATCCCGAACTCGAATCCAAAATTTCCTGGCACAGACCTCCAGCCTGTTCTGATGGGTGTTGCTTTTGGTTTTCCCGTAACCGATGATCAACATCCCAAAGATTTCCATTGAAAATTTCTTGCTGTTATGTCTCCATGAATATTCAAGCACCAGCTACCATCTAAATCCTTAACATGTACACAACAGGTCTAATTAACCGTCAAAAAAGCTATATTTTATTAAAGGAGTGGGGCTCATTCTCATTCTAGAGGGGATTTACATAAACTGACGATTCAGTTGTGTTCTTTAGGAAGCGAAAAAC
This sequence comes from Carassius gibelio, assembly GCF_023724105.1. NCBI lineage: Eukaryota > Metazoa > Chordata > Actinopteri > Cypriniformes > Cyprinidae > Carassius > Carassius gibelio. The sequence goes on along the minus strand of NC_068396.1, from coordinate 31,455,634 downwards.
TTAGTTTTAGTCAATGATTAGGAGTACAATAACATACAGATGAGATTAAAACTAACAGATTAAAAGCCACAACACTCCACTTTTGGTTATAGTTTTTAGGATTGTCTTGAAAACTTTACTTTTATAATTAAAATAAAAAAATGAGAGAGAGAAAAATCAAGTGCACACAGAGTTCTTCAGCTTGGTAAAAAATCATTTTATTTTTCCTGGCAAGGTAAAGAGAGAAATGTGATTGTTTTTCTTTCAGAGTCTCAGTGCAGATTTCCACACGCAGCAATCGTTCTCCGCCTCGCCATCCTTCCAATCATCACTTCCTGTCATTACTTTCAGCTCGCTCTTATTTCAAATCATCCAACCAACAAATATTGTCACAAGAAAAAACAAGACGCATGATGAATCCAACGGTTTTATCAGTAAATTTACCAGCAAATTCCTTACAAAAAATAAAATAAAATCATAAAAATAGCAAAACAAAAAGTGCATGACAAGCGATAATCCAAATTTAAATTACGCATTTTGCTCGGACAGAATTTAAATGTTGTGAATTTGGTTCTATTCATCAAAGTATCCAAAAATTAGCAATAGCAGCAAAACATAAAAAAAGAACAAACTAAAAAAAAAATTTACCTTGTTGTTGTAAAACTATATTTGATATAGTTGTATTTTGTTGGATAATCTGATTGAATCACTAAATACCAAATATCAATATGGCATCAATATTTATCGGTACAAATACATTCATACACACACTCACAAGCGCGCACACATCGTTGGTCACAGTTTACAGGTCAATAGGGGTCCAGGAGTCAAGTGTAAGGTACCTTTAAACAATTAACAACCTATTAACGCGAGAATACACATACGAAATGCGAATTACGAAAAAAATACATGGCAATGACACTAACAAAACACACTTAAAAGCTCCCAACACAGCTACCGTTAAACAAATCACACACACACAACCGAACACATACATAACGCAAGTCATGATCGTTATATTTTGGAGTTTCCGTTCCAGCTCCTTCGCGACGAGACCGAATCTCTCGAAATCACGACGAAGATTAAACTACGGTGTGATTGAAATCTGTAAACTACAATGAGTTTTTTTTTTAACAGCGAACACTGACCAAGCCCAGGAAAAAACTACAAGCCAACTACGCAAAAATTGAAGAAACTTCTGAAAATAAACGATTCGGCATAAGAGACGCAAGCAGGGAATCGTGACGACAATCGGACAGAACAACGACGACAAAGCTGATGATGATGATGATGATGAAAACTGAATTCATAGATGCTCCCTTACTAACGATCAAAAACACAAATTCGCGATAGCGCGCTAACCATCTTTTTTTAAAGCCGAGATTGTTCCCGTTTCATCAATAGTAATTATTAAAAAATGAAAAAACGATTCTAGTCTTTCCTAAAGAGTCTCAGTGTTAAAGTCTGAATATGCTAATGCTACGGCGGCGCTGGCCGCTCGTAGTTATTGCAACTTTATGTGCAAGTGTCTCTATGGTCAGTCTGCGTGTGAATGCATTTGATTCTTATGCCTGGGATTAACTTGAGATTTAAAAAAAGTTGTATAACAGTTGCTGTCTAGCTTCCCTCCCTAATCTTAATCTTTTTAGCGATTATTCCCATATAACTGTCTATACCTCCCTCCCGTTTAACCTACCACCTCCCTTACGCTCTCCCTCGGTTACGCTATCTCTCGTCTTCCCTACGTTTTTAGGTTTATTCCCCGTGATTGGGTGCATTCTGCAGTTAACTAGAGGAGTCCCCTCCCCCCTCCCACCCACCCACCCACCCTCATGGACACACAAAGGGCGTGGGATCTGTCCGTCAGGCGGAGCGGCCAATCGCGTCCCTCTCCCCCACGATCAGGGCAGTGCAATACACAGATGGATGAGTTCCCCCCTCCTAAAGGTTCAACTGAAAGAAAAAGAGAGACAAATAAGAGCAATTTTTTTGACCAATATTTTTCTTCTATTCCTTGATCTTTATTAAATTCTTCAATATCACTTTTGTGACTGTGGGAAGCATAAGCAGACCAGTAATCTGCCTGATCAATAATACTATTTTTACCGATATTCACATTTATTTAATGCGTTATCAATTTGACAACATTTTGAATGCAAGCACTTTTATACCTAATCGTTTATAAGTTCTTTAATATTCCATAATCGACTATGGACAAATAAAGGCAACATAAGCAGCAACTGTCAATGATGCTGGACCATGATATATAAGTATTTTTTATTTTTTGTCTGTCAGTTTGACAGATAATTTACTTTTAACACAAATACTTATGTTTATTAAGTTCTTTGATATTGCTATTAAGTGGCATGGGCAAAAAATGCAAAAACAGTCAATTTTTTGACAACAGTAATCGGTTTGACCGATAATTAATTTGTTTTTACCGATATTAAAACTTTAATATTTCATCTTTTAGCATTTTTATATTTCTATTTTAGATGCAATATTATCTCATAGTGATGTACAGACTGAAATTTTCTTGTTCTGCACATCTAATAAATAAATAATCGGCCCTTTAAGAAAAATGTGCGCGCTAATATTAAACAAATGTAAACTTTATGAATATTTGGGACAATTTAGATGGGTAAATGTAATGACATGCATAGTGTAATTTATAATATATATATAATCTCAGGTATATTGATTAGTATTAAACTATGCAAACGAAGAGGGGTGGGATGCACGACTCAAGAGTAACGTTAGCAGCTGAGCTCAAATGATCTGCCATATACTGCAGTTGAGTAGAAACAGCTAGGACAGTGATTCTTTGTCCCAGCACATTATACCATCACAAGACATCAGTGGTCATCACTAACCTGACAGCATGTGCTGTGTGTGAAGCAGAGGGGCGGGGCTACACGCCATAGCATGCAGACAGGCGTTCCTTCAGGATGGGCGGGAACTGCTCTGAGAACTGCTGCCAGTTCTCCTCACCGACCTGGTCCTTGAAACCATGTAGGATCTACACAGAGACACAAAATCTCATTCATCAAACATCAATCTTCTTAATTTCACCGCTATATACAGGCGTAATGTGATGTAACACATCTGAACGCTCATCTGACCTTGTAGAACATGTCCCTCAGGTCATCTTTAGGGCTGACCCAGGAGGCCACCGCATCACAGAAGAAGATGAAGTCCTGAAGGAGAGAGACGGGTGAAAGGAAATGAGTGATGGAGGAGAGACGAACATCACGGTCAATCACAACAGAGTCAGAATATATCAGAACTGACCTGGACCACACCGCCAGGATTCACACCAATCATCACACAGATGCCTCTGAAGGCCGAGTCCTTCTCCTCATTATCTCTGATGTTTCGTAACGACGTGCACCTGCAAAAATAAAAACCATCAGTTAAATATTAGCTGAAAATGGAAACATTACAAATTCTTATTGGCAAAAGTTTGGTGCCAGTAATATTTTTTAGGTTTTTGAAACCAGTCTCTATTTGATCAAAAACTCTGTAAAAATCAGTGATATCGTGAAATATTATTACAATTTAAAATAACTGATTTCTGTTTGAATATACAGTAAAATGTAATTTATTCCTGTGATGTACAGCTGTATTTTCAGCATCATTACTCCAGTCTTCAGTGTCACATGATCCTTCAGAAATCACTCTAGTATGCCTATTTGAAGTCTAGATGTTTTGACTCACCAGGGTCTGATGAACTGTTGCAACATGGGAGCCACTTCCTGTGGACAGACGTAACCCAGGCGACCAATCGTGATGGCTGTAAGGAGAAGTGGGAGGAGTTAAGGTTTGATTGTTTGTGTGTGAGAAAGGTAAATCAGGGCTCCAGACTAGCACAAGCACCACTAATAACAACAGTAATATGTGCAAAATATACTTTTTATATACAGAAAATATATACATCCACTCCTATTAAATGTACCATTATTTTTCTAGCATATGGAAATGACCAACTTCAATAATTATACCTGATTTAATGACAAATCGAAGAAAAGTTTGTGACTTCATACACACACAAAAATCTTTTTTGATGATTTGATATTTTATCATTTCAAAATATAGTGGAAAAAAGTAAAAACTAATGACTAATAAATGCTTGTCTGTTGCGCTCTAAATATAATTGTGATTTGATGCATTTAAAAAAAAAACTCCTAAGTGTTCATCCAATTAAAAATAACATTCAAACTGGATCATCTTAGAGCTTTAAAGTGCTGGAAATAGCTGTGTGAAATGCTTGAAAGTCACTGAAAAGTGCTTGAATTTCTCTTTCAAAATGAATGATGTAATGCATTTGACTATTTCTACCACAACCCTATGGTTATAGTTAGCGTTACTGCTTCTGGAGACGTTGTCAGTTCTGTTTATAACAGATTTCTGTGCAGATTTGAATGATTCTCACTAGATCGCACAGTAACCTTATCATTGTGCAGCAAATTCAAACACTTCTCCCTGGATCTCACAGCACTGTTGCATCTGTGTAACAGTGTCGCAAAATCAACTCCCGAGTAAAGCTGTTCTGAGCTCAGACAAGTTTTTTTGCATCGCAATTAGAGCTGATAAACAGTTTAGGGCTGCGCAGCTGAAACAGTGCGATTTAGTTTCGCTCTCAAATGCAACAGAAATGGCAGAGCTTATGAGTTGGACAATGCAGTGGTTGCGCAAGTGTGACACAAATCAATAAAAACACAAAAATCTGTCACATCCGCAGAAAAAATAGTCATAAAATGCAACCATTAGGTCACAGTCTGGAGACTTGTAAATGTTGATGTGTGGTCAGAGGTCGTACCAGTGTTCTCCAGCAGGGTTTTGGGAGTGTTGGGCCTGTTAATGATCTCCACCAGATGAGGAAGAACCAGAGCCACATACGGCTGCATCTCCACACCTACCACAACACAGTCAGGTCAGAGACAGGTCAGTTCAACCGGACTCAGATCCGTTTCATGTATTCTTGGACATAAATGTAATAAATGTCATATTGAAGTCATTTATCATGATGTGGCGATTCGAGGGAAGTGACAGAGTGAGATAATACGAATATGAAAAATGCTAATGACGTCAAACAAACATGATTCTGAATCAGTGTGATGATCCTCACCCATCTGCATGCAGATCTCTCCGATGGCCCAGGTTGCGTTGTTACACACAGAGATGAACTCGGGGTTCAGATTCGTCCCCAGGATCGGCATGAACTCGGCTAGACACACATACACAGTTTCAGAGATGAATCTGAATTTATCATGAAGTTAAGGGTGTATCATGGAGGTCAAATGAGCTCGTCTTACCGATGCAGGGTTTGACGTGTGGAAAACAGGCCTTGGTCAGATCACCCAGCAGAGCAAACGAGCTCTGTCTCACCTCAGGCATACTGTCCTACAAACAAGAGTAGAATAAGATAAGCAATTTTATAACAATAATTCAAATAAAATATTTAAATAATATTTACTTATCACCAAGATTAAAAAAAACTGGTGTGTAATATAGTAAATACTAAATAAATACTAAATAATAAAAAATACTAAATAATAAACTAAACAAATGTATTTTATAATGTAGTAAATACTTCAAATAATAATAAATAATTTAACGTTAATAGACATAATAAAAATGTACAACATACCTACAAAAATCAAATATAGTAAACCTAAAATATAAAAATGACTATTTAACACATTATAAGTGTATTTTATAAATATAGTAAATAAATAACGTTTATAATAATAACAGTAAATAAAATAACTTCATAACAATAATACAAATAAAAAAAACACTAATATTAACATAAAACCTACAATATAAACAATACATTCATTGTATTTTAAATTTAATTAAATAAAAATTGTAAACATTAAATGTTGTTATATTTTTAATACAAAATATCACATTGTAAATACTTGATAGAGTTAAATGTTAAAGTCTCTCACACATTGTACCTGCATACACTGGAACAGCAGGGTCATGATGTTGCTGCGGGCAACCAGCTGGTCCACATGACCCCCGAGACCTTCGGCCAGACCGCTGAGCAGATCCAGAGCCACGATCATGAAGTCCTTATCTGGAGCCTCGTACTGATCCGGCTGCTGGCTGTACATCTACACACACACACAGTGGGTTAATGACTGTGCGCTTCACTGATGTTCTTCATGCAGAAGTGTGTGTGTGTGAGTAAGTGTGTGTCCTCACCATGGCTTGTGCCAGTGTTTTCTGCACCAGAGTAACACATCGCTGATAGACAGGCTCACAGTATGGCAGGAAACCGCTCTGTAACGCCGTAGCCACAGACGACAAACACTACACACACAAACACAAAGTGGACAGGAGTCATTCACTGTCTATTTTCACTTTCAATTACAACTGTTTGATCAAAACCATATATAATTATGTGTTATGAAAATACAGTCCAATTAAACTGTGAAATGAAGGCTTTCCTTCAGTCCTCACCTCCAGCAGAGGAAACAGGTCTTTATCCTCGTCCTTCAGTTCATTCCACTTCTGGATCAGAGGAGGCATCAGTTTCTGGATGTATTCCTGTTCACACAAACACACACGAAACAAGGTCAGACCACTGATCTCTACACCTACAAACTAGCTGTCAAGGGCTAGGGATGAGCAGAGGCTAGAGGGGTTTCCATCCCAAGTTGTGAATCTAACTTATATCGGAATACAAAATATTTGTTAGCATGTTTCCATCAAACGAGTCAAAGAGAACAAAACCGACACTTCCTGATAAACTGGCACTATACATCACTAAGAAAAGTGGGAGAAGCTACTGAATATAATATTTTCCTATATAATAAATGACTTGCACCTCAGAACGAACAGATGAACACAATGAACACAGTCATTGCTTTCGGAGGTGGACGCTGATGTTTGGGAACGCAGTGGTTTAACAGTTCAGGGAGGCAATTATACAGAAATACTGGCATTTCAAAATGACCATAACAACATTTCAGATGCTATGAAATGAGATCAGTCTGCTGGTTATTTAGGATTTACCGTCCGATCATGCAAAGTCACGTGACTTTTTTGATGTGCTTTGAGGAATTTATTCGCAAAACACATTTCTGTCTCCCATTATTCGGATTAGCCGAAGTCAAAAACCAGCTCAAGCGAGCATAAAAATGTTTTTGCGAATTAAGGCATTTTTATTCAAAATTCAGTGTTTCCATCACTCGATTCGGTTGTGAAGCTACAAAATGTGCAAAAAAGCAAGGTGAGGGAAACCCAGCTACTTATTACTGATTTCCATCATTTTGGCATATATTTTGACAAAAAAAAAAAGGTATCTTATCCTTTGAGTTGCCCTAATTGCATCTGTGGTTTTTAGAAACATTAAAACAAAATACACTACAATTCAAAAGATGAATTAACGTGACTAAAAGTGACAAACAAAACTAAATGCTTCAAAACAATGCTGCCCTTTTGAACTTTCTATCCATCAAAGAATTAAAGAGAAATTGAACATCGTTTCCACAAAAATATTGAGCAGTACACCGTTTCTCAAGATTGATAATATTAAATGTTTGTGGAGCAGTAAATCAGCATATTATAATGATTTCTGAAGGATCATGTGGATATTTTTCTTCAAATTAATGCAGTTTTCATAAGCATGCAACACTACTCTCGAAAACATTAAAGTGTCTTGTTAGTGAAATCTGAAATCTTTAGGCAGCTGTAGTTACCGGTTGGTTCAGGTGATGTCCGACGGAGTCTGCCAGGGTCCCGATGGCGTCGTACAGGATCAGCAGGTTCTTGTGCTGATATTTCCCGAACGCAAACACCAGAGTGTCCAGAATGAAACTGAGGTACGGAACCAGCTCCGTACACGCCTCCTCCTCCAGAGTCGCGAATGCACTGAAAAACACCACACCGTTGTTTTATAACTGGGATTCATTGGGAGATAATTCAGATGTGGATTCCTCTCGAACACTGACCTGCAGGCGGCCTCCTGCACCCTCTTGTTGCCGTCCAGGATGCGTTTGAGCAGCTCTGTCATGAGCGGTTTGAGGTGGGCGTCCGGCGGCTGGCTCACCACCCAGTGTGCGTAGCGGCTGAGCGTCCAGCAGGCGATGGAGCGAACCAGAGCCTTCTTATCACACAGACACTGGATCAGGTGCGGGATGAGCTCGGGGAGGTACGGGACCATACCCTGCATGCAGCCTGACGGACAGAGACAGGACGTGTGAGCACCTAGCATTAAGGTTCTGGAACTACATGATTTTTAGGTGAACTACCCCTTTAAGTGAGTTCAGTATACACACCTTCGGCGATGGCTCCCAGCACCAGTATCCCAGACTCCTTGATGACCCAGTCCGGGTGGAACAGCAGACCCTTCAGCAGCGGCAGCAGGTGCGGCAACAGGTCGTCCCGAAAGACGTTAGCCAACACGTCCAGCGCAGCCGCAGAGCACTTCCCTACAAACACACAGAAGTATACACACTTCATACACACAGGAGAGTATTTACAGCAAGCGCGCTCTGATTGGTCGTTTACTCACGCAGGTTCCAGTCGGACAGCGTGTCGTCGTCGTCATCCTCGTCTTCATCGATGTCCTCTCCTTCCTCCCCTTCTCCTCCCTCGTGCTGCAGCGTGACGGTGCGTGACTTGTGGAAGCGAGGCTTGATGTCCTGCTCGCTGTCAGGAACGTTGTCGTCCTCCTCCACGTCACCCTGAGACACACACACAGAGAGAGAGAGAGAGAGAGAGAGAGAGAGAGAAGGAGAGAGAGAGAGAGCAGCTGCAGTCAGATTCACCTGGTCTCGTACTGAGCACACACTGCTTATAAATCAGGAGGACTGGGGAACAGAATAGATTTTCTAAAATTTCCAGCTCCAATATCAATTTGCAACAAAAAAAGAATAAAGTAGATCTAGAAATCTCTTTCTATTGAGTTGTCTTCACAGGCTGCATGCAAAAATGAACACGATCAATGTAATCTGATTCACGAACAAACAATTAACTCTTTTGAACTGCTCTTCTGACATGTATGAGTGCAACCAGTGTAGTTCAAATCCTAAAAAACAAGCTGGTTCTTTCCAAAAATAGTTAAAAAATATAAAGAATTACTGATTTGAGTAATCAGTCGGAAACCCTTCTCTGTATAATTTAAAGCATTAGCAGAGAGAATTCTCTTTTAAAAGGATAGTTCACCCCAAAATGAAAATTCTGACATTAATCACCCTCATGTAGTCCCAAACTGGTAAGACTGGTTCAGAACACAAATTAAGATATTTTTGGGGTGAACTAACCCTTTAAATTCAAGATTCCAAATCAGTGTGTCAACTTAAATCAAAACTTTTCAAAATAATTATCAGTCGCTGAAATATAGCAGAAATTAAAATATTACGTAAAAAAAAAAAATTTGAAAATGCTAAAATAAAATTACTAGAAGTATAAAAAATATTCAAATTAAAATGGCAATACAACTAAACAAAAAAATAGAAAAAATAGAAAAGAAAAAATATATATAATTATTATTTATTTTTTTAAGAAAAACTTTTGAAAGTTGAGCAGTAAAATTAGTTACAAATTAGTGAATAAATAGGGATGCACGATAAATATCAGCTGATATTTAATGCGCATCTCGCCAAAATAATGCACGTGTAGAGATTTACTGCTGATTACAGAACCGGCTTTACTGACAAGATACGCATTAAATATCAGCCGATATTTATCGTGCATCCCCTAGAACTAAGTTAGTAAAACAAACAATTTAAAAAAGCAAAATAGTAGAAAAATTCAACAAATTAATTGCTACATCAAAACTAAACCTGAAAATACAATAAAAGCTAATTCACAATATTAATAAATAGTATAATAGTATATAAATATCACTAAAGTAACAGCTATATATTATATATATATATATATTTTTTTTTTTTTTTTTTTAATGATTCGGAATCAAATGCTTGTGAAACAATTGAATGTGTGAATGCAAATTTAACTAATGCAATAAAATTGATTTGATTTAATATCCCTGACTCTTATGGTGACTCACCTTCAGTAAAATGATGTCGATCTCCGAATACTTCATTCCGTTGACCAGGATGGGGATGAGTCTGGAGAAATACATCAACATTAGATCATCTCACTACATCCTGAGTTCAGATCAGATTTCTTAGGCCAGAGGCTTCATCGGTGTGTTCAGTTAATGCTCAGATGTGTGATGATGGCCTGCAGTACTCACTGGACCAGGTGTCCTGACAGAGCCTCTTTACAGATGGGCTGCTCCGCCAGAGTCAGCCAGAATTCACAGGCCTCCAGCGACACGTTCTCATCCGCGTCCTGCGTTCGCTGCAGCATGTACTGCAGAAACAGACACAGGACTGATATGAAGCTCCTAAAATACCTTGAAATGACAGCAAGACATCAGATGTTGGTGCTGGTCTCACCTGAATGATGCTGTGCATGTGTGGAATCAGGCGGTCGATCCGGACCTCCAACAGCATGACCAGAGCTCTGCACACGTTCTTCCTCACCTCGCAGTCTTCATCACCCGCCAACGCAAACAGAGACTGAAAACAAAGCACACACAGTACAGATGAGCTGAGCCTTCACCACTGAAGGAACTACAAATGCATGGGGCATCGTGAGCCGGATTGTAGTTGTGTTCATGACATACTAGGCTGCTGAAAAGTTTGCTTTCATGAAAAAACTACAAGCGTGATTTGGCTAAGTTTGGTTGGGGGGGGGGGGGTGTTTGTGCATCTGAACCCTTTCCAACAATGACTATGATTTTGAGGGACTCATATGCAACTATTAAAGAAGGTTCAAACGCTCACTGATGCTCCAGAAGGAGAAACCATGCTTTAAAGGGGGGGTGAAATGCTATTTCATGCATACTGAGTTTTTGACACTGTTAAAGAGTTGGATTCCCATGCTAAACATGGACAAAGTTTCAAAAATTAAGTTGTACGTTTGAAGGAGTATTTCTGTTCCAAAAATACTCCTTCCGGTTTGACAGAAGTTTCCGAAAGTTTTTTTCGAGTATGGCTCTGTGTGACGTTAGATGGAGTGAAATTTCCTTATATGGGTCCTGAGGCACTTCTGCCGGAAGAGTGCACGCTCCCGTATAGCAGAGCACTGAGAGCACAACAGACACTGATCAGAGCGAGAGCGTCGCGAAATGTCACAAAAGACGTGTGTTTTTGGTTGCCAGGGCAAGACAACCCTGAACATATTACCAAAAAAAAACAGCGTTAAGGGACCAGTGGATGGAGTTTATTTTTACAGAGCATCAACAAAGTTGTGCAAGTGTTTGTGTTTGTTCCCTGCATTTCGAAGATGCTTGTTCACAAGGCCCAGTTTGACGCAAGATTTGCACATCGTTTATTTCTTAAGGATAATGCAATCCCAAGGAAAAAGGGTCACGATCGTGTGTTGGAACCGCAGGCGGTGAGTAAAACTGCTTAAAATATCTCTGCCTCCTTGTTAGTGCGTCCGCCTCCCATCGGAGACCCGGGTTCGAGCCCCGCTCGGAGCGAGTCGTTGCTGCTGCTGCTCTCGTTCAGTTTCAGCCTCGGGATCTGATTCTGGATCATAAATAAACGGCTGAATCTGACTGTAAGCCATGGTTTGTTTTGGTTGGTTTTGTCCTCACGGTAATGTCACAGCTTCCAAACGCTCTCAATGCAAAAGCCTATTCGCGCTTGTGATTCTTTAGCTCCGCCCACACGTCACGCCTCCAGCCGGTCGTGTTTTTCTGGGAAAAATCGGTGCAGACTATCTTTCTCTTATGAATATAATAAAACTAAAGACTTTTTGGATTTATGAAGGATGCAGTACTACTCTATATGTACTGAAGATTAACAGGATATTGAGTGAAAACGAGCATTTCACCCCCCCTTTAAGAGCCAGGGGGGTGGAAACTTTTGGATTTTAAAGATCATGGTAAATTTTAATTATTTGTCTTCTGGGAAACCCCTTCTGTATCCTCTGAAGGGTAGTGCAAAATGAAAAAAAAAAAAGTATGATATTTAGGCAAAATAAGAAAGATGTACACATCTCCATTCTGTTCAAAAGTTTTCATCCCCCGGCTCTAAATGAATTTTATCTTCTGGAGCATCAGCGAGTGTTTAAAGCTTCTGTAATAGTTGCATATGAGTCCCTCGGATGTCCTCAGTGTGAAAAGATGGATCTCAAAATCATACAGTCATTGTTGAAAAGGGTTCAAATACACAAAAGATGGAGGAAAACCAAATAATTTGTGGGAGCTGAAGGATGTATCTGAAGAACAGCAGACAGTTTCACTGTTCAGGACAAACAAGGGACTCATGAACAACTATCACTAAACTAAATAAAAAAAACATAGCTTTGAATCGTATTAAAAAATATTAGAAAACAGAATTATATTTAAAAGAACTGTGCACTATACTGTGCAATTTAATGCTCACAAATTTAAAGTTGCAATTAGTGCACACAATTAATCACTGTTTGCTGGAGGTCAGCTCACCTCTATGAATGTGTCGATGTTGTCCATGAGAGCCTGAGCCCTGCCAATAATGAACTGATTCACACACGCTATGGCATGAGACCTACAGAGAGAGTGAATCAATACGATGTTACTCATTATCAAACACAGACAGTGCATCAGTGTGTGTGTGGTTCTTCACCTGATCTTGGGGCTGCAGTGTTTGAAGAACTGCAGGAATTTGGGGATCATGATGTTGAGGGGTCGATTCAGAGCGTCACTGTCCAGCAGTTCAGACGAGTCCTCACAGATCTTCTGCAGCGCACCGAAAGAACCCTGTACACACACACACACACTCATTTCTGTCAGAAAACACACTGCATTATGGGTTTATAATAGTTAGAGGAAGAATATTAGTACAGACTGAAACAACTGTTAGAGTGCAATGATAATTTCATGAAGATTGGCTTGGGAATTTGTAGTATGTTTGGTCACGCCCATCGTTTAAGTGAGATTTTATAACCATCTAAATAATACTACATGGATAATTATTGATCTAGGTAGTCCAGAGACTATACAAGTTCACTAGTTTTGTTAAGGTTGATCAAAAAAACCTAAGATTAGTAATTTATTTTATTAAGAAAATTCAGTTAATAAATCGCTATTTTTTTTTTTCAATAACTGTGATATGATTCTGATATTTTGAAATAAATTACCAGTGTTTCCCATACATTGATTTATTTGTGGCGGCCCACCATGAATGTATCTTAAATGTGTCTTAAAATCACACACCTGTAATTACCTGTATGATAATTAGCTGATAATAACTGTGGAACACACTACACTATTTATATTTATATACACATACACTTATTTATCTAACACACATACTGAGCATACACTTACATTTTTTGCACATAATATACCTGTGCATACATAATGCTCATTGTAATATACCTGCCATACATTGTCAATTTGCATATCGTCAATCCTTACCTAACTATTTGTATTTTTTTAGTATTTTTTATTCCTTAGTGTTTTTTGTTCTGTCGCTGTCATTCTGTTGCACTGCGGAGCTTCTGTCACGAAAAACAAATTCCTCCTTTGAGTGAACATACCTGACAATAAAACTCATTCTGATTCTGATATCAACTAGTATTGTAATTTCTCTACTGTAGTCTAAAATAATTTACCAATGAAAACTCATTTTCAAGTGCAATTATTTTACAATGTTTGGCTATTGCTGTCATAAGAATAACAGTAAGATCAAACTGTTGTTATTATTAATACAAGCCGATTTGTCTGTCTTCCTAAAACACCAGTGAGGATGTAATTTAGACTCAGTACACCACAAATTAAGAGGATTGAGTACACTTTGAAGTTAGGAACAAGTCAATTCAATGACTTCTCCTGACTTACGTTTTCTTAAGAACATGAGTTGTGCTCTTAATTCTGAACTCTCAGAGTGCATTCGATAGAAGAATTTAACTTTAAAATGTACCAAATTTTCTTCATTTGTCTTTTTTTTTATATATACATTGCAACAAATACCGTACCGTGGACTTCATACCGACATATTATCGTATCATGAGAATTTGATATTGTTACATCCCTAGAAAATACTGAAATCAGTACGCACACTGTATTCAAAGTTAAAGTATCATGATGTTATTCAACAGAATATGGAGATTACACTGTATTTTATTCCTTTTTTATTATTGTTATATTGGTGCATATTAAAGAAATGATTCAATATTCTTTTTAAAATGGGTGTTGGGTCAGCAGTGTGAGCGTGGTTAAAGCGTCCTCAGAGTTGAGCGTGTGTTGTACCTCGCAGGTGTTGTAATCCTCCGAGTTGAGGAGGTTGCAGAGTTGAGGCAGCAGTTCAGGCCATGTCTGCAGCTCCCCTTTAGACGCGATAGTAGTGATGAGAATACCTGCAAACACAAACACAAACACAACACACAGCTGAATGAGACCATGGAGACTTCTGTGACTTTATAATCAGCTCAAAGCATCTAAATCAGAGCTCTGTAGAGGATCGCTCCACATCTATTATTACGGTGTGCCCCGCTCAACCCCGGGTTCAGACTGACCGATGGTGGCGCGGATGAGCGGCGACGGGTCTCCGATGTTGTTCAGACACTCTCTCTTGATGAAGTCGGCCACGGTCGGAGGGAAGTTCTGGTAGTGAGCCTTCACGTTGTTCTTGAGGATCAGGCCGCTCAGAGAACGGGTCGGCTCGTCTGCAGAGATACACAGAGACGTGCCTTCAGACGAGAGACAGGAGAGCGTGAGACGCACTGCTCGTGATGGGATACTACAGACCTTCAGATTTGAGACTGGTGAGGACGAAGATGAGATAGTTGTTGAAGTCAGGATACTGATTCAGCTGCTCCAGTTTCTAATGAGAGAGTCAGGAACACATCAGGGTAAAATCAGAGACCTTTAATAAAGATCATTTAGTAATTTGAATACCCTTCAGAAACACTATTATGTTGCCTATAAACTATGCAAGTAGATTAGATGATGAAGTTTGATTCATTTTCTTGAATGAGTCAGTCAGATTAAATCAATAAATCACTTCCAAAACTCTGATTAAACAAATCATCTTCAGATTTACAATCCTCTGCATCGCATTTTAGGTTTTAAAATGTTTTAGGGAACAAATATTGTGGTAAATACTGCTGTAAGTTACAATAAATTTGTATATCTTTATAGTACTATAGTAAAAGTATCTTCTGCTCATCAAGTCTGCATTTAAATCAAAAACACTAATATTGTAAAATATTTTAACGCAACCATTTTACAATTATCATCATATTTTAAAATATAATTTATTCCTGTGATCAAAGCTGAATTTTTAAGCATAATTACTCCAGTCTTCAGGGTCACATGATCCTTCAGAAATCAGTATAATATGATGATTTGCTACTGAAAGAAACATTTATGCTTATTGTAAATGTGAAAAAAAAAAAACAGTTGGGCTGCTTCATCATATTTTTTTTGTGGAAAATGCGATATGGCTTTTTTCAGCATTCTTTGATGAACATTAACATCTTTACCGTCACTTTTTTTATGTTTACATGCTAAATAAAAGTCTTAAATTAATTTTAAACAAAACAGAAATCATACTCGAGCGTATGACCCTTCACTACAGCTTACCAAATAAAAACCACCAACACAGACACTAAAAACACTACAGTATATTTGTGTGGTAACCTGGATAAATAAGTGTTAAAGAAATAAGCGATGATAATGATAGTGTAATATACCTCTTGGACGGCTCTCTGTGTGGCCGTATCTGGAGACTGAGAGTCCTTCAGCAGCTGTAGCACCTGCTGTAAACCCTGTTCATCCGGCTGCCACTCCATCCTGACACACACACACACACACACACACACAGAGAGAGAGAGAGGACAAGTGAGTGCAGTACATCACCACACACACGCCCTCCTGGCCATCACTGCTTTCTTGTCACACTTTTAGGAAGAACAAACTGAATGACACACATAACTCTCATCCACAGACACATGCATTCAGAACAAATCCCCGGTTTAAAACACGTTTAGCGGCTGAAGCCAGGCTAATCCAGCGCGAGCACCTGGACGCCAGCTTCATCTGATCTGCTTTAGTGGCATCGAGGCAGACGAGAGTGTGAATGTGTGAGCGTCTGACGTACGTGTGGGCCGTGTGTGTGAAAATGTGTATTTCTTCAGTGGCTCAGAAAGATGCTTGGGTTTCATTCAACATTAATTGTTTCATTGCACATGCTACCTTTTCTTCTACACAACATTTTAAAGTAATTTGACGATGTCAGCACCAACCAAACCTGAAAACCTGTTCACCAGCATGATTTAAACTGTTTTAATGAAAGAACATTTAATCGTTTGAACATTATATCACACATAGAAATAGCACGGGAATATTACAAAATCTCTCAAATTCAAATGACTAAAACTTTACAAAGTTACAAAGTATGTGTACTTATTTTTTAGTCCATAAGTGAGTTTGTATAAATACTATCCATGTGAGTTATCGACATATCTAGCAATATATATATACACATAGAGTTAGTTAAATTGATATGTGTGCATACATATGTGACCCTGGAACACAAAACCAGTCTTAAGAAGCACAGATATATTTGTAGAAATAGTCAACAATACATTGTATGGGTCAAAATTATAGATTTATCTTTAATGCCAAAAATCGCTCAATTATTAAATAAAGACCAGGTTCCGAGAAGGTATTTTGTAAATTTCCTACTTTAAATATATCAAAACATAATTTTTGATTTGTAATATGCATAGCTAAAGACTTAATTTGGGCAACTTTAAAGGTGATTTTCTCAAGATTTTCTCTTTTTTTTTTTGCACCCTTATGTTTTTATATAGCTGTCTCTCAAAAAATGATTGTCCTTTCATAATCCTAAAAATATTATACTAATAATATTTATTATTTATTTATTCTGCTTTCAGATGATGTATAAATCTCAGTTTTGAAAATGTGATGGGTTTTGTGGTCCTGTGGTTACACATATACACATAAAATATTATAAATATACACACATTTGACTGAGTAGTGTGTACGTTTGAGCACGGTGTGAAGATGTGTGTGTGTGTGTGTGTGTGTGTGTGTACATGTATTTGTGAGTGTGTGGTGTTATGTATAATCTCTGTGTGTGTAGGCCGTGTGTGTGTTTATGCAGACTGGTTTAACCCAGTTCCCCAGCTCACATCAGATGAGTTAACCGATCACACATTAAATAAAACGCATTAAACCCGTTATATGTGCGTGTTGAGTGTATAATGACGCTGAATGAACACACACACAGACGCTTGTGTAGCCGTTAGCTGCGGTGCTAACCCGCCAAACGCTCTCACCTTCAGTCACTGTCTGTCTCACTCTGTGTGTTTGTGTCTGGGTGTATCTCTCAAGCGCTGATAGCCGTCGGTTCGCGGTAACGGATGGCTCGCCGCGGGATTCTGCGGGATTTCTGTGGGATTTAATCGGCGTCTTTGCTGTTATTCTTCTCTCACCGGCGGCGCCTGATGCATGGCGGACGCGTTAATCGCGCGGTGTGAATCTGAGCGGCTTCCGTACCGTGACGGTGACGTCATGTCTCATTAACAAAAAACGATATGAAACTCTAATACTGACCTTAGGGTTTTATTTAAAGAAAAATCTAGACATATTGACTAACACATATTATGTGCCCTCTATATTCAATGAACGAAGGTTTATGATAGATATAACTTAATTTCAGAGTATGTAATGCACACTGTGACCTGTAGATGGAGACACAGTAACGGGTCACTCAGGTGCACGAGCCTCCCTCGAAGCGTCATCAGATGGAGCTCTGCAGCGCTGGTTACTTATAAGTCAACCTATTTAAATGTAGTAATCTTTGCATAATGACAGGAAACACTGACAACTAAAAATGCCTTCGAAAGCATTTACATAAACCTATCAAATAAGAAATAAAACATTTATTGAATAAACATGTGTCCTATTCTGTGTCCTAAACTCCTGAAGCATTTGTGTCTCATATTTTACAGCAATTTAGGAAGAAAATCTATTAAATCTCTCTCTGTGTGTGTGTGTTAATTCCAGATGTAACTCCACTTTGTAATCATACAGTTACATTTATTTTGTAATTAAATTACAATTGCATTCAATATATTGCAATATATTGCATAACATTTCAGTTGCATGTGACTACTTACTCCCCAACACTCATACTATGGGATGTTGATATACCACAATAATTTGTGATTATTACCATATTCATACATATTTGCATGCAGGGTGCAATTTGTGAACAAGGGAGGTTTGTTTAGAATCTGTAAACTTTATATTAAAATAATTTGAATAACCATGTGACCCCAAACTCTATCGCAATCAAACCTTTATTCAAATGTGCAGTTATTAAATCAGTAACCACACAAGAGAATCTGTCTGACGAGGGCGAGGCCTCCAGCACTTCCTCTGAGATGAACACAGGGTCCTCCGGGCCCTCTCCCGTCCAGACATGGGCCTCTGCGTCAGGACGGGGTCTGTATGACAGTCCAGGGACGATGGGGTCCTGAACGGAGAGCAGATCACTGGAGAGGTCACCTGATCAGAGAACAGCACCACACAGATGCGTCACACACTGTAACTGTGAGTGATTCAAACCACAGCACGTCTCTGCTCACGCAAGTGAATGGATCCTCTGGGTCTCGTTGAAGATGGGTGGCTGTTATTTTACTAAGTGGTCAGACTTGTGATTTGTCACCTGGTAGATGATCAAATGGGCGAGAATCCCCACAAATGTACACTGAATGATAAACCTCAGCCACAGAGACCAAAATATGACAGACCTACCCACCACCCCAAACAACCTAGAAACTGCATAGCAACACCCTGCCAACCAGCAGCATCATGTCAGTCAGATAATTGTACACACACACACACACACACACACACACATTATTAATAATTATATTAAGATGGTTTTATTTATTATATATATGTACACATATATGTGTATATACAACATTAAAATAAATTACAATGTAATGAATAACAATTTAATTACGTAATTATTATTATTAAATAAATAGTATGTTTTTATTGTCTAAAGATCATTTAGTTATTGTATAGTTGTTGTTTTTTATATATATTATTTAGTTTTTTATTTATTTTTAAAAAAGGTGAATTTTTAATTCCTTTTTTTAAGAACATGTAGTTCTATGTGTATTATCAATAATAATATAAATAAAAATAATTAAACGCCATGTGTTTAATTTGCGCTCTAAATGTATGGCTATTATCAATAATAATAATTATTATTAATATTATTATTATTAAATAAATATGTATGTTTAATAAATTATTAAATAAAAAATATATATTTGATTTAATTATATATATATATATATATATATATATATATATATATATATATATACACTAATGTATGTTTTTACTGTTGTAGCCTAATAGTAATTTAGTTATTATTGTGTCAAAATAACTTAAAGCTATATGCAAAAGTACAATTAATAAATGTTGTTTATAAATGTGTGTTGTATTGAAGCCATGAAAGGAAAATTGGGTTCCTCTAAATGTGTGTGTATTGTATTGGAATAAACGAATATACAGTAAACACAACTCCTGTAGTTTTTTGCTTATGTCTGTGTCATACCTGAAACATCCAGAGACCTCCTCCACCGCGAGCCTCCGCAGGTGAAGATGACCGCCCTGATGAACTCTCTGCCGTACATCGGCTGTGGCCCAGCAGGCCGAACGTGTCATGATTCTGCCCTCGTGTTCTTGATTTTCTTTAGTCTTGAGGCAGGATCATGACAGGCCCGTGTTTTATGTGAAAGCACATGAACTTGTCTTTGGGTCATGTACTTGTGTTGTCTCGTTTCCTTGCCCTGCCCCCTTGTTGTCCTCGTTTTACCTGTGTCACCTGTTATGTTATCATTAGTCTCCCTATTTCAATCCCCTTGTGTTCACTGTCTATTGCGGTTCATTGTTACACTTTGACAAAACGTTGTGAGACGTGTGGATTGTATATCTGTCGTGTCAGTACCAGAGTGAAGAGTCTTTTGTTTTATTGTTTGTTTCTAGTCTAAGTTTTGTTAAGTTATTTGTCCATTTTAAGTTAGTTGTTGTTTTCCCCCTCGTGGGTTTTGTTTTCCCCTTTTTGTCATTAATAAGCCTTGTGTGTAGTGCATTCTGTCTGCGCCTGAGTTCATCCCCGCACCCTTCGTGACAGAACGAGAGAACTGCAGCTTTACACATCACCACCACACAGACGAGAGATGTTTCCCAGTGCTCCTTGTTGGTCAGAAAGATAATCTAACCTCCTGTTGCCCTTCTGTGGCTTTTATAGTGTCTCATGCACTGTGCAGCTGTGCGTCAGTCAGATGGACCGTGATGATGGCAGGGCAGAGACCTTTAGGAAGACAAAGGCCTCTATAATGACCCTGTGTACCTCTGAGGAGGTGATGTTGAGTGAAGTGACCCAATCTCATCACTCCTGACCTTTTTGTTGTCACACACTCTGTCTAATCGCACAAAATGTGGAAAGAATCATGAAGTTGTACACTCACACTGACACAAACGCTGCACTTTTAACCAGATGCATGTAAATATATTTTATACTTATTTAATCCGAATGTTAATGCCGAAATTCCACAATGCTTATTCCTTGTGAATTGTCTTGATGTTAACATTTTAAGGATGTAAAAATGTATTACGTAATCCAGATTACACAGATACTGCCCAGCACTGTACTGTATGATTTCCATATTCAATGAAACATCATTAATACAGGATAAAGATTTAATGAATATTAAGCGTGCACAGCGCAGGCTGGTTTAGTTCACCTCTGGTGACACAAGGTGACATTTCAAACAGATAAGAGGATATGGAAGTGAGAAGTGAGTGATTGTTGTGTGTGTGTGTGTGTGTGTGTGTGGTTATTAAGAGTCGCAGCACCTCAGAAAACATCTTATAAATCTATCAGGAAAAGATTGTTTCTTTATACTCATACAGTCACAAGATTGACACACTGGTAACAGCACAGGGATGGGCCTTCAGCATATGGGCTAATTGGTTATTATAATGATTATAATATTATGATTAATATGCTAATTGAGTCACTAGAATTAGAAATAAAATGAAAGCCTACATTTGCAGTATTTTGTGCTTAAATAACGAATTATATATATATATATATATATATATATATATATATATATATATATATATATATATATATATTCATTTATTCAGGGTACAGTTATCCTGTTTTATAGAAAAAATGTTTGAAAACATTTAGTCCGTTGTCATTTGATGTACAGGAAGTATATTTAATATTGTCACGTTTTGTAGGGTAATGATTATACATACGATTTACTCTATTTGTTGTAAAAATAAAATAAAAATAAAACACTATTTTGATACATAATTACACGTACGTTTTTTAACGTTTACGTTTATCTTTAACTGACGTCGAAACGTCCGAGGAGTCGAACGTGACGTTTAATTTGATTGACAGAAATGCGGTCCAATAAATGAGCGTAAAGGGGGCGTGATCTTCTTGCGTAATAATGTAACTCGACTGTCAGCGAATGAGAAGCTCTGTTTGTTATAGACGCTCACCTTCCCCAATAATAAAGAGAGGATGCCGTTTCCCTTGGCGACGCGCAGCCAATCGTCGCTGAGCAAGAGGGCGGTGCTTAGACGGGTGGGTAGCAACAGTTGCCCCGGTGAGGACGAGGCGCCATAGTCACGGTAGTCGTGGCGACAAGAACCCAGCAACGCGAATCAACAACAACCTTTAAGAAAATAAAACTCCGCGCCAAACTAAGATCATCCGGCGGGAAGCGACAGGTGAAAGAACAACTTTATTCCACGCATCCTCCTCTTGTTATTTGTTGACAACTGTCGAAGTGTGCTAGACACGGTTTCCTCCGTTCACGCGCCTGAACTCGACTCGCGCCTCTCGCACGCGCTGGCGGTTGTTATGACGATGTCAAATCTGCTACAAAATGGCGGGGGTTGTAACTTGAGCATGTGTTACTTTTTCATTGTTATTTGTTTATGGTGAGCGAGCGTGACGTCAGAAGCGTGTTTGGCGGACTTGATGGCTGGAGCAGACGAGTGGTTTAGGATCACATGTCAAAGAGCGACTTTTGACAGTCAAACTACACGCGACTGTGACTTTATTTCGCTTGTCCGGTTTGCTGGAGTTTGTTTAACGCGAATGACGATGGAATGCAGACTTTCAGTGGATCAAACTCCCGGGAGTTGTGTTTTCTCGGGTTAAAAACTTTGTTGAAGGGAGTCGTCGAACAGCCAGAAATGTGTGCCAGATCAGCTCCAGCGCGGAGGGAGGGATGGGCGGGGGCGGGGGCGTAACCTTGGCCTTGAGAGGGGCGTGGCCTGTGAAGTTAAAAGGGCGTGATTGACATATTTCTAACTAGTTATGTAGCTATACATACTTCTCTGCTAGCAATAAACAAAACTTATAATTTTGACCCTTACAATGTACATTTTGGTTATTTCTACAAGTATATAAAGCTCTTTCTGATTCTGATTTTGATATCTGTGCTACTTATGACTGCTTTTCTGCTCCAGGGTCAGACAAGTCTCTGCATACTTTGTTCTACCAGCAATAAACAAAACATACATATTAATACACAAGTATATAAGAAATGTTATATATAATGTAAACTTAAAACATAGAGAGAAAAGTAACATATTGCACAAAATAAAGTCAGATTTATTTTCAATAAATAAGATGCCTTATGACGTTTTGCACATACATTTGTCAGCATATTTGAGAATAAGTTATTAATATATAAGCTTAATGTTTCTACTTTCATCTCTGCCGGTTTTTATATGTTTTCTTTATATAAAAACTTAAAATAGATGGTATATTATTGAGGTAAAATCATAGCATTGATTATATGTCTACCAGTGTATTTGGACCAGAGAGAGAAAAATAATCCATCACACAACACAATGTTTTATTATTTTCATGGAATAATTTGAATGGTGTGAGTTCTTTTTAAGCTGTTTTACACTGAGTCTGATGATCAGAAGGTTCACTGTGAAATGTTCTCGCTCTTTCACAGTAACTTCATATGAACGAGCTCATACTGTCATCACAAGACAGGGCACGCAATGCCGCCCGGTGCCTCGAATTCACACAAAATGAGAGCACTGTTAAACAAGTTCAGCCAGATCAAGGATTTATGTGCATCTGACAGGGAGAGAGAATGTGGTTCGTTTTACATGCAGTCTCACACTAAATGAATGCACTCAATGCATAAGTGAGACAGAATGTCTGACATTTTTTTTTAGATAAATTGTTTTTATTTTGATTGATAATAATAAAATATTCTAAATGCATATTCTTATTTCATATTCAAATAAATATGTAGTTAAACCAGTGGAAATATGCCAGCGAATTTGCTTTGTAAAAATAATGTTTTGATCTTATTACAAGGCACTATTGCTTTTAATATAATAAAATATTAAGGCAAGACTCTACAGGTGAATACAGTACGATTCCCTTAATCACATCAGTCACATTGAGATAATTGTTTTGTGCAACGAGTTTCCTAAAGTGGAGGAAAAAACTCATTTTGAGAAACCAAACTTCAGAGATATGTATTGTAACTGAAATCTGCAGACGCAAAGAGACGAAGTATTATAAAATAAACAATTAAATATGCATTTTGAACGTTTTCTTTCCTCTAATCCGAAACAAAGACATGTTATGAAAGCAAAACAGCTCAAAATCGACCAGTGCATGTAAAAGTGCAATTGAAGTGTAACCGGAATAATCTCAAGTGCAATAGCATCTATCATTAAAACAAGTAAAGAAGTCTAAATCTTTTTGCTTTCAACTTCCTGCCGGGTTTAATCCGCGCTTTTAATTTCCGTTTACAGGGGGATTTGGGCTTTTGTCATCATGGCAACTTCAGGCTACCCCTCCGAGGAGCTCCCCCCCTCTCAATCACAAGGGGGCAACGTCACGACGGCCTCGTCGACCCAGCAGAAAGCCACTTCCACCACCACCTCGTCCCAGTTCCTCTCCGACATCCAGAGCTCAGCGGGATCCGCTCCTGCACAGACGGCCTCGATCATAAGAGTGCAGGCCACGCCCCCTGTCACTCAAAAGAAACTGGTTCTGGCCACACCCCCTCAAGGAGCCGTGACCGCAGCGCAGTATGTGGCAGGAGAGATACAGAGCTCCGCCTCCCAGGCAGGAAACAGCCAGAGTGCCCAGCAGTACATAGTGGTGACCGTTAGCGGTGAGCACTCACACTTTACTAGATACATGTGGACTTCACTTTCTCCTGGCGAGGACTGACGCTGCAGAGCAGAGCACAGCGTGTATGAAAGTGTGTGTAATCTGATCTAACAGACACCTGACACTTTCTAGGCCTCTCCCTGAATAGAAGGACCTCAAAATAAACGCGCAAGAGTAGCAGTGCATGTCACAGCCTGACACACAGACATTCCCTTCTGCTTTTTATTTAACACACTCACACATACACGTTTTCTTTCTGATGACTGAACATTGTAGCGCTCTAATTGGCAGCCGATATGACAGCACTGCCTACTCGGCGTCCGCAGACGAACTTCTTACCACAGCAGCTTTATAAACTACCAATACTGAGACCTAACAGACTTAATATAGTGACCACAACAAGTCCATTTATGTCAATATTGAAAAATAATAATAATAATAATAATACTTTTATTCAGAAAGGATGCATTAAAACAATCATAACTGACAGCATATTTTTACAACATTTAAAATAAATGCTTTTGTTTTGAACTTTTTATTCATCACAGCATCCTGAATATATTTATAATGGTTTCAAAGTTAACATTAATAATGATGCAACATTGATAATTAGAAATGCTTAAAAATCTTTGATCACAGGAATAAATTACGTTTTACAATATGTTACAATAAAAAGTGGCTATTTTTAATTATAATAATATTTCACAATATTAGCTTCTGTGAGCAGAAAAAAACTTGCTCACCCCAAATTTTGAAAGTTATGTATATTGATATTATATGCATTAAAATGTGTAAACATAAATTACTTGTATACTTAAAACTTACGATCAAAACATCAGCACTATTAGAAAACAAAAATTTGATTTTTAATTTGTAATAAATACATAAAAATGAAAAATATATCTATTTAAATTGCACACACACAGATGTGTGTGTCTGTGTGCGCAATTGATATATATATATATATTTATATATATATATATATATATATATATATATGTATATATATGTGTTTATATATATTAAATATATTATTAACATCTCAACATTACATAAAAAAATGTGTATATGAAATGAATGCTGACAGATTAAAAAAATTCTATATGAAATTAGACTAAAATTGACTCTTTTTTTTATAGAAGACAATCATTTCATAAAAGTATATAGCAGGTGATGTACATTAATTTGCTGTATGGAAAAAGACAGCAGCAAACACCTGTAGAAAGGCTTCAGTTTAAAGCTGATCTCAAGAATTGTGATATCACAGAATAATTTACTCGAGCAGAGAGATAAACTGGAGGATGCAGGAAAATACAGAATGGAAACCAAAGTAAAAAGCACAGGTAAAGCAAACGTCCTTTCGTGAGCTTGATTTCTCCTCTCTCAATCTCTCTCTCAATCTGATACCTGTGTTTACCTGAGCGAGAGATTTCTCGGCCCATCTGTGGAGATTAGTTGTTCAAGGCCGGCCTGTGAGAGCCTGATATAAAGAGAAATGGCTGCATGTGTGTCTGTGTTCACATCATGTTCTACAGTAGCTGTCTGTACAGTCTGGATGTGCTGTACCGTAAGTATGAGTGCATGTTAACTGATTTCGACGGTTGTGTGTTATGGTTTTGGTATTATTTCCTCCTGTAGGTTTTGTACTGAGCAAAACGTGTCTTCAGTCATTATTTCCTCTTTTCTGATGGCGGTTTTGTCATGTGTTTCCTTCTCAGTTCTGTTTTCTGTCTCTTTATTTTGCTCTTCAGTGTGTCTTCCTCTGTCTCTCTTGTACACACACACACACACACACACACACACACACACACACATAAGATCTGCGGTGTGAGTTTCAGTAGTGTGAAGTGGCCATATTATATACAGCTGCAGCTTTTTTTTTTTTTTACTAAAAATGTACACCGGTTATTGTGGCTCATGTAATTGAGTTCTTACGGTTACAGTATATTTTCATACAGCTGTACTCAAGTTCATATACTTCTCAAATCTCAAAACATTCTGAACAGTCCTGTTTCAGTTATAGCCTTTAATATGCAAATGAGTTTGAGAATCTGAGGAGTTTGATGATCATATGGCTTGTTTTTTTGGTATGTCTGTCTCTGTGTAGAGGGCTCACTTCACTCGAATGACTCTGAATCGAATTCTCCTCCCTCGGGACAGACTGGCGTTCCCACACAGGTAGTGCAACAGGTGCACACAGCACAGGTAATGCACACACTTATGTACATGTGGGATATCAGAGCCATAAAGATCAAATTAATTCCCAAAACTGTGGTGATTTGTGTCCAGCAGAGGTCTGTGGTTCAGGCCACAACCAAGAGTCAAAGTGGACAACTGGGGGTCAGTAATCTACACATAACACCTGAGGTAAAAACACACACACTTCATAACAGCTTTAAGCAGAATGACATCTACTGTAATAGGTTCATTACTTCGTATATATATATCAGTTCAAACCTCAAAAGCTTGGTTTGATGAAAGTGTGCTTGCATTATATTTCTTTGCAAGCAATGTCACTTAGTTTGATATTTCACAAGGTTTTTGCAATGTAGCAAGCAATGACTTTTTATACTGTACATTTTTTTAAGTGTTTTGAGTGGTCAGATACTTTTGGGGTAGGTTATTGTGATTGTATAATGACTCGATTTCTAGAAACAATTTACAACGAAAAACACCTAAAAAAATTACAGAGACCGATGATGTGTGTAATTATAGACCCATCTCAATTATTCCAGTAATTTCCAAAGATTTAGAAAAGTTAGTGGTTGAACAATTAATGAATTATTTGGAAATAAATAATCTGCTGAACTCTAAACAATTTGGATTTCGACCAAAATATTAAACAGAAATGGCTATATGTCATGTTATAGATAACATAAAGTAGTTTGGATCGAGGAAAGGTAACGGGAGCAGTATTTTTAGATTTTAAAATTGCTCTTGATACTGTCAATCATGAAGTACTCATAAATAAATTGAAACAAATGAACTTTTCTCAACAAGCTTTAAACTGGTTCAAATCATACCTGAATTGTAGACAGCAATGTGTTAAAATTAATGGTGTTAAGTCATCACCACAAAATTGCTAACTGGGTGTACCACAAGGTTCAATATTAGGTCCGTTGATCTTCTGTTTGTATATAAATAAATATTAACATAATTAATACAAATTAGTTCCTAGATTTTTATTTTGTTATCTAAATATAAAAATGTAGACAACAATGTATACATTAGTTTTTTGTTTTTTTTAAACAAACGTCAAATCATATCTATATAAAATTCTACCTGACAGTTTAATTTTTTTAATATGTAATTACAGGTGCAAATGAACTTTAAACATTTTAGTCTGTATATATTTCATTTGTTAATATATTGTGTGAAACTGTTATCAGCACTAAAATATAAAGTTTAGTTTAAAATATTGAAGTAAAGATTTAGATTTGACATTATGTAGACATTCTTTGTGATGTCCCCCCTCATACCTGACTCTGATAAAACTGTCTTTTTAAGAGTCTGATGTGAAACTGCTGTGTGTTTGTGTGTAGGTACAGCATGTTTACCCAAGCCAGTTTGTGGAGGGAGACGCCAACTACAACAATACTGCAATGTGAGCATCAGCACACACAAGTGCTTGTGGTGGATATTTAGCTTCTCTTTACTTCTGAAACATTTACCTTTCTCTGTACTTGTCCTTCTCTTTCCCTTTTTCAGTCGTTCCAGTAGTTACCAGTTCACAGACCCCTCCCTCTACTCTCAGGCCACGCCCTCTGTCACTTACTATGAGACGTCGCCCACCACCGGCTCACAGGTCACGTCCCCCGCCAGCACTCAGCCTGTGTCTGTGACGTCTGGGATGGGCACAGGGGTGGTCTCCATGTTCTCAGAGGGCAGTTCGGGGATCACCGTGGTGGCTGGCGGGTCCTCGTCAGGAGTGGGCGGGTCAGGGGGTGTGGTCACCAGCGGAGGGGTGGGGAGTTATGTGATTCAGGGCGGGTACATGCTTGGTGGAGCCAGTGGAGGGAACCAGAATTTCTCACACAACACACGAGCATCACCTGCGACTGTGAGTGAATTTGTTTTCTTGAATTATGATTCAGGGTTTCACCTAAAGAGATTCACCCAGTGTTGTTATTGGTGACTAAAATTAATTTTAGTAATTGAAATAAAATACTACAAGACATTTCATTAGAAATTTTAATGAAAAATAGAAGTGTTGCCTGGGCGGTTAACTGGAATACAATAAGTTTATGTACTAAAATTACTAACAATAATTAATAATAATAATTAAGCACATATCAAAATAATAGATTAATAAAATATAAATATAATATAAAATAATAGAATAACAAAATATAAATAATAGGATAATAATAATGGCACATAACAAAATGACTAAAACTTTAAAATAAAAATGAAAATATAAAAATAAAGCAAAACAATGATAAAATACACAGAAAAAAAACATTGTTTTCACCCATAAAACAGGTAAAAAATTAGTTTTTGATTGTGTAATAGTCAGTCCGTTAACTCCTGCCGTCTGTCTCCTGTCTGTGTTCAGGTGCAGTGGCTGATGGATAACTATGAGACAGCAGAAGGTGTGAGTCTTCCTCGCTGTACTCTTTACTGTCATTACATCCTGCACTGCCAGCAGACCAAGCTGGAACCTGTGAACGCCGCCTCCTTTGGCAAACTCATCCGTTCTGTGTTCATGGGCCTCAGGACTAGACGTCTGGGCACCAGGTACAGTCACACTGTCCCGACCAGGTGTGATGCAATAAAGCTTCAAGCTTCAACAAGCAATATGAACCATTTTTCTTTATTTGCATATTCATTGTTCTGGGTAGCTCCACCCACAGTAAAATCTCTGATCAAGAATTTGCTCCACATAAAATTAAACATTAAATGTGTTCTGATTATCTGTGAATACGCCATGTTTTTTTTATTTGCAAGAATTTTTCAACACAAATTGTATACATGCCAATCTGAGATATAAATATGAAATAAAAAATAACAGTATTTAAAAAAACTATAATGATACTAAAATAACAGAACTGGTTAATATTAAAACAACTGTTTGTTTGTTTGTGTGTGTGTTTCAGAGGGAACTCTAAGTACCATTACTATGGCCTTCGAATCAAGAGCAACTCCCCTCTCCACAGACTGGTGGAGGACCAGCAACACCTGGCCATGAGACAACAGCCGTACTCACAGAAACAGAGGTCTCTGTGTGTGTGTGTGTGTGTGTGTGTTTATAGTTTGTGTGCTGTTGATCACGTGCTGTTGTTAGTTTGACTCATAGCCCTCATCTCTTGATAAAGGATAAAGCCTGTGCAGAAGGTGGAGGGACTGACCAATGGAATGGGCCTGGGGTTGGGGCATCAACAAGGGGCGGGGCTATCTGACATCAGTGCACAGGTTCACCAGTATCAGCAGTTTTTAGGTAAAATGAACACAAAATGTAAGAGCAGCTCTCTCTTTTGGACATACAATCAACGCTACATCAACTTTTTGAATCTGTGTGTTTCAGATGCGTCTCGCAGTCTGCCGGAGTTCCCTGAGCTCAAAGATGAGGGTATACCTCTGCCAGATGGACTCCATCCTCAACACGTACACACATATCAGCTGATCTACAGAGAGCACTGTGAGGTGAGTGTGTGTGCTGGATCTCAGATGTGTGGTTATTGTAGTGTTTTGGTGGATAATGAGTGTGTTTGTGTGTTTATAGGCGATTCTGGACGTGATGGTAAACCTGCAGTTCCCTCTTGTGGAGACGCTTTGGAAGACTTTTTGGAGGTTCAGTGAAGGACAAAGCAGTGACACGGATTCACTCGACCTGTGAGACACATTGGCTTAAAGTACAGTCACAAGTGCTGTGATGTTGTGTTGTGTCTCACTGATGTCTCTGTCTCTACAGTCATGATGAATCAGAGAAGCGTTTGCCCAAGTCGGTTCTGCTTCTGTTGTGTAAATATGAGCCCATTCTCAACTGGGCCCGCCAATGTGACAATTTACTGTACCAAAGCCTAGTGGAGATCCTCATCCCTGATGTCCTGAGACCAATCCCCAGTGAGTTCTCACAACTCTACACAAACTCTATATAAAATTCACTCCAGTGAGTTACATAACTTTACATAAACTCTATACAGGCTACATCCTAGTGAGTCACATAATTCTACACAAACTCTATATGATAACTATATAAACTCCATCACAGTGAATTACAACTCTTCACCATCCTTTTACATAATGCTGTACATACCGACAAACTTTCTGTAAACAAGTTACAACTTTACACAAACTCTATATGCACTCCATTCCTGCATTACAACTTTACACAAACTCTATATAAACTCTGTCCCATACACTTACAAAATGTACTAGTTAAACTATATATAATCATCATCCTCCTGGAGATACACAACGATGTACAAACTCTATATAAGTTACAAAATTCTATACAATTCTATTTCAACAGCATGCATAGTAAGTTTCACAACACTATAGTAACTATATAAACTATTAATTTCAACTATTCAACTTCCTGCTATATAAACCTCAGTGAATCACAAAATTCTACATACAAACTTCATATAAACTCTGCGAGTTAAAACACAACACAAAATCTATTTGCACTTCATTCCAGTGTTACAACTCTACACAAACTCTATATCAACTCCACCAATTCTATTAGACACAAACCTTGCACTTATTCAGACTTCATGTAAACAACATCCCCAGGGAGTCACACAGCGCTACACAAACACCATTTCAGTTTGTCACAAAATTCTACATAACTCTGCAAACTGTATAAACGTAATTTCAGTAGTTACAAAACTCTACATTACTCTGTACGAAGTGTATATAATGACTATCCTTGGTGAGTTACATAGTCCTACACAATGTAAAACTAACTATAAAAATTATTGTCCCTATGATTTATACAATTCTACACAACTCCATACAAACTTTAAATTAAATTCAGAGAGTTACACAACCATGCACAGACTCTATACAGCCTTAATAAACATCCCAGAGGGGTTACAACTCTACATCAACTCTATCCACAGTGAGTTAACTAACTATTAGAAATAATCCTATAAAACCTAATACAGTTTTGCTCAACATCCCCAGAGCTACAAAACTCTAGTTTCCAAAACTTTATAAACAAGCTCAGCCATGAGCTACACACATATATATAACATTTCTCACACTCTATACAACTTGATATAAACCTATAAACTCCATAATCTTTTAAATGCACAATTTGAGGGAAAAAAGTAACAGTTGCTTAACTGTATGCAACAAAACGAAGATATTGTAAACTCTATATTAACTCTATGCACTTCAACAGAACTCTGTACAGCTTAAGATTCTCAAAATGTTCTTGTAGTTACTGCTGCAGGACTTGAGATCCAGACTTGCAGAAATTGAAATGTAGTCTTCCTGTCTTCATTTTGACTCTTTGTGTTGTTCACTTCCTGTAGGTGCCTTAACTCAAGCCATCCGTAACTTTGCTAAGATCCTGGAGAACTGGCTGACCAACGCCATGATCAACATCCCGGAGGAGATGGTCCGCATCAAGGTCTGAATCACCACAGATCTCCTCTGACTTCCTTCTGTTTTCGGTGTGTTTGTGCTAACGCTGTGTGTGTGTTGTGTAGATTGTGTGTGCGGGAGCGTTCGCTCAGACTCTACGGCGCTACACGTCTCTCAATCATCTGGCTCAGGCGGCCCGCGCCGTCCTGCAGAACACGGCTCAGATCACACAGATGCTCAGCGACCTCAACCGTGTCGACTTCACCAATGTGCAGGTAGCACTGCACGCTCGGTTCATGTCCCGTCATCCCCAGATCTCTCTTCAGTTCTTAATGTACAGCTGTATATGTGTGTGAGTTTAGGAGCAGGCCTCGTGGGTGTGTGGCTGTGAAGACGGTGTGGTCCAGCGGCTGGAGCAGGACTTTAAACTCACCCTGCAGCAGCAGAACTCTCTGGAGCAGTGGGCCGCATGGCTGGACGGGGTCGTGTCGCAGGTCCTGAAGCCGTACACCGGCAGCCCGGCCTTCCCCAAAGCAGCCAAACTCTTCCTGCTCAAATGGAGCTTCTACAGGTGAGATTCACTGCATATTAAAGTCCCCATGAAATCAAAACATCAGCTCTTTGGGTTTAAGTATGAATATTTTAGCCGTACGGTTATCTGTAAACCAGTGTGCTTCAAAACAAATATCAAATTTGCATTGGAAATGTATAGTCTCTTTTTGATGACATCACCTTGGACTTCAGCTTCTCATCAAACTTTCTGTCCTATTAAATGCTCTCTAGAATCTGAAGCATACCGCCCCCTACCTTATAAATAGATGCTTAAGCTGTTTCTGTCATTTTAGGTAGTTAAAAAGCTGTTGGCATGTTAGAAGTCGAGTATGTCTTTAGTTGTTATATTGCCGTAATCTCACAGTGTTTGTGTGTGTTTTGTAGTTCTGTGGTGATCAGAGATCTGACCCTGCGCAGTGCCGCCAGTTTCGGCTCGTTTCATCTGATCAGACTGCTGTATGACGAGTACATGTATTACCTGATCGAGCACAGAGTGGCTCAGGCCAAAGGAGAGACGCCCATCTCTGTCATGGGAGAGGTGGACACACTGACACACACATGCATGCATGCTGTCAAACACTGAGTCATGCAGGGACTTAACTTTGTGTTTGTCGTTTCAGTTCGCCTGTCTGAACAGAAGTCAAAGGTCAATGGATCCTGATAAAGGTACGTACAGAAACGCACTCAGAGACTTTCTTTTCAGGAAACTAGCAACCACCCAAACACTGTAGCATCAGGAAATCTCATTGATTGTTTGTGTGTGAATGTGTGTAGATGAGGAGGATGAGGAGGAGGATGATGAGACGGATGAAGATCAGGACATGGCCATTCCTGTGGTTGTGGGGGAGGAGTCCCTGGAGCCGCCCACCAAACTCGCCCGAACTGAGCTCTTCAACAGCAACAGCAACACACCAAACTAACTGTTGTCTGTGCAAACATGGACTCTATATACTGGGCTCTGTCTCTGGGAGCCAGTTTGGGATTGAAATACAATCTTCAGTTTTGGTAATTATTAGAGGAAGTTCAGTTTCGGTTCATTTCATGTTTGAGTTTCCTGAGGTGAATCAGCCCTCACAGCTGCTGTATGATCTAATGAAGCTTTTCTAGAAAACGGTAACAATCATATGCCTTAATTAAGTGCACACACACACATTTTCATTGCCTTCCCTTTGTCAATCAAAGCTGCCATGTGTGTCGTGTATCGACTCTTAAAGTTACAGTTCACCCAAAATTAAAAGCATTTGCCATCAAGTCATTCCAAAGTCATCTATCGGCAAAAAAAAAAAAAAAAAAGAGTAAAATAGAATAAAGAAAGAAAGTTATATAATGACGTGAGGGTGAATAAATGAAGATGGACATTTAATTTTTTGGGCAGACTGTCGCTTTAAGATTCCAGTTTTGATGCATCTCCATCTGCTCCATGCTGCCATAGAAATCATTCTTTGCCAAAGCCAATCATGCGTCACCTAGGCCTGTTCCTCATTAATATTCATGATGAGTGTGGTCATTTAAGGTGTAGCTAAAAACTACAGCAGCAGATTTTGCCTTTTACAGCTGTATAACACCATGTCCTTCCATGCTTTTGACTTTTTCTTTCTTTACCTAATAATGCAAATGTTATATTCAATTATTGTGCTTTAATCAGCTGTTTATTTTTGATGCTTTTTGATTTGAGTCTGATGCTGACAGATCAAACGTGCCTTCAGAGAGTTATTCAATCTAGAGATCCATAAATGCATAAATAAATGTCAAAAACAATCATGAGAATGTTTTTTTTAAAATTCTGAAATCTCATCAGGCCTCATTTGTGAAACATAAGCAGAATCAGTTTAGTGTACATTATCAAGTTTGGTTGACATGAATGAGATTCAGTGTTTAATATATAATGAAAGCATCTTGTGTTATAAAGAGAGTCATCTGTCATTTTTCCTCATTTCACACGATTCATTCATTCTGCATCCACATTAATGTAGCCGAGCACAAATGATTATTTTCTAACAAACACTGAACACATGTATTAGTGATGAGTACAGAGATGTTTTGTGATTGGACGCTTTGGTGCGGTTCATTAATATTCTGTGTCTAATTACGGTGGTTTTGACAGCCAATCAGCAGCTAGTGTGTAACTCTCCAGTGGTTATAGAGCCAAATCTAATGTGTGGAACAATTCTGCAGCAGTTTTAATGAAAAAAAAAGAAAGAAGATATGCTAGTGATGATTATGAATATTAATGTAACCGTTTAGCACAGGTTTATATTGTTTTTGAATATATATCAAGTGTTTCTTTAATTGTACTATAAGAGTTGCTGAAATTATTCCCATGTATGATTATGCTAATGTATGATATAGTTTTATTCTCTTGTACTGTTGAAACCATAATGGCCTTATTTGAAGTGTACCTGTAGCTGAGATCCATGTGAAAATCTGTATCATTGTGCCTCGAGGTTCAGTGTCCCTTTAAAAGCATCTTTTAAGAAAATTATGCATTCCGATGTTTTGTGTTTGTTATAAACATGCAGTTCACTTATTTTCAGTATTATTGTTTACTAAAAAAATATTAAATCTAGTTTTTGTTAATTGAAATAAAGCTGAAACAAAATATACATTTTAGATGAAAAACGTTACATTTAAAAATGCATCTGAAAATGAGAAATGTTGCAATGAACTGAAATAATATTAAAATTTAAATGGAATATATATATACACACACAATTAATGTAAAATACTACAACAAAATTCAAATGAAAGCTGAAAAATAAAGCTAATTACAAACGATAATAAAATATCATTATTGTAAATAAATCATATTTAAATAACACTGCTCACTTTGATGCAATGAAAAGTCACAAAACCAGTGAAGTAATGAAGGAATAATTTTTATCAAAAATAAAAGTAAAACAACGTTGCATAAAATCAAGATTCTCATCCAGTCCAGCTGTGAGGCCACAACTAGTATTAAAACAGGGCAGGAGGGGTCGACAGCTTCTGATTGGCTGAGGACTCGGTCTAAACGATGTAAACAACTGCATCCTGAAACAAACAAAACAAATCAAGCAAACTAATACAGATGAGCCCCAAAGCAACGTCTTATTTCTGTGCATGAAAACATCCTGCTACACCTTCCAATAACAGGGCATTTCAAACAGAAAAAACTACTGCAGTCCATTACACTAACATCAAAACAAGCGTGTAGAAGTGTTCAAGTTTAGTGGAGACAGACGTTCAGCTCTGTTCTTCATTGGGTTGGTGATCACTAATGTGTTTCAAAAAATGTTCCCAGAGTGTCCCGCGCTGTCGTGTCTTTATGTCAATCACACGGATACACGCAACAAACACGACAGAAACACTGAGAGCGGCTGTGTTTGGACACAGCAGAGCAGCACTGAAGAGTGTGAGCGTGTCGTCTCTCTCACAGGACGATCCACGTGGCTCTGTCGTTATCAGCCAACACCTGAAGAGAAGAACCTGCAACCAGCAGAAAAAAAAAGAAAAGAGTGAAAATCTTTCACAAACATCAAAAACAAAACTCTTTTGCAGTAGTGCAGGTGTATTGCTCATGTGTGTCTAAATCACACCTTTATGCAGAGCCTCGTTGGTCATGCGGTTGATGTAGCGCGAGCTGCTCTCGGGAACCAGCCACCGCATGACGGTGTTCACACACGACTTCCTGTAGGAGCTCCACACGCTTCCACTGCGGCACAAACACACACATGAGAACATCTGAGCGAGGGCAAACAGACAGACAGCAGGGGCCACACATCCGAGGGTCGTTACCTGGTCTGACCTTTGACCTCCGTGA
This sequence comes from Carassius gibelio, assembly GCF_023724105.1. Taxonomy (NCBI): domain Eukaryota; kingdom Metazoa; phylum Chordata; class Actinopteri; order Cypriniformes; family Cyprinidae; genus Carassius; species Carassius gibelio. The sequence goes on along the minus strand of NC_068396.1, from coordinate 31,419,511 downwards.
GGTCACCGACACCGACTGTACGACACGCTCCAGTGTTCAGATCCCAACTGACCTGCAGACTGGAGTGGTACGACTTCGGTCTACACAAACAGAAAGAAAACAAAGTATTAATGGACATTTCATCATATGCTTGTGTGTGTGTGTGTGTGTGTGTGTGTGTGTGTGTGTGTTTACCTGCAGTGTTCATCCTCACAGTTAGAGAACGCCAGCAGCAGCAGCCCGATGTTTATCACCACTATATTGGTCTCTGGGCAAACCTGTTGCCATAGAAACAGCAGAACACATGCAAATAAGAACAATGCATCAATAGAGCGCAACAGCAGAGTAAACATTCCATTCATCTTTGTCATCTTCAGAAGAAAAGAAACCCCATCACCTCGAGGATGACCACGTCATAGTCGCTGAAGGAGCAGAACTGGGAGCCCCAATCGGCATCATTCCTGATGACCTCGTTGATGAGATACTCGAAGTCCAGCGTCAGCTGCTCCACACACACACACTAAGAGAGACACAAACACACAAGAGATCAAACACAGCCCTGGAGCATCAGACGTGTGTGGGATCAACACACACCTGACCGCTGAACTGTCCCGTCACCAGCTGCAAGTTTCGTCCCTTCAGATCCGTCACCGTGAAAGGAAGCAGGACTTTATCATCCTCATCTCCTACAGACAAGAGACAGGCCAGTGTAGTTCTGTTTAGTGAATCAAAAACAGCTGGTGTAGTCTGCTTCATGAATCTGTTTCATAGTGAAATACAGTGTAAGCTGAAAACAAGTTATTCTTTTAGAGTTGGTTCTTTTTATCAAGTCAAAAAGGAAATGTGTGTGGTGCAACTGGAGTAGTGTGATCACAACACGTCTGGCACAGTCTGATTCATGAACAAAAGACTCTTGTGAATCAGTACTTTTTAGTGAATCATAAACGTATGATATGACCAGTATAGTCTGCTGCATGAACAAATGACTTTTGATTTGAATCTTTTTAGCGAATCAAAAGCATGACTGACGTAGTCTGATTCATGAAAAAAATGACTCTTATGAATCAGTTTTTTTAAGTGAATCAAAAACATATCACACGTCTGGCACAGTCTGATTCATGAACAAATGACTTTTATGAGCTGGATGTTTTTAGTGAATCACAAAACACACAGTGTGTCCAGCAGAGTCTGATTCATAAACAAATGACTCCGGTTCTTGTAATTAAAAGTTCAAAAAGACAAGCTTCTGATCATTCATTGAACCTAATATGTCAGAACGGTTTCTGAATCTACATCTGATTCCAAGTTTTGTGTGTGTGTGTGTCTTTAATGACAAGAAAAGATGAGAAATGTCATACCGCTCGGCTGCTCTGACGCACTGGCCTGTGGGAGTCTGTATCTGAGAGTGGTGTAGTTGACATAAGCAGGCTCAGAGGAGGAAGAGGAGGATGAAGGCTCATGAGGACGTGGAGACAGAGAGAAGACGGAGGAGTTGGATCCAGGAGACATGACTGTGTTACACACAGCACTGTCCTCTGCGTCTGTGGGTGACACTGAACCTTGGTTCTGTCCTGAGGAGGAAGACGAGGGTCCCGGGACCTCTGCGTCGCATTCCTGTGTCTCTCTCATTCGCTCCTCCTCGCTGTGGAATCGCTGGGTGTCTGTCTCTTCTTTCTCTTTGTTTTTTCTGTCATGTTCCCTCACTCCAGCCTGAGCTCTGCGGAAAATGTCAGCTGCGAACTCTCTGGCCCGCACGGCCGCCTGTGATTGGCTGGAGGAGAGGGGGGTGAAATGGGGTTTTAACTGTCTGAGGTCAGGTGACCCCTGAGACGAGGTTGATGAGGATGAGGAAGGCGATGTAGGTCCGACAGGAGCAGAAGAGGAGGAAGCAACTCTCTTACGGTAGAGAATCTGATTGTTTTGACCCTCCTGATGCCCGTCTCCTACACCCAGAGGAATTCACACAGCAAATGACATCGAGTTCATTATATCAAACTAAAATAAATACAAAAATACGCCAGATTTACTATTAATGAAGTTAAAACATTGTAGATACCAGCAAATAAAAGTTAAAATGTAAAATGTTTGAAATGTATATAAAAGATCTTTTTAATGTTTTGAATCAAGTTAGCAAGGATGCATTCATCTGCTTAAAGATACAGTAAAAACAGGCATACTGTGAGATATTATTGCAATTCAAAAGAGCTGCTTTTATTTAAATCTATGTTCAAATCTAATTTATTTCTGTGATCAAAGCTGAATTTTAAGCATCATTACTCCAGTGTCAAAAGATCCTTCAGAAATCATTATAATATGCTGATTTGCTCCACACGATCACTATTTCTGATATTCTGATAGCTGCTTCATACGTGTGTGGAAAACATGATGCATTTTCTTTGATGAATAGAAAGTTGAACAGCACAGAAATAGAAATCTTTTATAACATTATAAATGGCTTTACTGTCAATTTTGAACAATTTAATCAATTTACTGAGTCCTTCCTGAATAAAACGAATTATGTTGGTGCCAATAGCAACTGCGCTCATGGCCACCCAAGTTCAATTCCTGTCTTGAGGTTCTTTGCTGACTCTATATGGTCCAGTAATTTGAATGAACCGGTCAGTTTGAAGAACATAACTATTGAGTAACGACATTCTTTTATTCATTTAATTGAAAAGAACTGTCCAAACAATCTGATTTCCTAAAACACGTGGCATAGAGAGAAAGCAAACACACACATCCATGTGGACATCAACAAACGGACGTGAACAAACACTGGCTGTGTACCTGAGCAGAGGGAGATGGCGCAGGCCACCAGAGAGTAGCTGGTGTTGAGCAGAATCACCTGGTCCTTCTTCAGCTGCAGCGCCGGCTGGAACGTCGGGAACGGATAAACCACTTGATAGCGAGCGTTCAGAACATAACCGTGCTGCAGACACTCGCCACCTGCACACACGTGAACGGAGAAAAGTGTTTGTTTTTGTTGCTAGGAACTGGAAAAAGCTATTGATCAATGCTAATAGTACACCAATGCACCTGTGCGTATGGTGGACACGGAGGACGCGGGGCAACACTGTTTGCACGGTTGTGCCGGAGGCATCGAGGTGATGGTGATGTAGATGTCCCTGTTGTTCTCATCACTCATCATCATGTTCATCAAGGCTGAACTGGAGCTGCGCGTGCTGACAGAGCACAGAGCACATGTTTAGATGACCGTAATAACCCAGACACTGGCTCATAACACACAGCACAGAGGAGCAGGGCTCTTACTTGAAGCCAAAGACCACCAGCTTGGAATGATCATGGTGCCACTCGCAAACGGTCAGATAGAGATCGCTGTAGATGTCCTCACCTGCAAACAAACGCACATGATGCACCTGCAGAGAGACACAGATAAAGTTCATGTAACATCATGGGGTAATCTTAGTTTAAATGTCTGTTTAGTCTGATCTTATATCAGTTCAGTTCATTTTGTTCACAAAGCGCAGTTAAACAATGGTTGACCACTGTGCTGAACAGTATTGTTTGAAAGATATCAAAGTAGGCTACAAAAAATGATATGACAAGACAAACAGTAGCCTAATCATTTTTAAATAAGCCCCTGTTGGCTCATACACTATAAGCTTTCTCTAAAAGATTGTGTGTTGCAGTTGTTCTAGTCATAGGAAGGCTGTTCCATAGTTTAGGCAATGGCGAAAAGCCCGGTCACCTTTTTCTTCAGTCTGATCTAGGGACCAATAAGAGTTTCTGATTTAATGACCTTTGACATCTAGCTGGGGTGTGTAAACCTAAAATGTCAGAAAGATACAACAGTGCCAGTCCATTTAAAACCTTAAAAACAAAAAGTAAAATGTTGGAACCTTTCCATTGTACAAAAGATTCTTTATAGTGGCAAAAGGTTCTTTGGATTATTAAATGTTCTTCATGCTAAGAAAAACAAAATGGTTCTTTTTAAAACAATTCACTGAAACGTTCTTTGAGGAACCCAGAACGGAACTTCCATGGCATCGGTGAGAAACTTTCAAAACCTTTTTTTTTTTTTTTTAAAGAGTGGAGTTTCAGTCATGCATGCATCATCAAATCAAAATATTTGTGTGCATTACTGACAGAGCAAATAAAACATAATACATTTAGAAATAATCATCAGAAACCGATCTGAAATAATGTAATTTAATTGTAACTTGCACCATCACAAACTTTAGTTGACATTGTCTTATTTTACAGATATCTATGTTGTTAGAGTACATTTTAATTAAAATGGACTGGCAGCCAGTGCAAAGGGAGTAGGACATGGGTAATGTGTTTGTATTTGCAAGTGCCAGTCAAAAGTCTAGCAGCTGCATTTTGAACTGTTTTAGGGGATTCCTATATGATTGGCTAATATCGATATACACTGTATTGCAGTAGTCTAGTTAAGATGAGATAAAAGCATGTCTAAATCTCTCAACCTCAGCACACTTTAAAAAACCTTAGCAAGCTGAAAAAAATAAACTAGATTTAACTAGTGCATTTACATCCAAGTGATTTAATATCAGACACACAAGCAGTTAAAGTACTCAAACCATGGATGTCATTTGGCTTAAAAGACATTTTACATTGGAGTGTCGTCAGCATAACAATAGTGCTTATTAAAAACTGAATCCATTAGGATTATATATACAAAAAAAAAGGGAGCTAGGACAGAACCTTGATGAACTCCACAAGTCTAGACGAGCACCCAACCACACAAACTGAGAAAGATCAATCATTCAAATACGAACATATGTACCTGTTTGAGGCGGCTGTGCAGGTTGAACTCCCACCAGTACAGGTGATACGTGTAGAAAGAGAAGTCATCGTCTTCGCCGCAGTCACTGGTGTAGGACAACACATACCGGCCACATTTGGTGAAGCCCAGGAAGATGTGCCTGTGACAGCAGACAGACAGACCAATCAGATACAGCATTCATATCACTCCGATAACGGACGGGATGGATCGCATCTCCTCCTCACCCTGCTCTGAGGAACTCCTCGCTGACGATGGTCTTCAGCGGGACGCAGACGCGGGGAGGAAGTTTCCGGAAGAGCCGCTGAGAGAGATGTCCATTCAACTGACAGATTTAAAGAGATATATGAATACAGTTACAGAGTAATACACTTGGAAATATTGGCCATAAGTACAGTTAAATTGGCTGTTAAACTGACTTTGTAGATAAAATTGCTTAATCAATGTTGTTTAGGTTAAATATTAAATCCATGATAGTTATGATGATCATTTTTGCACTGAACACTACCTGAGGCATTTCTACCATTCATTCATGTTAAATACTGACCTATTTAGTATAGTCCTATACCATAATGAGATTGTGTTTAGGGTTGAAAATGTTATTTCAATGAGAATGATAGATGTCAGTGGAGAATAATGCACAACCCACTTTTGACCATTGTTGGGCATATCAATCAGATTCATAATCAAGAACATTGTTTGTTGTACATTTATATTTTCCCCAAAGAACCGTTTATTGTAAATAAAAATGTGTCCATTGTTGCGTCCATTAAAAGGTTCACATATATACAAATGACAAACACTAAGGGACACTTAAATGACGGTAAATAAAGCTACAGCTAAAAATGCTAATAACACACACATTATTATCTACGTTACGCTTAGAGGAAAAACCATTTCACGTTATTAATGCCACTTTTGTCCCAAATCCCAGTTTCTGCCTACCCGCCCACGCGTAAGGAGTTTGACGACGTGATCTTTGTGTTTTTTCAGTTGTTTTTGTTTGTTGTCGTTTTTCTCTGATTTCGAGCTGGGCGCCATTTTTGATTTTTGCCAGCTCTTTGGATTTGCCCTCAGTACAGCCCGGACAGCTTTCTGATTGGCTCTGCGTTCTCAGCTGAGGGCTTTGATTGGTCAAAAACGTCGTCAATCAGAGAAACGAGGTTGGGTGTTCTGCTAGGAGTTTCTCAAACGGCTCTGGGTTCTGCGTAGTATTCACCAATCAACAACTCTATAATATAAGTAACGAATATTAAGTGTTTAAAAGTAATTGTTTCAAAATTAGTTTATATTTCAAGAGGTTTCTGCTTAAACTGCTAATCTCACACATAATGTCAACGACATTAAAAATTATAATTTATTTTATATTTTATATTCCATCACACTGTCACATTCTTAAACGCGATTATATTAGTAAATAAATATAAACTTTAAATTAAGTTTTTTTAATTAAGTTTCCATTCTACATTACTGTCACACTGTCATATTGTTATTGTCGAGACTGTAGGTGATCTGAAGGTGTGTCTCTGTTGAAATAGTTGTTACATGAATGTTTGTGTGAAATCCCCTGCCTTTCATTTACACATCGCAAGCCATTATTAAGCTTTATTGACATTACTAATGCAAAATATACAGTGTCAATTATTAATTAATATTATGATATAATGATTAAACACAACTATTCAATAAAACACTAAAGTATATATTTTTTATGAGTTTAGTAACCGCCCGAGATAAATAGCTCAAATTTACCCCGCCCCCTAATTACAAACGCAAGAAGGGGCGTGTCTCTGGAATACACAAGCAGGAAACATGGCGTCGTTGGCAGGTCGTCTCTCTCGGGCTTTTTTCCTTAGAAATACGGCATCGCTGATCCGCAACACTGGCCCGAAATCAGTAAACGCACCAGGAACGTGTTTCAGCCGAACCGCCGTGTCAACCACAACGGGGGGTGTCCTTCCTAAACCAGTTAAGGTGCGTTTATACGTGTCTAATTGCAGCTAGAGACTGCCAAAGGGACGCAGCATCTAGGGTTGGGCTTCGTCCTGGCCAATCACAATTAAAAATGGCTTGACTGACACGACCAGCAACCAATCAAATGAATGGTGCGGCACGTATCTTATAAAATAAGGAAGTATTCGTGTACGGTTGTTTTTATAAATCATTTATTCAAAGACATGTCAGTTTAATGATATTTCAATTTTTCCGTACTGTTTATACAAAACTCATTTTCATATTTTTTATTTTAAATGTACATTCTTCAACCAGCACCCATATATTCTTATAATTATTTGTAATAATTATGAATAATATTACATTTAAGCTTTCATATTTCCGCAGGTCCCGTTCGGTCTGACCCGCATGTTTATAGTGGTAATTCCGTTCCTGTATGTCGGTAATCTGATCAGTAAAAATTTCGCTGCTCTTCTGGAGGAACATGAGATCTTCGTCCCAGATGATGATGATGATGACGACTGAGTGCAGGTACACGTAATACATCAATTTAATAACCATACATATACTATGCGTTACTGTGTGTATGTGGTTTTCAGATATTCATGTTCTTGTTTTTTCACTCCAGCAGTCTGAAGATCCTCTGAGCTGTTCCAGATGAACAAGATATATTTGTGCAATAATGAAGATGGTCAACACATTTTGTGTTTACATCCTGCATTACACTAACCATGTCCATAAGCCAAAGTTTAATGCTGTTTTTATGTTTTTGAATATTGTCAAAGACAAAATGACTTGAGGTTGCCCTCCTCAGCTGCCTCTCTTCTATTTAATAAATTGCTTGAATGTTATTTGCTGGTTCTGGTTTTGTTATATATGTAATGTCTTTTATCATACATGATTTATTTTACAAGATTTAACTACAAGACAAATACATTTGTGCAAGGTTTACTAAAAATAAGCTTTATGAGATTACTTTTATTACTTAAATATTTGTAAAAAAAATGGTTTAATGTTTTGTATTTGTTACTATATGTTACACACATTTATATATATATATATATATATTTACAGAGAGAGAGAGCGAGAGAACATGAAAAAAAAAAAAAAAAAAAAAATATATATATATATATATATAACATTAAGACATAGGATTAACATTTATGATTTGGACTTAACATTTACATTTAGATTTAAAGTGAAGATTTAGATAAAACATTAACATTTACCTTTAATACTTTGTTGTAATAGTCATATAGTTAAATTTATATATATATATATATATATATATATATATATATATATATATATATATATATATATATAAATATTAAATTAATATTTTTTTTTAAATAAAAATATTGCATAAAGTTTATTTTTAGTAAAGCCTGCATAAATGTATTTATTGTGAAGTTAAATCTGACTAGTTTTTCTCACACATTTTATTTTACAAACGATACCCCATACATTGACATTCATACACTTTTACACATTTTTTTTTTCACGTGTTTAACTTAGAATATATCTTGATTTAAGAGCCTGGAGTGTTTATTGACTTTCAGCACCACTGTAGTTTCTAACCAACAAGATAAAAAAAGAGCTTCACATAACACAGTATCCTGTATACACATGACCAAAGGGAGATGGAGAAACCGGTGCAGCCCATCCGTCTCATTTGCCCTCTTGCTGTGCTCTCATTGGTCGGTGCTGTTGCCTAGGAGACGCCCCTCCTCCAGTGCAGCATCAGTGAGTTTGAGATGCTCTTTAAGTGCATTGATGTCTCTCTCACTGCGGCCCCGTAATTCAGTCAGCTCCACATACACCTGTTTATAGCGCTCGCTCAAAGCTTCATTCTCCTGCAGGCAGAGAAACACTGTTACTACACACATAAACAATAAAACCAGTGATTATTCATGGCTAAGCATCACCATAAAGCTTTTCATATATATTAATACTGAAGTTGGTTTCATTTAATTTACACTACTGTTCAAACATTTGGGGTTGATAAGATTTAAAAAATAAAACAAAAATATAATAATATTGTGAAATATTATTGCAATTTAAAAGAACTGCTTTCTATTTAAATTTATTTTAAAATGTAATTTATTCCTTTGTATTTTCAGCATCATTTCTTCAGTCTTCAGTGTCACAGGAGTTTTGAGGAAACCGTGAATCTTGATGCTGATGAATATTACATTCAAAAGAACTGCATTTGTTTGAAATGGAAATCTTTTGTCACATTATAAATCTCTTTGCTGTCACTTTTGATCAATTTAATGTATCCTTGCTGAATAGAAGTATTAATAAAAATAAAAAAAATTTACTGATCCCAAACGGATTAGGTTAGACCACGTACACTTTTTGACAGTAAGACTGGGAACATGTATAAAGTGAATATTTTTCATTTAGATTTTGTCACACAAACGTTGTACCTTAGTAAGAGTTTGGACCTGTTTCCTGAGACAGCTGATCTCCTTGTGTAGAAACTCCACCTCGCTCTCCTTCACCTTCAGTAACATCTACAGACGGACAGGGACATGTCAGCAATACTCCATTAATAACTACTTTAATAACATTTTGATTTAATTCAGATACATTTACTCATCCATGTTTTGACCACATTATAATGAACAAACTACATACTATTTGTTTTTGCAAAAGCTCATTTGTCATACCATGGAATATTTAAATTATGTGCAAAAAAAGCTGAAGGATTATTCAAATTGGTGGAAATGACCCAGTGTCCAGTCGCAGCACCTAAAATATGTTTTCCTTCATAACTGGAAGGGGAAAAAAAACTAGATTATTAACACCCGCACTAGTGTCATTATAAATAATGTATAAACCAGCCACACAAATGGACAAAGACAACAAATGACTGTTCATTTAAGAAGTAAATAAATGAATGTAAAACGCCTCACATATTGATAGATATTTGCTGGAGTGTGTGCACGCTGGAGATCAGTAGATGGCAGTGTTTGTCTACAGAAACACCAATCACTCACGTCACATGCCCCGCCCCCGATGACGTCACCAGCACCCCTCGTCGAAAACTTCACAATATATAGCTGTGTAATTATACTTCATCCAAATTTGTGGATTTTGCTCAGATTAACCAGACAAAATGTTTCATTTTAAGACCTATCAAGGTATTTTAAACACAGAGATCTGGGGAACATGTCAAGATGTCTTCATATATTATGAATCGAAAATGATTTCTGTAAACTTTATGTTGAATCCTATGATTTTATATGACGGATTTCATATACATAAAAGTAAAAGTGTAATTCTAAAACATGTTTTAAAGTTTATTGATTCTCTTAAATGTACTGATAACAAAAAATCTAAATATACAATTATATTTGCTGAAAAGCTAACTGAATGTAATATCTAGTAATTACTGTCTCCTTTTTTCTCTCGTTCGTGCAGTCTTCAGTGTCACATGATCCTTCAGATATCATTCTAATATGATACACTCATTGTTTTTCTCCTTAAATGAACAGTCATTTGTTGTATTTGTCCATTTGTGTGGGTGGTTTATAAATTATTTATAATGACACTAGTGCGGGTGTTAATAATCCATTTGAACCATAGTGTATATTTTTGGGTGCTTGCAAGATGACTGACTGAGCATCAGATTACATTTTATCTTGTATGTATTAATAAATCTCTCTGAATCTTCATGAAATAATGGCAGGCATTTTTATTTCATGTATAGGTCAAAGGTCACAGCTTTACCTCTAGTTCGGAGGTGCTCCTTTCGTAGCTGCCGAGGGAAACCACTCCTGACCTCTGACCTGTGATGAAGGATCGCATGAGACTTATCTCCTCCGTCAGACGATCCTGCAGTTCCTGTAAGAACAGGAAATGTGATTTTGACACGTCCAAACTGAAAACCACAAACACGCTCATTCACACATGGACAAAGAGGTCATTATTTGTCTTCACGCTGATCTGAAACCCATTTTGTAGCATTTGTGTAGTGGCAATAACCCTGATTAGTATTAGTAATCCAGTCCTGGGTGAGTAAACAAAACTCAGTCACTCTTCTGAGAACTAATGAAACAGGATGCTGTCTGTTGAGACATTACTGTGCAGACACTGACATCCTTATCTGTTTCACCTCTGACTCACGGATGTGTGTGTGTTGTAATTTTAAAGGTGCTGCGAGTTAGATTTCAATATCTGACATGAGGATTAAATGTGCTGTTTCTGAATGATCGCGTTTATGAAATTAGTGCACATGAACTTCACCATAATTACAAGTGGGAAAATTTCTGTAAGCTTCTTTTCACGTTAGGAACATAATTTATTCAGCAAGGATGCATTGAGTTGATCAAAGGATACAGTAAAACTTTTCATAATGTTACTAAAGTTTTCTATTTCAAATAAATGCTGTCCCTTTGAACTTTTTACTATTCAAATAATCCTGAAAAAATATAATATATATAATCAAATTAAACATTAAATCAGCATATTAGAATGATTTCTGAAAGATCATGTGACAGTGAATAATGAAGTAATGATGCTAAAAATTCAGATTGACTGCAGAAATAAAATACATTTTACAACATACTCGCATAGAAAACTATGTTAATTAAATTGTAAAAATATATTTAGCTTTTTCACTATTTTTCCTGTATTCTTGACTGAATAAAAGCCTTGGTGAACAGAACAGGCCATATTCAAACATATTAAAAATCTTACAGGCCCCAAACCTTTGAACATACATTTCCCATAATTCTTTGTGGCAGGATACGACTAACAAAACATCAGTTTCACATCTAATGCTTTATGTCACACTAGAAGTAAAAAAGCTTTGTGTCTTTGTCAAAAAGTAAAAAAACTAAACAACCGAATCACATTCTGATTTCCTTATATCCGTTGACATCCCAGCAGAACTTCAATCACTGTTTTTTATTCCCGTTAGACTCAGAGCCAGGGTGCATACACACAAGTGTGTATCATACATTATTTCATTGGTGAATCTGTAATTCATGGACTCTACTTCATGTCTACCTGGTTCTCTTGCCGGAGCTGCTCCATCTCTCTCTCCTTCTGTCGGATCTCTCCGTTCCTCTCTTCGGTGTTGCTCTGGATGCGGTTGAGCTCCACGCACTGCTGGGAATATCGCTCTGACAGACCGTCCAACTCGTGCTGCAGAGCGAGCGACTCGCACCTGACACAAACACAAGATCCTGGATATCTTATTTTGCTCATGATTATCTTGCTGCATGTATTGTGTATGAATTGTCTAAATGTGTACGTACAGCTGTTGTCTGACGGAGGGGTCTGTGGTCTCTCCTCCGTGAGCCTTCAGCTTCTCAATCTCCTCCCGATGAGCTTTCCTCAGAGCCTCCATCGCTGCAGGGTGAAGATGAGACGTGTGACCACAAGCTTAGTACTTAAAATGATGGAGAAAAGTCACCTGGTCATATTTCAAAATCAGTGTTACTTTAGTATCACTGATATACATGCACGGTTTTTCTTAATATGTTGAATTACATAGAAGAATTCGGTTTTGTTTCACTAGGATTTTATTGTTTTTAAATTTTTATCATTTGTGTTTTTTTTTAAACAAGTCTATATATTGGTAGTTCACATTAATTTGTATTTATTCGTTTTCAAGGTGATGGTGAAATGTACACACACGTTCAAGTCTTTTATATATATTTTATTATAAAGCTGATTGGTTGAGCCAAGTTCAAAGCTGTTTTACAAACATACACCTTTGTTTACTTCTGCAACCACTTTGATGGAAGCACAACTGTTTCTGAGGAACTACATTGTTTGGAGGAAGAATAATGTTTTTATTAACATCATTACACTTCATTTGCTTTATTTTTGTCGCCCCTTAGCCGTTATAAATTCACAGTAAACCACGGCTTCACAGGGCTTATTGCTTTATTTCACGTCAGTTAACATTTTATTTCAAGTAGTGAAAACGTGTTATTTTAATGATTGATTTTTATTTAACAATAATTTGACTCAGCTTTAATTACTATATTTACAGTTATAAAAAAACGTTCACATGTTTGGGATTTTTAAAAATGTTATTCTAAAGAAGTCTCTCACGTTTAAATGGTTATATTTTTGATAAAATATACAGTAAAAACATGCGTATTTTAAAATATAATGTCATTTATTTCTGTGAATTTTCAGCATCATTCCTCTAGTCTTCAGAGTCACATGATCTTCAGAAATCACTCTCATATACTGATTTGATGCTCAAGAAACATCGCAGATTATCATCAATGTTGAAAACAGTTGTGCTGCTTCACATTTTTGTGGAAAACATAAATCTGTTCAAAGTTCAAAGTTCAAAAGAACAGCATCTGTTTGAAACCGTAATCTTTTCGAACATCATAAATGACTTTCCTGCCACCTTTGATCGAATGTTTCTTTCTTTAACGATTGAATGACACTGTGATGTTCTTTCCCTCTTATTTGGGCCATACTGACCTTGCACTGCGTTCTTGGCTTCCTCCTGCAGCAGTCTCTGTTTCTCTCTCTCCATCTCTCTGCGCTCTCTCTCGTGCTCGTCGTGTATCTTCTGCCGTCTCTCCCTGTGCTCTCTCTCCAGCTGCTCCAGCTTCAGAGCGCAGGGCGCATCAGGACCACAGACACCAGCAGCCACACGGACCTGACGGAGAGCCTCGATCTGCTGCCTCAGAGACACCACCTGACCAACACACACACACAGATGATGCAGATTAAACGGTCCTAGACCAAAAGGATGTCTGAAGCTAAAAACACACCTCCCCCTGAAGACCCTCATTTGTTGTTTGGGGGTTCTGGACACCAGCTGGGGACCTTTTCTCTCCGATCGGAAGCTGCTCAAAGTCTGCCCACTTGCTCTCGATGTCTGGCCCGGTCTGAGCGTCAGGAACCTGCGGCCGGGACAAAATCACTGGAGTCACGACACCCTTCTTCAACTCCACCTTGTCCCAGGGGTCTTCGCCCTCCCTGTCAGAAACTCCCTCTTGGAACCACTTGGTTCGGCCCTCCAGACGTCTTTCAAGCTCTCGGTCGCGGCCCTCGCCGGCTTCCCGCCGGTTGGGTAACGGTGAGGACGTCATGCGGGGTTCATCCTGATACGGACCGCCGACATCTGACCCCGGGTCATGGGGTGTGAGAGGTGCATTCTGGGAATCAGAGTCCTCTCTGTCGCTGATGTCACTGTTGTCTGGGTGTCTGAGAACAGACAGAGATATCAACTTCCTACTTCTGAAAACAGGAACCTAAGTCAAACCTCAAACCTGCTTCAGGGAAACATCAGTAACGTTATTTACTCTAACACTAGCTTGCTCTATGCTTTTTCTATTCTATCTGTTTTCTTTTTATTTATTATATTATTTAAAAGCCCTTGCTATGTGTACTGTGTTTAAGCTAACGGAGACTTGTTATAGCACTTATGAATCACTTTGGATAAAAGCGTCTGCTAAATGACTAAATGTAAATGTTATTTCAGTTTATAAGCTCAAAGTCAAATCTTTCAGATGACCATAACCAAAACAGGAAGATTCATGAATATTTTTATATATTTTTATATAAATGATTAATGGGTGAATAATATATGAAAAATGTTATGTTTCAAACCAGTCAAAATGCAAAGAATTGCATTTAGCATGAAGTTTTTTTTTTTTTTTTTTTTTTTTTTTTGGCAATGAGACATTATTTTTATGACAATTTCACTGTAATCTAGATATTTTATTGATGTTCCAGCTATTTGTTTTTCTATTTTATTTTTGTTCTATTTTAAGTTTGTTCTTAATTCTTCTTATTACAGTGATGATTCTCATTAGATGCTCATTATTGGAATGTTATAGTTGCATTATTGCAAATGCAACTATTGTATCTTATCAAATATGCTTAATTGTCATTAAAACACTTTATAGAATGAAAACTAGGTTTCATCTCTTCTCTCAAAAGACAAAACATTATCTTTTTTTTTCTTGACAGTTTCTGAAATCTTACAGAAAACCATCATCAAAATAGCAAGATTTTAATGTGGATATTTTTTTATTATTTGAATAAACACATATATTCTAAATACCTTGAAAACATCTCACATGAAATTTAATTTAAAATATAAAAAGATTTTATTTTGCACAAATATTAAGCTTTGTTATATTAATAAGAAAAGCTTTATGGACATAATTTTAAGAACATTAAGATATTTTTGCATTATCTTCACTGCAATCCAGCTATTTTACTATAAATTTAAACTGTTACTTTTCATTATAAGCACATTATTGTATTTCTATACAGTATGGATATCAAATAACTGTTAAACATGCATTATAGCAAATACTACTACTGTGAATTATAAAATATGTTTAAATGTCATGAAAGTAAAATATGAATTTTCCTAAAAACATTGTCATATCTCAAAATAATTTTCAGACATGTTCTTGACAGTTTTCATGAAATCCGCCCATGTCTGATTCTGTGTTTATTTCTTCAGCTCTGTCCTACCGGATGCTTTCAGCCGAATCCCTGAACGATATTCTCCTCCTGAGTGTGTCGATCCAGTTCCTCCTGATCCTGGAGGTCATCGCGGACAGGGTCACCAGTCCATGACGCATCTGCAGATCAATCACAGAGGTCTGACACATAGGAATATTCTTACTTTTGTCCAATGAGTGGTCCTCTTAACTTCTGTGACACCTTCTTACATGCAGTTGAAGTCCATAGTTTTTATCGGCATCGAATTCCTCCACTCGCAGACAGTGACGTAAATAAATCTCCCCATCTGCCTCATCTCTCTATCGGGGCGGAAAAACGCAGAATTCAAGATAGTGTCGTTAAATAAGATCATGCTTTCAGATACTATTTGACAAATTTATTCGAAAATGTATTCCATGTTTTCCACATGACATATCTGTACAGTCCTTAGATAATATTTAATTTGCAAGTCAATGTCAGTGGTTCTCGCTCACCTCTTCAGCCACAGAGTCTCTATAGTATCTCAATCCTGAATCAGAGATCACGAACCAGTGCTTCCTCCACTACAAACAAAAACAAGTACTCATAGTTGTTTGTGCATTTCCACAAAGCAGTACTACCACACAAATAATCAAAGCCTTGTCTATTTTTCTAGCTCCTTGAACAAGATTTCAGGCAAAATCAAGGGAAATATAAAAAATAAAATTATGCCAACTTCCTTATAACAGCCATAGACATGCAATAGATCAAGTTCAACAGAAGCAGACCTGTACCTCTTCATCTTCATCCAGCATATACATCCATCCCTTTTTACAGAGCGGAAGATCAAGCTTTTAGGAAACAGAATCAGTTGCGTTAAAACAAGTGCATGCATAAGGAATTCAATACAGTACAAATCTTTCAAGAGCAACTGTATGACATTTAAGAGCTCACACAAACACACACAGTTTACGCAAGTAATTCAACAAACACACACATTTCAATGACTTACCGACATGGGTGTCCGGTTATAGCAGGCATGAAATAGGAAAGAATCTGCTTTAGTTGCTCAATTCACGCAAGTACGAAGTGTCACAGAAACGCTTATCCGCACGAGTAGTGCATTAAATAAATATAATTTCGCGCTCATTTAAGAAAATGTTGCATTAAACATAAATAGAACGTGTACGAAAACTTTAAATTATCCGCGCGTGACTAGGCGAGCATCTCCAACAGATGGTCACGTGACAAGACTCTTCCGCGAAGAAGCAGCTCGCGGTTTGACACATCAACAAACTGACCTGTACAGCTCCTCTCAGCATAGTTTAAGCGTCAAATCCACTCACAGCTTAACTAAAACCTTTATATCTAGCGCTAAGTATAACGTACTCGCTGTGTAGGAGGTCTTCTGCTAACACAAACACCTGTCTCTGAGCTAGAAACCGAACACCTCAGCGTTGGTCAACTAGAAATGAGTGTAACTTTAGGAGACTTTACCTGCATCTGAGGGGGCTCTTCTGGACTTTTGTGCTTCCCGTTTACCATCCGAACGCTTTCTCCATTTTTGCTGAACCTCTGAGAACATATTCAGAGAGATACTAAGACATTTTTAAGCGTGTTATTTTTTAAATGATGTCTCAAGAAAACATTGCAAGCTGTCAGTGTTGGGGAGTAACACTAGTTGCATGTAACTCAATTACGTAACTTAATTATTTAAAAATAAATTTAACTGTAATCTGTTACAGAACTGAGAAAAATCGTGTAATTAAATTAGTTATAAAAATGTTAATGATCACAAAAGGGGTTGCATCTGACTTTTGCAGATTTTTATTGATATATTTAATAAATTGCATTGATTGCTCTAGTCTAAAGTATGAGACACCAATATTTCAGGAGGACTTGACTTGGGTTTATGTATATGCTTTATTTTCTTAGATTGACTATCTGTATTTAACCTTAAAACAATCTCAAAGTAAAAAGAATGCAGCTACTTTGTTCTGAGTGGATGCTAGGAGGTCACATACACATCAAAATAATAAGATGCTTTCAGTGGAAATCTATGGGATTTTTCATCTTGCCTATTTTATCATCTGTCCGAATATGTGCCATTTTTATGCCACTTATTTATTTTTTGCCTCCACAGATTCAGCAGGATAGATGACAGGTGAGATGACATCAGTCAGAAAGGGAAGTAGTGTGTGAAACTGTGATCTCAGGCACCTGTGAATGGCCTGATGCAGTGCTGTTGGTTTTTGACGTCCCTCCCATTTCTTTGTCTGGACGTCTCCGTTCTTTCTCTCTGCGGTCTCTTCCTCTCTCTCTTTCTCTTCCTCTGCCTCGCTCTTCTGAAACCTCACGCTCATGGTCATATCTCCCATCCCCATAGCTTTAAACACAGATAGGAGAAGCAGAATTTACTGACAGGGTTTCCTCTCTCACACACTCACTTTGCCACTGAAATGATGCCAGTGCTTTGATGGGGTTCTGTGATCCTTATACGAACCAGACTATATTTTGACTAGAGAGCTAAAAGATGATGTAATGAAGGGGTTTGTGGGTCGAAGTGGATGCTACTATAATTTTAAGATGGATAAAAAAAAAGTAAAAAATATATATATATTTTTTTTAGGAAAATAGTCAATCCTCAGAGAATCATCATATCTGGTGATTCATCCAAAAGTTTGAAAACCTGTGGAAGTGTCAAACTTTATTTTTATTTTTTAAGCTAAGTTTTAAGACCTTATTTTAAAATCCAGTAATTTGAATGGCCAAACTTCTACCAAAACCTATGTAATGGTCACAGGTTATTTATGATCTCTGACCTGTGCTGATTGTCTCTGCGTGGGCTCTGGCTCTGCGGTCTCCTCCTCACTATTACTGCTTCCTCTTCCTCAGGGTACAGCTTCGATCGGGGGATATCGGCTATGATCACGTAGTCCTCAATGGTCATCTCTGGCACTGCGGGTTGGCTGGAAGACCTGGTGTTCTCCGAGAGGATTAGCGCCTCCAAACCCCGCCTGATGTTGCTTCTGCTCCGATCATTGACCGGCTTGTCCGTCTCTGATATTGAGGCTTGGGATTTGGGCAAATCGGGGGATGGAACCTGATTCCGGCTCCGCCTTGATTGGGAGATGTTTGGTGTTGATGCAGGTGAGGCGGGGCTTAGAGGGGAGTGGGTGGGGCTTAGCGACTGGCGGGAATCAGATCTGGATTGTTTGTCCGAGGTGTCGGAGTAGCCGCCATGCCTGCGGCTTTTGTTTTTCGAAGTACCGTTTTTTAGTATACCATGTTCATCATAAACTTGATAAGGCGTTGAGGCACCATGGCTGTTAGATCCACTGTTGTAGCCACTATTTCGACTGCCGCGGCTTGTTTTGTCATCACGATAGCCTCGTTTAGGAGAGAAATCCCGACTGTTGTATCCAGTATTGCACGCCTCACTCTTTCGACTGCTGCGACCACTGTGTTTGCGTTGATTATAATCGCCATCGATTTCCACTTCAGAATGTCTTTTCGACCAGCCGTTCCTTTCTTCTGAGACATCTGACTCTGCCGAACTCGCAATTGATTTGAGATTCTTATAAAGCTTTTCAGAATCCAAGCTGTGTCCGTAGGAGCTTTGGGAGGGGCTTCTTTTGTGGGCGGGGCTAAAGGACTCTCCATATTTATTCGTACCTGAGCTTCGCGAGGGGGACGTGGTGCGCGTGACCACCGAATCTCGTCTACGTGATGGAGTGCATTTTCCAGAAGCCTGTCGAGAGGACGTGTGGGACGTCCGGTGTCCGGTGGAACCTCGGCGATGGGGCGAACTGCGAGATTCCCCTCGCCTCTGCGGTGAGACGTTCGTGGATCTCGGGCTGCCGGAACGAGGGCTTGCACGGGATTGGCTGTCCCCGCGTCTGAAATTTGAATAGGACATGTGTCGCTGGGGGGAGAGGCCACTCATTGCCTCGTTGCTGAGATTGTCAGAGCGCCTCCTATAGGACGGGAGACCCAGGTCGGGGTTTCGGTAGGGGATTGTGGCTTTGCGCTCAGGACTGTGATTGGCTGGAAGAGGGTGACCCCTCTCGAAATAGCGCACGGGAGCTGAAGAACTGCCATCTTCCGGCTCCCTGTCCCGTGAGAGGAAGCGATTAGCCCTTTTAAAAATGGCGCGGCCGTTGCTTTGTTCTGTTTCTCTTCTAGTCTCTGTTTGAGGAAGACATGGCATTGATACTGTGCTGATGCATACAATTATTGAAATAAATGAATAATTAAATGATTAAAGAATTAACATTTTGGTAAAACTTTAGGATAGGGACCAGTTCTCTCTATTAAATAGTTGCATGCCTATTAAAAACATATTGGCTGTTCATTCTGCATGATCATATTCTACATTTCTACTTCTACCCAATACTAGAGTCCTATGTTTTCTTAGATGCGGAAAACATGGACGGAATCACAGTATCTAGTCATTAAAATTACATTTTTACGAAACCATATTTGGAAATATAAAGTGAAAACTGACATTCAAATGCTTTTTTTATGCATATAATCTGTTTACTATATAAAGATCTAATTTATTTACATTACAAGCTGTCGGAATTTCCTCTAACTTTTTGGCCATATTAATATCACTGACTACACCAAGTTACATATTTTGCTCAGTTTGAGACTTTTTATTATTATTTCATATGTAAGGGTTAAATCTCACCTGTGTGTTGGCTGACACTTTCTCTTCTGCTCAGGCTGATGCTTCCTCGTCTGCTTGTGTTGGCGCTCCCTCTTCTGCTCTGCATTTCTATTACAGAGCGACTTTCTGAGCGCTGAAGTGCCGGTTCCAGTCGAGTCATGCTTTAGGTCTCTTAGTTTAGTAATAGCTGTTCCTTTAGTTTGCAGATGAGCTCTTCAGGTCCACTCTTTGTTCTACAGCTGTTACTTGTGCTGCACATAAAACAGATTATTCCGTTATAAATCAAAAATCATCAGATTATTCTGCCGGATATTTCTTAAATTTTGCTTGGCACGGATATATATATATTTTTTTGTATTATTATTGTTATCTGTGGATTTATGTGATGGCCTTTGATTTGACCTGCCATGCCATATCACACGAGTGAAGGGGGAAAAAACTTAATTTCTATATATTTTTTTAGTTTTAATATTGTTTGTTTTATTTTCTAATTACAAAGTATAGAACATAAATTAATTTAATTTTTAAGATTTTATTTGTTAAATATTTTGTTAAATATTATTATAGTTTTTTGTATCTTTCATTTTAATTATAGTTAAAATTTTAGTCATTTTGTTGTGTTTAAAATTTTAATTATTTATTTTTAAGTTTTCTATATTTTTGTGTTTATGTATTTGTATTTGTGTTTGTTTTATTTATTCAGTCGACTTAAACAGCAATTTAAGTTTAACAAAAAAAAAAAAAAACATAAAAAAAAGAAATATCACTGCCTGAAATAAAATTAGTAGTAATATATTTTATTTGATTTTAATTTATTTAAAAAAATATTTTTTTTATGGTTTTTATTTCTAGGTTTAGATAACTATAATAATAGTTTGGGCAACTCTGGATTAGGTAATTTTTCCCCATTAGTCTGATTGTACTTTGCATCTAAATCATGTGTTTGTTTGCTTTTTTTTGTGTGTGTGTGTGTTTTTTAGGTTGTGCTGTATAGACAGGAGAAACTGTATTGCCCTGTCCATCTTTTATTTTGAATGTGGTGACACTTTATTTCAAGGTCCAATTCTGGCTATTAACAAACCATTAACTACAACTTTTGCCTCAATAAACTTCTAATTTGCTGTTTATTAATAGTTAATAAGGTAGTTGTTAAATTTAGGTATTGAGTAGGATTAGGGATGTAGAATATGGTCATGCAGAATATGTGCTTTATAAGTAATAATAAACATCCAATGTGTTAATAACAGGAACGCTAATAAGCAACTAGTTAACAGTGAGAACTGGTTCCCAAACAACTCATCAATGCACACAATGGATTGACGCACACTGTCATGTTAAGAGACAAAGTAGCGAAGAGCAAATTGACATCTCAGCGGCTGCTTGTTCAGGACGCATCACCTTAACTTCCCTGATTGGCCGATTGTGACTGAATCCAAGCGCTCTTGAATAATTTACGTCTCTGAGGTGAAGGTAGAGACTTTTAACTCCTAAATACGGCGATAAGTGCAATCTTAGCAGGATCTGTACCAGAAACAGGATATTTTAGTGTAGCTTGTGAGTTAAACAAGTTCCTCGAGTTCCTTAAAGGTTAGATGGTTTTTATGCCAGAGCTCAAGCAACTAATCAAGCAATGTTAGATTTTACAGTAACTCAGTTGAACATCTACATACAGTACTTGTTGTTTGAGGCATGAGCTTACAGCACTGACATGCAATGTGATCAAGAAATTTAACACAAGATGAAAGTAACCAGCATTGATGGAATAGAATCAAATAAAACACTGCACACAAACCTTCTCAATGCTTCCCTTGTCAGCGTCTTGTATCTCTTCTTCTTCTCCCCATCTCCGTGGCGTTCCTCCTCTGGCTCTTTCCTTCATTATTTTAGGAGCGGCAGGTGTAACTCAAGCTAGACTCTGCCTCTCCTCATGACTATTTCATCACACCTGCTCTGTCCCTGTTGCACCCGAGTCTGCTTCCTTGTTCTCCTGTTCCCAGTTCACATGTTCTTCTTCTTGTCTTCTGTGTTCCTCGGTTATTTCCAGCTCTGGCCTTTGTTGTTCTCTGGTTAGTTTTTCACTCTGCTGCTTACGGCGTATAAGTAACCAGCACCGGTGGATGTGAGCTCTCGCAGCACAGTTGGACGTGACTGATGACTTTACAATTCGAGTGTGCTGCTGTTTCGTATTTTATCATCATGTTGTGCTGGAATATAGTGTTACCGTCTGATCCCTGAGGACTCCACATGATCAGCTCATTAAAATGCAACAGGATCACAGAGCAAGCCTCTTATTCCCCTCTTTGTTTTCCGTGAAGTCACACTGATGGCAGCTCAAGCTCTGGTGCTAATTGAAGTGCAGAATGCTTGGCCAG
The DNA here is from genome assembly GCF_023724105.1 of Carassius gibelio. Classification (NCBI taxonomy): domain Eukaryota; kingdom Metazoa; phylum Chordata; class Actinopteri; order Cypriniformes; family Cyprinidae; genus Carassius; species Carassius gibelio. The sequence goes on along the minus strand of NC_068396.1, from coordinate 31,397,343 downwards.
CTTGATCTTGGGTTGCACTTGGCAGAGGCCTTCTGATGAATGCAATGTTACCATTGGGACATCATTTTAATCTAAAAGGCCACACTCAAATTTACTCTTTAGGAACCAAACGTTCAATCGTTTCATTTGGATGCACACTTTCTAAAGTGGATGTGAGTGGTGTTTGTCCATACTAAACACCACCGTGATTCTGAAATGTTTTGGGTGGTTGCTTTGCTATGAGGTTGCTAGTTTTAGGGATTTTGAAAACACTTTAAATATAAGTATGAGGTGTAGTAATAGTGAGGATGCTCATGAGGTAAAGAAAGTGTCAGGAATAGTGTAAAATAAAGCTTTTATTGATCGATCTCAGGATGAATGTCTAAATCAAGTAAAGTACTTTATAGCACTGTGCGAAGTAGTTATTGCGAAATATCAGAAGACCAAAAGATGTGAGCTAAAGGGTCTCCATTGTGTCTCTCCTTCATGGCCATGTGGGGTCTAGCTGGTGTTTTCTGCCTGCAGGACACTTTGACACAGAAGGACAGACAACATCTGTCGTTCTTTGCCCCCTCCCTTTCCCCCCATTCACAGGCACACACTGCCTCTCCCAAATGGTGCCCTTTTGTATCGGCTATTGTTCCCCACTACATTGTGTGACTCTGCCTGTTCCCCAGAGCTCCATTGATGAGTGTTGTAAGAGACCTCAGCCAGAACTCCTCTGAACTTCTTAATATTTAGCTCAACTAAAGACATTTTGTTCTCTCATGCAAACTTTCTCTAGAATAGCAAAAGGAAAAACTTATTGCGTTTGTTTTTTGTTGTTGTTGTTTTAGTGATGTGTGTTTGAAATCAAGTCAAGGCTTTCCCGCCAAAAACACCTGCCAAATAGTTTCATCCAGTTAGGAAATGTGCCAACTAGTTCAGGGTTTTTTCCCCCTTCTCAAAGCCTTAAATTTCTCTCTCTAGTCTGGTTTGAAAACTTGTAAACATCCTGCAGCTATTTGACGACATTTCTCAAAGGCCCTTCTCTTGAGCGATGCACCCGCGAAAGGCAGAATGTGGGGTAAAGCCATGAATAGCCCAGTATGGGGTGACCGAGAGGCCAGAGCAGATGTTAATGATTAGCTTCGTTCTCATCCCTATAAAGAACCTGCATCCCAATCTACTCCCCATTTTCTAAAGAACCATTTCCAACCCTTACAGAGTGGCACACATTGAAGTCATAAATCCAAAACAGAGAAACGACGTGAAGCACCACAAAAGAGGCTCCAATTTAGCAGCGTCTCATAACACTTTAAAGGTTTTGCAGTTTGTTTTTGGTGGTTTGTGTGGTTTATTAGTTTGTATTTTCTTTAAGCTAAAAATGCGGTAAGAATTGTGTCAGCTTTCAAATGTGAATGTAAAGATGCTCTATTTTAAGACCAATACATGTGAAACAGAAGTGTGTGGTGGAGTTACCAAAACAACAAAATACCTTCGATAGTTCATAATCTTTATTTGGAAAAATAATTTAAGCTAAAACTTCATTTAGAGAAAGTAAATCAAACAAAAGCCTGTTAATGAAAACAATAGCATTAATAACATTTTTTACAATCCTTCTTTAAATAACTTTTTCTCAAAACATCCCAGCAACCCGAAGTGCCTTTGCAAGTAACAGGAACAACTTAGGAACAACGCAAACTTAAATAATCTTAAAAACATTACAGATATTTAGAAACACAACTTAAATAAAAATAAATTAACTTAAATCATACAACTCTTGTTATAAAAAAACAAAACAAAAAAACATACAAACAAGGATATTATTCGTCATCAACAACGCAAACTTTTTACGTCAAAAAACAAATTACATACATTTTCTAAACCATAATGCAAAAAAGCGGAGGCTTGGAAGACTGAGTTTTTTTAGTTTTTTTTTTTTTATGAGCACTTACACATAGATTCCACTGGTCATGTGACAGGATATGACATCATGTGACACTTTAATCCAGTGCAAGACAGGCCAGTATGGCTGAACATCCACCGTTTTGATGTAGTCCCTTGTACACTGACTTGTGGGGCCAGCAAATGTTGCCAAAATATTGCTAAAATGTTATCACAACTTCACCAAGGTGTCAAGACAGTCAATGGCAAAACAATTTGTGACACATTTATTTTAAACTACGTCCTTAACATCCTTAATGTTTGGTGCAGTCTCTGGGCACAGTAAAAGCCTGTGGGAATTATTGGCGGAAAACCAGCAAATGTTGCCAAAATATTGCTAAAACGTTGCCACAATGCTGACACATTATTGGACATCACATGGCAAAACACTGTGATACTTTACTTTTCTTGTATTCTCTTCTCTTTCTTTACTTCCTTCTCATGTGATGAACCCACGTTAAAAACATTTCAAAATGGACACATATTGTCCAAAACCTTTAAAATGGCTTTACAGGTAAATTTTACATCTATATTTGAAATTTTAATGACACTCCTGCCATCATTATCATTTCCACAAGTTTCCAAGCCTACAGGCCGCCACTGCCTGTGCCTCGTTCAGTACAGAGAACCAGCTCATCCTGAATATCAGTTAATCAGTCTTAGTTTCTCAGCAGCAGTAGTCATGAGGTGGGACATTTCCACCAGGTTTCGAGCAGCAGCATTTTCTTAGGGAGTTCAAAATGTCTCCCATAGGACACAATGAGCATCGGCTTCCTGTAGGCGCATTACACCTGAGATGGGAAAAGACAACCAAACACCTGTTAGATGGTTCTCAGATTCGAAGTAAGAATGCTAAATGGACATTCTTTCTTTGCGTTATGTATAAAATCAACTGCATGTGACACTCACCTCAGTTGCAATTACACATTCATCTTTTTCCTCCGACATCACCATGACGGATTTGTATTTGGTGTCGACACAAGCCGACGTGGATGCCGATGCCAACGCACATGCTGACTCGGAATACAGCGAATCGGAACACTTTGATTCGGAATACTTTGATTCTGAGTACTTTGATTCTGAGTACTTTGATTCAGAATACCTCGACTCTGAATATCTGGACTTTTCTGATGCATCACTGTAAAGAAAAAAGTGAGTAGCATGTTAGCGATACATGAATTTGACAGTAAATTGAGTAAACATTCAAAGGAGGAGATTGTTATCTTGGAAAAAAATTACTCAAAACACAATTTTTACCTTTTCAGACGTTTCCTACGCTTCTCCTCAAATTCAGAAGAGTCCTGCAGAGATTGGCACTTTACATCCTCGCAGCTCTCGGACAACTCCTTTGCCGCCATTTCCTTCCCAGCATGCTCCAGTTTCACCTCATGCTTCGCCTCGTATTTTGCTTCATGCACCAGGTTATAGTCTGCAGGCGCATGTCGTGTCTTATAGCTCCTCTTCTCCTTTTCTGTTGTCATGCTCAGGTCGTCGTGATCACTGTGAAAATCAATCTTCTTGTTGATGTTTTTTAAAGGCGCTGCCCCGACAACACTTATGGCCAGGTCTTTGTCTCTGTGACAATTGTTCGTGAGGTTGTTGATTGTTTCATTTTCACCATTGGCGACCTCCTCCTCCCGATCTCGTCTGCGCTGCTGAACCTTCGAGCGAACGCAAACCACCACCACGGCGCATGCGACTACCAACAACAGCACCAGCAGGACTCCCGATCCCACAGCAGTCCAGGGAATGTCACCAGCTATTTGGGACGCTCTGTCAGGAAGCAAAAACTGGCAGTTGCGTCCTCCATATCCGGGAACGCAAGCGCACACGTAGCGGTTGTTCCTCTCGTGGCAGGAGGCACCATTATGGCAGGGGTTGTGTTGGCAGCGGCTCACAGGTGAGCTGCAGTTTTGTCCTGTGTATCCAGGTGGGCATGTGCAGATGTAACCGCTGGCCCCTTCCTGACAAGTCCCGCCATTTTGGCAGGGATACAGCGAGCACTCATCCCCGGCACGATCACAGTTCATGCCCGTGAACCCTTCGGGACACTGGCACAAGTATGAATTCACCAGATCAACACAGCGTGCACCTGTGAGACAAAAAGGGAAGATAATGAGATTCTGGGCCGCTTTTGATCATGCTTTTTGATCAGTTCAAATCCCAAATGCAACATACCATTAGAGCATGGACTGGAGGAGCAATGGTCGATCTTTTTCTCGCAGTTGAACCCTGCGTATCCTGTGGGACACTGGCAGAAGTAACCACCATCGGGGTTGTCGGCGCAGCGTCCGCCGTTAAAGCACGGCCCGTCTGCACACGTCATAGCACTAAGCTCACAGTTGTTGCCATAAAAACCAGGTGGACAGGCACAGCTGTAGGTGTTCTCCATGTCCTATAAATGCAAAAGAAACAGGATGCTTAGGACAAGAACGAGAATGAGTGTTTTAATGCAAAAGCATTGGTTTGTACATAGTGTACAAGTCTAATTTTCATGTTGGCAAACTTACAGTGCAGCTTCCTCCATTGCGGCAGGGGTTTCCTGTGCATTCGTTGACCTCGATCTCACAGCTGGCTCCCGTGAATCCTGGCCGACAGGAACAGGTGTAGCTGCCCTGACCGGTGTTACTACAAGTGGCTCCATTCAGGCAGGGCTTATGATGTGTGCAGTAGTTCAGATCTGTAACAGAGGCGGACATATGTTGAGCACATGTGGATTAATCCGACCCAAAGCAGTGACACATGGCTGGACCGCAGCTGGACAGCTGCTGCATGCTCAAACGTCTATCCCATATCCCTCTTTCAGCCAGCCTTTCTTCTCTCTACCAAACTTCCAGTTGTTGCTTAGTCTTTCAAGGCCATTTTAAATGCTGTTCTTTGATCTTTTGTGTGTCTTTTGCTCTGCTCGCTCTCTTACCTTGGTTGCAGAAGAGGCCACCCCAGCCTTCCTGGCAGTTGCATTGCCATGGTTGCTGGCAGGTTCCATGAAGGCATCCAGGGTAACGTATGCACTCATCACAGTAGCGGCCTTTAAAGCCCACTCTGCACCTGATGCACAAAATGAACAAATAGCCTGATTAGAAAATCAATCCTGAAGGTGATTTCAACAGATAATGATGCAAACATGAGATAAACATACTTGCACTCTCCAGGTTTCTCACAGAAGCCATGCTCCTCATCGCATCCTGGGAGGCAAATTGCTGTAAGGAGGACAAAACACCTGCGTTAAGATCGTGAAGGCACATTTTCTTATGTAAATCCTAACTAGGACATTTTATGTCATATGAAGAGGGAGGTGGGGTCCCTTAAACCTATTAGCGGTCTCTCTTGCTAAAAAAACTCAAATCTCCTAATCACCACTGAAGAATTTCTGCTTAACACATGACAACAATAGGGCACTCACAAACAAGGGGACCCTTCTTTCCTCCCTCTCTTCACTGTGGGTCAAAACTTTTTTTCTCCCTCCTGTGCTCTCAATGTCTCCGGGTAGGGAAGATAAGAGTGGACAGCTGGTGTATGCGCGGCCAGCGGGCGACAGCTGCTCCATTGTCTGCGCACTCCCGGCAGCTGCCCACTTCAAACAATACCTCCCTTACGCCAGCCAATCAGCAGCCAGCCCACTCTGGGAGCGACCAATAGGACGCCAGCATGTAAATTTATGGCACGCGTGAGATTATTCCTAAAAACTTTCCTCCTCCCGACTGGAATAAATCAAGTGGTGTGTTGTGAGAGTGGGCTGTAGGAGGGAGTTTGAGTGTGGGGGGCGGGGGCATTAGTTACAAGTTGTTCGTAACCGTTAACTTAGTTTTTTTCCTTGCCTTTCCTCCCTCTCTTTTCTAAATAAGTTACACGCAATCTTGTCAAATCTAGGTTTTACGGAAACAACATTTTACGGAATTTTATGCAATGTTTTCTATATTAATATACAATATTTGAACTCACGTTCTGTGCAGTACTGGCCCTTCCATCCGGCATCGCAGATGATTTCTCCACGTTCTCCGCAGGTGAAATGACCGAATGCATCATCTCTGGGCCGGCAGAATACAGAGCATCCCTCGCCGTAGTAGTGCTCGTCACACACAAAGCGGTAGGAGTACTTGAGCTCGGTTCGACCCACGCTGTGCAGGTCCTGAGACCAGTCCTCGCCCACAGTCAAGTGTCGCTGTGTGGTCATGGTACTGATGATCCGCTCTGGGTTTTCTGTGTAGAAGATGATTTTCAGTGATGCAATTCAAAAATATTCATATAAAAAAAAAAATCTGTTATGAGACCACATACCTGTTGTCAGATCCTCTTTGGAGTCAGCATGCACTGCTTCGATGATAAGAGAAAAGGTTCCCTGCAATAGCAAAAAAACAGATTTGTCCATTAGAAAATGAGCTGAACACTGCTTCTGAATTACTTCTCAAAGTCAAAGCATCAGCACTCACCGGCCACGTGAAACCGAAATTCATCCTGATGGGATTGGTGAAAGAGCCATCCGGTAAGGTATCAGGCACTTGGAAAGAGTTGGAGCCCAGCACGGGGGTAACGGTGCCTCCGTAGGTGCAGGGCGGCTCTGGAGATGCATTGGGCTGATAATGTTTTAAACAGATGCGGAAAAAAGTCTTGCACTCGCACTGGTGGTACGGTGTGGTCAGTCCACCTTTACAGCAGTTCTTGTTGCCTTGCACACCCTTCTTGTTCAAAAACTCCTGCAACTTCAGCTCGAAGACGCCTGAGGAAGACGCCTGGAGAAGAAGTAGTGTTAGTGAATTTTAGATCTAAATGTGATTGCAATTATTAGACTGCTTTAGATTCACACATGAGTGAGAAGTCAATCTTACCTGCCAGAGCAGCATGTACAGGATGGAGAAGAGCAACAGTAAGTAGCGTCCCATGATTAATAAATAATAAATAAATAAATAGGTTATTGAAAGTCTTTGAGCAACTTGGCTGCTCCCAGATCAGTCAAGGGATCCCTCGTATTAAAAGCCTTTTCTTTTCGCTGACTGATTCATTGGAAGAGCCTTGCTTTCAAAAGAGACTGAGCATGAATGCAGTTCCCTTTCATGTCAAGTGCGCACAAAGCGACAGAATCCCCAGTTCTTTCCCGCAATAAAAAAGTCGGTCCAAAACAATCAGAGAAGTCCAAAATTAAAATAAACGGACTTGTTGAATTCCGTCAGAATGATATAATCCTCAGAAGTCGGAGAAGAAAAGTTGAAAAGATGCTGGTGTGTATATTCTTATAGTTCCTTCTTGGTCTGATTATAAACCAGGGTTCGTCACTGGTCCAACATCCCTCCTCACGTCCTTCTCACACGGACAGTGTGTGTTTGTATCTGGAGCGAGGCCGCCTGCCGCCAGTTTTATACGGGGTGCCACATGTCGGGGTAATAATATGCTAATGAACCACTACCCACAATCTGTCCCACGCTTTACAATGCGACTCCCTTGCAACCAGCCCCTACCAACCAACCTCTCCTAAACAAATCAGCGCTGCTCGTGTGTGCGTAAAAGTGACGGTCATTTACAACTTGGAGGTTTTAGACGTTAGATTATTAATCGCGTTAGAATATATTTCAATAGAAAAATACGTGATAGTTTTGTGTGGGTTTTTTTGTCCGCTCAGGGAGTTCTAAAACGCGTGTTTTATTTGGCATAATTAAACTAATCGAAAAGTTAACTAACTGCACATTTGAAGACTACAATCTCAGTTTACTTCCCTTTTCGTTTCCTGCTTCAGGGAGTCTCCTGATTTGTGTGTAAAAAGCATTCCTCAGGCTAACACTGTGTGTGCGTCAGGCACACTCACAAAAGAATACGCATCATTTGTATGGAGGCCAAATTCTCCTCTAGCTTTCCTTTTTCCAGTGTGTGTGCGTGTGTGTGTGTATTGAACGCGTGCAGTGAAAGAGTCCGAAGCGCGCGCGTGAGTGTGTGTCAGAGAGTGTGTGTGTGTGTGTGTTGCTCGCGTGGCCATCCCTGGGGCGCAGCGCTATTGTGTGCAGGCGGAATAAGTTTGCTCTCAGCTGTATGGTAATTCAAGCAGCACCTGCGCTACCGTTCTCATAATCGGGGGATCTGCGGAGCCCCACAAAAGCAAGCAAATCGCCTCCTTATCGTTCCATTCTCAGCAGCCCATTTAAATAAATATATGTTTGTTTTTCCTGGTCTTTCGAACGTCTTCGATGCCCGACTGTTGTCTTACATTAGAACCAGCTACGATTTCCCCCCCAAACCAGTTTTCGTTGTTTGGAGGGGGGGAGAAAGGGGAAAAAAGTGTGTGTGTGCAAAAGAAAAAAGGAGGCAGATTTGCGCGTGTGTAGTGGGAGTGGTGGTGGTGGTGGGTGGGGGGGGGGGGGTCGTTCATTTAAGTGCGATTTTCTTAAGCACAAAAGCTTTTTCGCCTGAGGTCCATAGTAACCAAACACAAGTGAGACAAATTACATCACTGTGTTAAGATATGCTTTGAGCTCTTTCTGTATTTCCAATCCACCAACGTTTAAATGAGCCAAATTCTGACATCATAGAATGGAAGTAAAAAAAAATGGATTCCTAGTGAAACTTTGCTGGTTGCAGGGGGCAGGGGTGGGACATTGGGAATGTGCTGGAAGAAGAAGGCATTCCTCTTTTTCTGTTTACTCCCTGCAAGACTTAAAAGAGTCTTACTATTTCCCCCCATCACTTACATGTCTAGTAACTAGATCAAGTTATAAGTGTTATACTGTTAAATTATATAATCTAAAACACTTGAATTTCATATGCCATTAAACAATTTAATAAATAAAATATTACATTCATTTTTTTTTTTTGCATTCATTCAGAACTAAAACTACCTGATGACAACACAATAGCTACATAGAAGGCCACCTGATGACTTAAAGTTTATCGAACTGGCGTCACCAGCCAGTATATATATATATATATATATATATATTTTATTTTTATTTTTTTCTTGTGTTGTGTAGAGTATTTTTTTTCCTAGTAGTTGTAAGGTAGTTCCATAGTTCTGTAGGCTAATGCTTTTTCTTTAAATGTTTTACTGTAGTATGTTTACATAATTTTTATTAACATAATTTTTGTCATTGTTATGAGTTGTGTTGAGGTTTTTTTTTCCTTGCAGTTCAAAGGTAGTACATACTTCTGTAGGCTTCTTTAAATATATAGGCCGTGTTTGTAGTGTGTTTAGTCTGTAGTAGGTAACTCAAGCCCCTCAGCTACTATCACTACAGTGGGACTCGCTTGCTTGTTCTTGCCTTTCTTTGCGCTTTCGTTTTTCATTGATTGTGAAGCCCCTCGGGGGACAGTCACTGAAGGGGGTCTATGGTACGCCTTCAGACGCGACCAGACCCTTACACACCATCTGCCACTGACTAAACGCCTGTCTCCTCCCTCCCTCCCTCCCTTGTGTGTGTGCTCACTACCCTAGGTCTAAATTGAACTAGAAGCATGCTAAAGAACCTGTAACGGTATGGGCCGGCAGGGGCCAGATGGCGCAGGCGAAGCCAGAAGTGTTGCAGTCCCAGCGGAGTTAGACAGCACATGGGCGGCCGTGGGAACCTAAGCTGGGCTCGCATCACACGGGATCGATCATATGAAGTCGTGTGGGGATCACAATTAGGGGCTATAATGTTGTTTGCGACCTATCGATCGGCAAAGGGGTTGGAGAATCTGATTTGACACGCCACGATGTGTCCTACAAAAACGCGGCTGTAGATTGGAGAAGGTAACATGGATGTTCGAGCAGGGAGAGAGAGAGGAAGAGAAAGGTGCACGCACATCCGATAACTTTTGGGGAGGGGGTCGATCATTTTTAAGGGCGTGAAATGTGCATAAAAACTAATTTAGCGCAATGAAATTTAGCGCCACTAGCACAACTAACTAAACGCTGCAAAGCTCTTATTTTGTGATAAAATAGTTGTCGAATTTAATTGACGTATCGGTGCATCATTGTGTTTATGGTTGCCCCCTTTCAAACAAATGCGACGAATCGTTTGATTAGTTCGTTTTAAACGTTTATCATTACTAAAACTCTGTCGAGATGCATACTTGTAATAAAAAAAATAAAAATAATAATAAGCAAAAGCATTTTTGCTAATATATCCCCAACTGTTTGTATCGACTTTAAGTCTTCCCTGCTGGAAAAAAAGACCATCACATAATCTGTAATGGTTTTACTGGTTAAAACAAGAATTGTACTGGTTTTAATGGAAACTGCAAAGGTGCCTGTTGGTCTCTACTTGGTCACCTTCTTTTGCTTGTTAAATCCTAATGGAATATGTCCCAAAACACAAACTATTTTTTATGTTTTTAATGGTTAAAAGTTGATGGTTTGTAATGTTTGTAATTGACCATTTCAAAGAGATTGATTGACAGGCAATCGGACCAATCATAACACAGAGTCTGCCATTTTTCCCAACAAACAACTCACACAGGAGAGTAACTTCGATGGACTTAAAGGGTTAGTTCACCCCCCAAATTTAAATTAGTGCATGAATTACTGATCCTCAAGTCATCATAGGTGAATATGACTTTCTTCTTTCAGACGAATTCAATCTGAGTTATATTAAAAATTGTCTTCGGTCTTTCAAGCTGTTTAATGCCTCTCAGGAGGTGTTGCGTGCAGCAGCCCAAAATAAGTTAAATAAAGCGCATCCATTCATAATAAAAAGGTGCCTCACATGGCTCCGGGAGGTGAACAAAGACCTACTGTTAGGAATCTATGCATTTTTTTTTAGGGAAAAATAACCATATTCAAAACTTAATAATCACTCTAATCTAGCTTGCGCAAACAGTTGTACATGGAAGAAGATCTGGGCGGATGATATAAGACGTCTCATAGTCCTGGAGGGAAAAACGAGGCTTTGCTTCACTGGCAGCCAGTCATTTTTACACGGTTTGCATTAAGTAGTATCATATAAAACGCTTATATTAAAATTCAATATAAACCTTGTTGATGATGCATATTTTATATAGGCAAGTAGATGAACCCAGAATAAAGAATGCAATGCGCAAAGATTCAAACTAAATGGTATCCATTAGAAAAGTAACATAAAAGTCCAGAAATAACTTAAAAATATATAACTTTAGAATTTCTGATGCTTTCTATTTTTTCAGCAGGGGTAATTAAGACGACAGAAATAGTGTTTTAAGCCCTGTTCAAACCAAGGACTAACTATAAAGATAAAGATATAGTCCTAATAATCCTTCTCAATATTAGAGAATATAGTCTACACAAAAGCTATAATGATAAAGTCACAGCGATATCGTTGGAATCACTTTTAGAACGATTTTTTCCAGCTGATGAACGATAAAAACATTGGCACCCAATCAGAATCAATCCTGCTAAAAATGAAAGCAGCATGAGCGTGCGCTTAAAATAAACAGACGATCATCCGCCGGTGTGGACACTAATATTTATATCTTTATAATTATTTTTTATAGTTATCGTTCTTGGTGTGAACGGGCCTTTAGTTGCATATGTTATGGTACTGTAAAGATGCACAAAGAGGTACAGGCGCGTTCATCAGGCTACCTGTGGTTTGTGCATTGTTTCAGATCATATTACTTTGACCAGATGCCCCAACAACCCACGCGCGCCCTGACTCTGACCACGAGGCTCATTATCATGCGCTGTTGCCATGGACATGATGGTCGTGGCTTCACTGAGCTTTTCTCGGAGGCCTCCCGCGGGGATACAATCATTCAATAATTACGCGGGGATCCTCTTATTTGCGCCCGCGTGCGTCTGTTTGTGGGTGTGCGCGAGCTTAAGGAGACAGGCGTGGACGTTTGGGAGCTGACGCTTGTCGCGTGCCTGCGCGTATCAAAACACATCTGCTTCGAGGGCTCCAGGGACTGATGCACCACAACATATCGACCTCTGTCTCTCTCTCAGCATATTGATTTGACATATAGGCATTTTTGACACCACGGTCCTCACGCTAAACATGTCGATGCAGTGCGCTTTCATCCCACGTGATGATTCTGTTTTTACATGTGTATATATATATATTCTCAAAAGTATTGAGACACATTGAAAATGTCTGAATGTCATTGCAGTAGCCTAGATAAGAACAAAAAATAACTAAATAAATAGTATACTTGGCAAATATTTTTTTTACACTGCTCATGTTCCTCTTTCACTCATAAAAATAGCATTGATGGTTTCATAAAGAACCTTTAACATCAATGAAATCTTTCCATTCCACAAAAGATTGTTAATAATGGAAGAACGTTCTTTAGAGAATTCTAAAAAAAAAAAAACACAAAAAGGTCACCTGAGGAACCAAACATGGTTCTTCATGCGGCATCAATGCAAAAATCCCATTTCGGAAGCTTTATTTTTAAGAGTGTGGAATCTTTCCATTCCATAAAAGGTTCTTAATAGTGGAAGAAGTTTCACTGTAGATGTTCTTCACATTTTCTGTTGCACAAAAGGTTCTATAGAAGAACAGGGTTCTTTGGAATATTAAAATGTTCTTCACACTAAGAAAAAAATTGTTTTTTTTAGAACCATTCACAGAAAGGTTCTTTAGAGACCAAAATGGTTCTTCTATGGAATCCCTTTTTAAAAGTCCCTTTTGAAATCTTTGTTTTTGGGAGCGTTTAGTATTCTTTGAAAACTTCCCAGCATGCATCTTTATGAAGTTGAATGTTAGATGTGTGTCCAAAATGAGCAGAATAAAGTGTTTATATATTTATGATTTGATCTCTATCTAATTCCTTATGTTTCCCCCATAATTTTGATGACTTCACTTTTACTCTAAAGTGTGAAAACTGTAATAATGAAGAATGAGTAGGTGTGTCTTCAATAGTACTTCAGGCTTTTGTTTTGAAGATGAAGCCCATCACAGTTTCTCTGTCTCTCTCTCTGTCTGTCCCTGCTCCAGCATCTGCCCTGAGGATGAACAGATGTAGGCACCTGTGTTTAGGGCTCACACATCCCCCATCCTCCTTTTCTTCTCCCTCCTCAGAAGGGCCCACAAAGGGGTAAAAGAGGAGGGGGGCAGTAACTATGCCCCCTGCTCTATACCTCCATCACCCCCTCACACACACACACACACACGTTCCCTGAGGACACAAGCTCTCTATGAGCCTTTGTCATGAGCACTGTCTTCCAGACAGGCCCAAACAATCTGTTGCAAGATGATTGCTCATTTCCAAACAACGCTGTCAACACAGGTGTGTGTGTGTGTGTGTTGGGGTGCATCGCATGCATTCAGGCTCATTTATATGGGACGCTAAAGCTCTCGAGTGTCACACTGGAGGAAACACATGATGTCTGATGGGACACACTGGGCGTGATTGTAGGTTACAAAAGCTGCAGGTACAGTTATCACGCTCCCCAACAGACTTTTGTAACAATCTCGAGCATTGAATATCAGCGTCACACCCTCCAAAAGTGACCCGCCCTCAACAAAGCCACAGAAAAACAGAATAACTAAGATCAGTCTTTTTAAGACAAAGCTGGCGGCAGGTGTTGAGTGTGTCAGTGGTAAGATGAAGCTCGTGGGAAGAGCTTAATCACAAAAGGACTTGTTTTCCATGCACGCACTGATCTGGAGCCAGCGGTCGAAGGCTGTCCTCTGACATCTCATCCATCACTGCTCAACATCAGATTTGACTCTAGATCAGTGATGCAGACACGCACAGCATGACGCTCATGTTTATATTCACCTTTAAACGAAACAACTCAATAACTGTCAAAAACCAGCCCCTGTGTTTCTCACCATTGTTTAGTGAGGATTAGGGATGATGGATATTGCAGGCCAATCAATCTGTCAGTTTTCAGTAATTCTTTTATCTAATTTTATTTCTATGAATTTAACATGTTTTTATGAAATGCATGCGTATATATTTTTTATTTGAATTGATTATATAATTTATTGTTAGAAATTATATATATGTTTATAATCAATATCTATCAATTTAAAATAACTTTTATTTTATCATACTTTAAAATATCATTAATTCTTGTGATGCAAAGCTGAATTTTCAGCATCATTACTCCAGACTTTAGTGTCACATGATGCTTCAGAAATCATTTTAATAAGCTGATTTATTATCAGTGTTGTAAATTGACGTTTAATATGTAATATTTGAATGCACCTGTTTACACCAGGTGTGGATCAGTTCATTTAGGTCACACTGGACTTAAGTGTTTCTTTTCTTATCTTCCTGTTGCACTCTAACGCTTTCTCTCTCTATTTTTTCATTCCCCCCCAGCGTTTCTTCACTGTGCACCTGTTGTGATCTCTTCAGGAATTCTCTTTTACACATCGGTCAATCAGGGACAAACAGGGGTCTTTCTTTCTCAGCACTCAGCCTTCTCTTCCTCCACTGTTTTTCTCTGGCTTTCCTGCATTCTGTCGCTCTTGTGCTCTCTCTGTAGAGGTCTTAGACCCCTGCCCCGTGAGTCTTGCCCCAGGGGAGAGGGGCTTTTGTGTGCCGATGCTCCTGCAAGCTGGACAGACAGCTGCTGTGGAGTGGTCATCTCCACACACACACACTCACACACACACACACACACACACACACACTTTATCGATTACCCACAGCCTATTCAGCTTGCACAGGGAGAAATGCAAAGGCATGGTTCTGTGTAACTTTAATGAAGACAAAGTCCAGCATGCAATGGAGGCCGTGGCTCTGGAGTGACCTGTACTCACACACTTTAGATTATGCAACCATTTATGAGATAATAAGACAAACTGCAGAGCGACTGTGTCATTTATTCAATTTTATACAGAATGAAGACTTATTTAATGTGCGAGGGAGGCGTTTAGTGACTTGAATGCTTTTTTGATACTGAAATCTGGCGCTCAAACATTAATTTTTATTGAGCCTTATTAAAACAAATTGCCCAAAAAATATAAGGGCTGTGCATAGACAATTTTCTAATCTTATTCAACCTAGCAATCCAAACATGTTTTTGTGTGTTTACCTTTATTTAAATTAGTTTACTTAAATTTGTGGACAAATTTGTATATTCACATATATTCATTAATTAACCATTATATATATATATATATATATATATATATATATATATATATATATATATATATATTCGTTAACCAAGATTGGATTGTATTTGTAACTTTATAATTTTTACAAGTTAAATCTTTTATTCATAAAAGTAACTAATATTTACATATACAACTTTTAATGTTTAAAGTAGTGTTTATTAGTAATATATATATATTTTAAAAAATATATATGAAAAAATATTATAATGTGAAGTTCTGAAAATAAAAACACACACACACACACACGTAATTAAACCTAAACATTTTTTGGCTTACTAATTTGCATATTTTTCCAAAAGGTGGTAAAATGGTTAAGCAAAATTTCTATTTCTCTATGATACAACTTATTTTACACAAAACAACTAAAATTCTCTTCTACTCATTTTGAAAGACCAAAAACACCCATTTAAGCAATACAATTCCAAGTAATTTTCATTAATATAAAACTTTAAAATAGCATGTTACATGTGTATTGACCTACATGATGATGACAGCCTCTACACACACACACACACACACACACACGCACACACATGTGGCCGTGTCTCTGTTGTCCTGTTGCAGGAGCAGATCTGTGTGATAATGCCATTGTGTGGACGAATCTAATGACGCCTGTTGGTGTGTTATTAAGGCAGCACAGGGGTCATTAGGAGTGTGCGTGTGCGAGTGATATAATAAAAGCAGCACGCAGGTCATTAGGAGTGTGTGTTCAGTTGGTTCCCATGCTCTGAAGCAAAGCTGGACAGCAGGGCTGTGCTTTCACACACACATCATGGCACACGCCTGTTGACTGAGGCACAAAAAAAGTGTGTGACATTGCCGTGCCCTGGCGCCCCTCTGCATCCCCTATGTATTTTCTCATCCCTCCCCTCCCACCCTTATTCTTCCTTTCTTTCTTTTGGGAATCTCTCTATCCATCCGTCCCTCCACAGCTTAGAGTCTTGTGTTCCATTGAGACCCTTCCTCTTCTAATCATTTTTACCCATCAGATGATCCGGCCCCCTATTTCACACTGAGACTATTAAGATAGAGTCCTCCCCCTCTACACACACACACACACACACACACACAGACTCACTCACACTACTGCAGATCCTGAGGGACAGCATTGGAAGCATTATGTGTATAGAGACACATCTGCGACAACACACATGTACACATTCAGACAGTGACTCTTAAATGCCAAGGCCATATTTCACAAAATGTCATTATATATTTCATGTAATATGTTTTACCCAACAGCAATAAGCAAGTAAATAAAATTTTGCCATGATGCAAAACAAAAATAAAAAGACAAATCATTATCATTACAATAATGCAGTAAGTAAATAAATAAAATAATTATCATTACCACAATGCAATATGTACCAATATTTACCATGATGTTAAAATAAAATAGTTATCATTACCATAATGCAATGAGTAAATAAATAAATACAATTATTTCCATTACCATAATGTTTAAATAAAATAATTATCTTTAGCATACTGTTAAAAATAAAATTATTCTCATTACCATAATGCAATGAGTAAATAAATAACTATCATTACCGTGAAGCAAAGAGTAAATAAAATAATTATTTTCATAAAGACATTTTCATTATCATAATTCAATAAGTATATAAATAAATAAAATAATTTTCATTACCATAAAGTGTTAAGTAAATAATAAATAAAATAATTGCCATTACCATAATGTTAAAATAAAATAATTATCTTTAGCATGTTAAAAATACAATTAGTCTCATTACCATAATGTAATAAGTAAATAAATAACTATCATTACTGTAATGCAATAAGTAAATAAAATTGTTATCATTCTCATAAAGCATGGAATTTTCATTACCACAATGCAATAAGTAAATAAATAAAATAATAAATATTACCATAATGTAGTAAGTATATAATAAATCAAATAATTGTCATAATGTTAAAATAAAACTCACTACAATATTTCAATAAATACAATAAAATAATTATGATAACATAATGCAATAAATAAATAAAATAATTATCATTACCACAATGCAAGAAATAAATATACAAAATAATTCTCATTGCATAATGCAATAAGCAAATATATATTTATCATTACCATAATAAAATAAGTAAATAAATAATGTTCATTACCATAATGCAAAAATAAAGTTATTATCATTACTATAATGCAATAAATAAGTATCATTACCATAATGCATGTAATTCTCATTACCATAATCTAAAATGAAGTAATTATCATTACCATAATGAAATAAGTAAATAAATACAATAATGGTCATTACTATTATACAAGACATTTTCATCACCATAATGCAAAAATAAAGAAATTATCAATACTATAATGCAATAAATAAATAATTCTCATTACCATAATGCAAGTAATTCTCATGACCATAATCACAAAAAATTATTATTATTGGCATAATTAAATAAGTAAATAAATAAAATAATTATCCTTACCGTTATGCAAAAAAGATCATTACCGTAATTTAAAAATCGTATTACCACAATACATTTTTTCGCATTCTCATTACTGTGATGTGATATGTTAAAATGCTAATAGGCTGTTTTAATATATTTGTAAATAGTTACAATGTGTATATATAACTCATATAAATATTGTATTTAATGCTGTCATTTGTCAAGTCAGCATTATTTATACAGTGCTTTTTAAATTGCAGATTTTGTCAAAGCAGCTTTATAGTATTAAACAGGGAAGTGTGTCATGTCGTGTGACATATATACAAGAGTGTGTCATATTTGTAATTTATATTGATTTAAATGAGTCTGTTAAGCTCATTTCCATTCAAACTCTGTTAAGATCATTTCCATTCAAACTCTCATGATGCATTTATTTTATTAAAATATTTTTAGGGTGAAATAAGATTTGGACATTTCTTGATTTTTTTTATGATATTCCCCTACATAGATGTGAACATGCAATGACACAAATATACACCTGTAAGAATGTTTTAGAGGTAGCAGAAATGTGTGTGTGTATATGTGTTGGTATCAGCTCTTATCTAGCCATGATCTGACGGTTGTTTGATGGACTTGTGCTCAGCAAATGTGTTTTCAGCCAATCTGTGTGTGTGTGTGTGTGTGTGTGTGTTGATGAGTGGCGTGAGGGGCCTTTGATGGTGTGATATACGTGTGTGTGCGTGCGTGTGTTTGTGTGTAAGGGCGGCTGCCAGGGTCAGCTCTGTCCTGGGAAAGTTGAGCTCTCCATTTACATCAGCACATGTTGAAGCCTTCTGGTGGCTTCCTGAGTGCATGGGTGGACAGATGGCACAGCTCATAGCTGCAGATTCATTGAGGAGGAGCTACACGAGCCTGATAAATGGAGGAGAAGAAAAGATGGGATCAGCTTGCTATTTTTCATCATAATCACTGAAAGTGTTGCAATTGTTAAGTAGATATAAGGTCAAAACAGTCTTGTTTAAAAGGAAAATTAATATCAAATCACTGGTTTCCATAGCAAAAGTAAAAAATTTTACACTGTTTGAGAGAAGCAACCCTTTTTTTTTTACATATTAATTCAATACAGTTAAACTTTAAACTGAAACCAAGTCTTGGTTGCTCATAGTAATGGCCTGTCACATGTCGCCACATCCTTGACCTTTCACATCGTTTATCACTTGACCTCATATTTTATTCAGGAGATATTTTTGCTTTTGGTGCAGCCATCCATCTACAGTGGGGAAATTATTTATTTGATCTCCTGCTGATTTTGTAAGTTTGGCCACTTATAAAGAAGGGTTTGGTTTATTTCAACATATAGAGACCGAATGCCAACCAAAAAAAAACACATTACATAAAGGTTAGAAATTTATTTGCATTTCAGTGAGTGAAGTAAGTATTTGATCTCCAAAAAAAAATAAGTACATGGTGCAGAAACCTGAGGTAAGAAGTTTCTTGCAGTTAGTTGGTCATCAGGTTTGCACACATCTCCGGAGGGAGTTTGATCCACTCCTCTTTACAGATCCTCTCTAAATACTTAATGTTTCTTGGCTGTCGTTTGGCAGCTTGAAGTTTCAGCTCCCTCCGCAGTTTTTTTTTTTATAGGATTGAGAGACTGGCTAGGCCACTCCATGACCTGACATGTGCTTCTTCTTGAGCCACTCCTTTGTTACCTTGGCGGTATGTTTTGGGTCATTGTAATGCTGGAAGAACCATCAGTGTTCTGGCTGAGGTAAGGAGGTTCTCGCCCAAGATTTTACAGTACATAGCCGCGTTCATTTGCCTCTCAATGTGGTCAAAAACAGCCCCAAAGCATAATGTTTCCACCTCCATGCTTGACTGTAGGGATGGTGTTCTTGGGGTCATAATCAGCTTTTCTCTCCCCTCAAACACGGAGAGTCGAGTTAATGCCTCAGAGCTCAGTTATGGTCTGATCTGACCACAGCACCTCTCAAGCCTTCTCTGAATCATTTAGATGTTCTTTGGCAAACTTTAAACAGGCCTGTACATGTGTCCTCTTGAGCAGGGGGACCTTGCGGGCGCTGCAGGATTTCAGTCGTTCGTAGTGTAGTGTGTTACCAAAGGTTTGCTTGGTGACTGTGGTCCCAACAGCCTGAAGATCATTAACAAGCTCTTCCCGTGTAGCTCAGGGCTGATCTCTCACCTTTCTCATGAACATCCTTACCCCACCAGGCGAGATCTTGCACTGACATCCAAACCGAGGCCGATTGATGGTTTTGTATTTCTTCCATTTCTGAATAATCTCACCAACAGTTGTCTCCTTCTCACCAAGCTTGCTCATAGTCTTGTAGCCCATTCCAGCCTTGTGCAGATCTATCTATCTAACTATCTATGTGGTACTTTTTGGTTTATTTTAGTGTATTACTTTTATAAAGCGAAAAATATTATTTTTAAGGAGTCAAAGATTTGTTTTGGAGGACAACATACATCCTGTTTCCCATTGTTTTCTTCAACTTCTCAGTTCTTTCCTCCAGCTCTGGGAGGAGATGTGAGGCTCAGTGAAACGCAACACCGCGCGCATGTGTCGAGTATTAATCCTCTTACTGCAGCAGATGCTCGTCTGTCAATCAACCTGGCGCGGGTGCGCGCGCTCGAACCTGACGAGAGCGCGAGAGAAAGAACACAGCAGGTGCGCGAGGGATCCGCTGCGTCATTTAGCGATGCAGGAATGGTAAATAAAGTCATTTATTGAGCTAATCATGTCTTGACAGCAGCTTGTTTTGAACCACCAAAGTTGCATTTGTTTACCGGACAACGCAATGCCGTCACAGGACGAAACTGAGGCGGTGAATGAAGACAGTCCGCCTCCGGTTCCACCGCGAGCGGCTCCTCAGCGACACTCTCCGGCGTCCCTCGCCGTACCTGCTCGCCGGGTCAAGTGTGTGCTGGTCGGGGACGCGGCGGTGGGTAAAACGAGTCTGGTCATCAGCTCCACCACTAACGGATATGCGGCAGAACACATTCCCACCGCCTTTGACCACAGGTGAACTCAAAATCCACACTGATTCTAGCGCGCGCTCAGGTGTGCACCTGGTGCCTTACATACCGTTTCATAATACATATAAGTGTTTTACTATTTCAGCTAGGGTTGTGGTGGATGGAAGACCAGTTCAACTTCAACTGTATGACATGGCAGGACAGGTGATCTATCTGTCTGTCTATCTATCACCAGTTTTTCTTGATGGGTTAATGAACTCTTTCTCTCTGTGCTGAAAGATAGAGATGGGGGGCAGCGGATCAGCCATTAAATGTAAGCGACAGGATATGACGAAAGAGCGCCACCTAGTGTTAAAATCAGATCATGCATTATTTTAGTACTTTAGTCTCTGAGATTTCTGTGACTGTCAAGTCAAGTAGGTTGACTCTGTGCTGTTCTGCACACAGTAATAGAACTTGCTCATCAGTCTGATCCTTTGCCACACTTACTTGCATTTTTTTTGTTATAAATAGAAAAGCACATGCAATCTAAAAGTTTGAAAAAAGTATGCAAGTAGTTACTGCTCTTCTTTGCAATGCATATATTTATAAGTAGCATAAAAGCAGCTGTCTCACTTTTCTTCCTGTTTTCAGGACGAGTTTGAACGCCTCCGTCCACTCTGTTACCGTGAAGCTGATGTCTTCCTGCTGTGCTACAGCGTGGTCCTTCCATCCTCCTTCAGGAGCGTATCGGCCCACTGGGTCCCCGAGGTCCATCGCCTCTGTCCAGGCATTCCCATCATCCTCGTGGGCACCCAGAGCGACCTGCGGGAGGACGTCCAGGTGCTGATCCGACTCTCAGACAGCCAGGAGAACCCGGTGAGAGGAGACGACACCCGCCTGTGCGCCCGGAGCATCGGTGCTGTGACGTTTGCTGAGTGCTCAGCGCTGACACAGAAGAACCTGAAGGAAGTGTTGGACAGCGCCATCTTGGCCAGCATGCAGCACGCGGAGGAAGCGGCGGTGTGGCCGAGGATGCATACGCTAAGAGATAAAACTCCAGATAAAATCAAGCAGCTCCCAGAAACATGGTGGAGGAAACTGAGCTGCGTCCAGAGCTTTGACCTTCAGTGACGGAGAACAAATCAAGTCCAGATGAAATGGGATTTACAGACACATTTGTACTGTGATGCATTTCCAAATTAAAAAGCATATTCAGCAAGCAACAATGTAGGACAGGACGTGAATTTACTGTGGAAAGCACAATAATGAAAACATGCATTATGAAAGTAAGTAGGGTCCATTTTGATTCATGTTTACTTCTAGATAGTTTAGATGTGACAAAATTATAATTTTTATTAAAAGGTTTTGTAAAAACTTTTCGTCTCATACATTTAAATTAGTCTAGAGTTATCTTTGCATCAGTGAAAATGCACTTCGCCCTGTGTGTCTTGTTCAGACAGCCCTGTCGCAGGTCCGTATGACCCTCTTTGTGTTACGCTTTTCCCAGCAGCGATCTGGGACTCTCACAGCAGACGTAATTACCTCCATCACAGAATGACAATTACCTGCACAATGACACTTACTGCAGGCTCTGAGTGAGTCAATTTAACAAATGAAATAACACTGAACCCTTTAATAGCAGTGTTTACAGCCTCTAATATCTGACTCAAGGGTGCCGGCTGAAGCTTTTACAGAAATGAGATTCATACGTGCAAATACACTGTTTTAAGGCACCTACGGTTAGTGAGGTTTAAACTCCTGAGCTTCTTCTCAGTGTCTCTCACTATCAAGAATATAAAGAACTGAAAAATTCACATTGATTGACTACTAATATGAAATGCAAAATGGAAGATTTTTGTCCATTTAGCATCTTCAACATTTATCAGGTCATGCATTGAATTATAACCCATAATAACCTTGGCTCTGCTAGCACTGTTTAATATTTGAGCTACAGAAAAGAATGCATGCATTTACTTTTAAAAATGTATACAAAGTTTTAAATCCACAAATAGAGATTTATTTTTATTCTTATGGATTCAAAGTGAATTCACTGCAGCGGCTCTGGTTATCCTGTAATGGGTCGAGACAAGCCACCTCTGGGAATTAGGCGGGCAGATGGCGACTGGTTTTCCCCTCACTGGATCTCTTGACCTCAACCTCCACCTGCTGCAGAAAAAACATCAGAACAACAGGCCTTGAGAGCTGAACCTGGGTGATTTTACCAGTATGACTCGCTGAAACAGAGTCTGTGATCATTCAGTGCAGCTGGTACTCTGGGGCGGTCACGATCCATTTTTTTTTTTAAACATGACTGGAAACAATATTTTATACTCAGCTTATTTTAATACACTGTTATTGTCAATAGTATTCAATGTAAGGCTTTTATCGTCTCTCTAGTAGTAGTGCACTTCACCTGTAGAGGACACTATTGAGTTAGGTCCTGAAAATGAAGAAGGCATGTTGTAAGTCAAGAGTTAATGTCATTGAAATCAATAACATCAAGTTAAATTAAGCGTCTGTTTGTTGGAACATGTTGCAAATGCTGCAGGATCTTCTTTTCTTCACTATCTTCAGATTTGCTCAGTGCTTATTCAGCTGGTGGTTTTTAGTAGATTTCACACTTTCACACAGGTGTCAATGCAGACCCACACAAAGTGGCACAACACTGTTATTATTAATCTCAATGCAGGATCTGTTGGTTAACCCTGTCAAACAAACATGAATTTTGTCAAATGTTTAGCATGAAAAGTTCTTCTAGTTTGTTTTACCCAGTGATGCATGAATTTTTAAATCATCTAAAATAATATTATTCATGTTAATTTCATTAACATAAGTGTTATTTATAGAGGCTACTATGGTAGTAGTATTCATCAAAATCTTGAATTAGCGTTTGTTTTTGTGTTTAGTTGGCGTATTAAATAAGCTAAATTAATTTAGGTTTTAGTGATTTTGTTCTTTTTTGTTTTTATTAGCTTGGACACAAGTAGGCCTAAAGGTGATTTGTGTGTGAAACTCCTATGATGTTATATATGGCACCTGACAGCTATGAGCAGCAGCACTAATACAGACGGGGCAGTGAAGACCGCAGGGGTTCAGCTTCAGCACGACAGCTGCGGATCTCACCCTGATCTCGGGATTACTCCGTTTGCGCTGCTTCAATCCTCTGCCAGAGCAATTCTTCATTTGAATCTGTTTGACATTCATTTCCATTCCCCAAAGACTAGGACTTGGCATTCACTCAGAGGCTTTCATCAAACACAAGTAGTATTGGATATAAGTGAATGTAGTCCTTTGGTGTGAACAAATGTTCAAGCTAGCCAACGCTATATAAATCTACCTCGATGTTTTCCAGATAAAGCACTCTTTAACAGACTTCATCGAGATGTTTCTGCTCTCTTATAAAGCTCCTCATCCAGTGGACATCAGAAGCTTCTGCAGGGTGCTGAAGATCAATGTGGACAGGTGTGTTACTGAAACAGCTGCTCTTCTGGTTAATGGTCTTCACCAGCGTCTCCCAGGATCTGCTGAGTAACGGGAAGGAGACGAAGGAGGTGCGCAAGTGTAACACGAGTGTCTAAAGTTTCATACCTCTGAGCGCTCACAGTCTTTACCAGACACAGCCGGCACAGATTAACCAGCCTTAGATGAGAAAACTAGCAACAAATGTCTGTTTTTAGACACATTATACCTCTTCTCTGGAGACACACAGTTTCTGGCACATCTCCTAGTATTGGTTTTCTGTCCTCTATATCTCACGGACTTGCAGCTGTCGGTGAGATTAGACAAGCAGGTGTCTATTTATAGTGTGGGTTAAACAGATCACAATGGCACGTCAACACCTCTGACCATGCTGTTTAACAGCCAACTGAAAACAAAGACATTGACTTCATCGTGGCATGATTCAGACCTCTGAGCCGTCTGCTGTCCGTCAGCAGGTCCACACTAAACTTCAGCTGGCCTCAGAGATGATTTGGACCGTGCTGCAGATGCCTGACTGTTTGTGGCATATGTGCAAATAGTTGGATACTCTTAGAAACTTTAAGAAAACCAGTCCAGAATACCAGAGTGTTAACATAGACACACACAATGCGGGTTCAAAAGAAAATAATAAAGTTTTAAGGTTTGGAAATGATATGATGTCAAATGGATTAGAAGCATTTCATGTGAACTATAGATAGAAGATGATCAGCATCTAATTATGATTATCAGAACAGGAACATGATTGTCAGGTTTTGTTCATGCATGACCACTGCGAATTTATTTTGAATGACAGATTTCACTCATTTTGTTATGAGTTTATTTTTTTAGTTCCCTTGTAAAAATTTAAATAAAATCAATCCTAAAGGATTCCAATAAGAAAATTGTTCTTATTATCATTTGCATCATTATTCGTAATTATTACGTAATTTTTCTTTACTAAGACTTTTTATTATTATTATTATTATATATATTTTGTAACTGGGATCCATTGGCATCCTATTTAAGTCATTCTCTTTTCTGTACATTGTCTCAGTAAACAAGAAAATGAACAGGATAGGAACACAATCCTTTGTGTCATTAAGTCCTGTGTTCTAAAAGATGGTTTTTGATTTTGAAATTCTATTTAGAATCCTGAACAACTTTCATATTGGAATCCTTTAGGATATATCCTTTATATTTGTTCTAAACAAATTTTAAATTCTATAATAATAGTAATTAAAAACTATTAAATCAGAAAAGAACACAAAATGACATTGTCACTAGTGTATTTAGACGTTTGGACCCCACTGTATTATTTCATAAAACAAGATGGACATATACAAACTATACAATATAAAATGTATTAAATTATACAAAAAGGACTATGGATGTAAATGTTATTTTTTTTAAAAACAACAACATAAAAGAAGTTTATTCATAACTTTAAAGTAAGTATGATATCGTGAGTTATGAACAAAATATGGAAGAGAAATGCTGTTACTCAAACATAGTTTATTCACTGCAATGCATTAGGATTATTTCTGTTCTGCAGATGAAAATATATCCACCAGTGCATGTTCTCATGTACAAATACAGAGTTCAAAATGTAAACATTGCTGAAGAAAATCAACAACTTCATTCAAGAACATCAGCGTCAGCAGCCTTAAACAGAATGAGTTTCCGCTAATGAAATCATAAGCAAGTGAATAACTGACTGAATTAATAAATAAGTCCAGTTATTAAGATAAAGAGCAGAGGAAATGTCCCGAGTAAAGCGTCACGGCTCATTCAATGTGTCTCTGACATCATCAGTGCTGATGCATCTTAAATATCACAGAAAAGCAAAATATATATACTGTACATGTGAGCAAATGTGTATTTTCATACCAAATCTGTGCTCTAATAAATTACTCAATGCATAATAAATGATCACATTCACAAGAATCAAATGATGGCCTTCAACTAGCCCTCAATTATTTCTCCATCTAAAAATATTAATAACTTGACATCTTTGTGCAAAAAGTGGATTCAAATGATGATTGTAGGTGCTCGGTGAGGAAAATACACTTTTTTTAGAAAACATTTCACGACTTGAACAGCACTGCACTTCTAACACAGATTCATTGAGCGTGTGATCGATTAAAACAAACCAGACATCAGTCGATCACATTCAGAAGAGTTTAATGACAGGCAGCCTGGAGCGTCTAGAAGAACATTCTGGAAACAATCATCCGAGTCAGAAACAAATCCTTTTTAATAAGAAATGTGTGGTCCTCTCAGAAGTAAGTTTTGATCATTAAATCCCTGCAGCCCATGTTAAAAGTCAGACCAGAATATCTGAAACTTTCTAATAACCACCAAACACTGACAATAACATGAGCATGAAATTCCAAGATACTGAAAATATTAAAGTATTTGTGATAGCAAAGGTGTTTTGGTCTAATATTTAAATGTTTGGTCCTTAAATGCATTCATTGCAAAGTGATTGTAGCCAGCATCAAAAAAATAAGATGTTTAAAAATATTTTTATGAATAACTGCATTTGTTATCGAATTTAAAGGAATGCGTGTTAACTCCGTATTCAGTTTTTGTCCGGTGCTCTCTGTGACGGTCCTGTAGAGCTGGTTTGGGATCTTGATCTACCTCAGTCGAGCAGAGAAGCAGCGCATGTACTCGGTCATCCAGCGCTCGTTCGTCACACTCAGCGCTGATCTTCGGGACTTCTCCGGGTCAGCTGACCTCGCCCGCCGGTGCTCTGATGATCGTCCACCTTTCTTACCCTCTCTGCGTGTCTGGACGCCCACGTCGGCCCGATGGATCTGCAGATCAATTCAGATACATTCAGTTTCTAGGATTTCGGACTCGTCTCAGTTGCAGTTTTCTACACTGATGAAATCCAGCGCTTTGACCTACTAAACTTTTGTACACCAGAGAAGATAATCTGACCGTAGCTTCAGAATATCACTGCTCTCCGCTGAATAATTCACCGCTTCCTCTCACAGAGTCAGATGTCACACAGTGCTTCATTCCACTGATTAGTACACAGCTGTTAAGTCCAAAAATCCTCCTCTTTGTTTGTATTATTTATTCAAATCTGTTAAAAACACACTCATGCTCATGGATACCCATGCAGGGAAAACAAATACAGTGCTGATTTGAAAATGTTATTTTAATAAATATATTTAAATATTTGTAATGTTTATATGTGAAATTAAAAATAATGGTCAGCATGCCAACATATAGTGCCGTTTCGCTTTAGGTGACCCAGGTTCGAGGCTTGCGTTCCTTTCCCAATCCTGTTATCCCTCTCTCTCACTTCACTTCCTGTCAATATATACTAATCCTTATAAAAGGCAAAAATGCCCCCCAAAAAAAGTATGGTTATGTAATTTAATTTATAAAAATTAGTTGTAATTCCTTTTTGCTAAAAGCTATCTTCACAGAAATAATAATAATAATTATAAAATTAAATAAATAATGAAAAACTAAATAAATACATAAAAACTGTTATTTATACAAATTGGAGCTTTTAATTTTCTTTAATATATAGCCACATAATACAATAATATATTGAAAAAGAAATCAAAACATTTATAATATTTAAAAAAATGTATTATAAAAATATATTTTAATACCTATATTAGTGACATATTTCTTTAAATATGTTTTCTGAAATATATATTATTATAATAAAACGTATTTTGAAATATTATATATATATATATGTATATATATATATATATATATATATATATATATATATATATATATATATTTATTTTATTTTTTTTTAATTGTCGTATGAGTTCAAGACGTTCTCATGGAAAATACATCTACATCTAAAGGAATGATTGAAGGAATGATCTGAGTTTTCATCTGGACTGAAAATGAGAGTAGTTTTCGTTGCCTCTTACATCTGACAAGATACAGAAAGCTGCGGTTACCTCTCCAGCGGACACAGACACTCTCATATTTGGTGTCCTTCTGTCCCTGGTCTCAATGTGTCTCTCTGCCCAGTCACGATGGATAAAAGACTGTCTGTTCTCACGGTTGGACGTCCGCTCCTTGGTGCTCCTCGGTGGCTGGCTCTTGGCCCTGGATGGTTTTCTCGATACAGATATTTGAGATCCATCACTATCCAGCTGCTTATCAGGGTAGCAGGGCTCTGAACGGGGCACTCTGCGTATCTGTCGTCGTTTTGGATTTGATTCTGATGGTCCGTTAGGAGTCACATCTTTATAACCATTCTCTGTGACAAAAGCAAAATGAGTAGTTCACTCAAAAATGAGCATTTAAATCAGGTTTCATTCAAACTGAAGTTTACAAGACATGAACGTACCCAAGGGAAGAGAGCTTTCCACGGTTGCACTCGTATCCGTGTGAACTTCTCCATTCACCTGTGGCTTCCAGGAGTCCAGGACCTCTGCGTTCTCCTTCCTGGACTCTGAGGAGGATGTGTAGTGTTTGGCATTTGAGACGTACCCCTCCTGAAGTTTGGGACTGGAGCTTCCGCTCGAGTCGGACCCACTGTCCCATCCGTCCGCGAATAACGGCCTGTGTGTCTGCTCCATCACCCTCCGCGTCAGTCTGTATTTCACAGAGTCCTCGTAACTTTTCGAGAACGTCTCCCACTTGGGATCTCTGTACTTCTTCATGTACTCTGTCCGGATCTTCTTGGACATCATGTTGTTATTGGCAGACATAATGAAATAATCACCTACGGAATTAACATAATAATGTGTCAGTCTTGTCTATACTTGATGTCCATCTGTTCTAAGTTGTAAATAGTACAGATTGTGATGGTTTTAGTATTGCCGTGCACGGAGGAGGAGTGCATCGTGTTATTCCAGCTCTCCAGTGGAGCAGGTTACAGCACAGTGCCCTCATTATTTATTTATATTCTTTACATAATACATAAGCCGATGTCACATTTCTAAAGGGACATTTCTTACATTTTTTAGACGTTTTTATAACGTATGATAATAAATTGCTACGATGCTGCTTTCACGTTTTTACACGCAGGTTCATAATCATAATCTATCACAACACACTACATTTAATAAAGATGCAATCATATGTATAGCTATTAAGAAACTGGTAAAAATCACTGAAATATTATTCGCTGAAGAAACCCGTCTGATTATGTTCACAGTAGGATTATGTAGATAAACACTTATTCGGATAAATGTAAGCGCGTTAAACTCACCCACTCCTTTCTTTTCCGTTCCTTATGCTTTAACGTTGGATAAAGATGCACATTTTTATTCTTACATCCTTATGAATTCCGAATACATTTCTCTATCTCTGTTGAGCGTCTGCTGCGTACTAGAAAAACAAGGCTCGGTGATATTACAGCTTTGGTGATTTACAGTGCGCATGCGCACAACATCACTTGGCCTGCCTGAGGACGTGATGCGCAAACACGCACGCACAATCCAATCTACCGTTTAATTGATCCTAATTTGATTATAATCGTCTACTTTATTCCAGGGCATAGAATAATTTGATTATTTGTGGTGGACTAGTTTGTCTTTAAGCGTTTTCCTAATATATATATTAAAAAATAATTAGTTATAATAATACATTACTAGTAATGAAACTTTAGCAGCGCGTGCACATAAAAGGTATTCGTCTGAACTCTCTGTCTGAACTCAAACTGTTCAATATTCCAGAAAAATTTAAAGACTACACTTTTACTATAGTAATAATACAATAAAACCATGCTTAATTTTCCATAAGGACACATTATTGGTGTTACAGGGTAAAACCATAAAACATTTTTCTTTACAGCTGACAAAAGTTACCATATAAAGAAGAAAAGTATTCAGTTTTAAATCAGTACAGTAATTCCTTTTAGGTTTATATGTATTATGTGTGTGCGTGTATTCAAGCTAATATATAATAACACCCACTGTGTTATGATATAAAGTATAAGCTAATAAAGATTATGATTCTTTTATACAAAGTATAAACTGCAAGATTTTCAGAGCTACTGTAATGCTTCTGTGATCCATTAATTGTCCCATACACATTCATCCTCCATTAGAGCCCACTTAAACAGCCCAGATGGTTTATATCTGTCAGATTACAGACATAACAAGACTCTGTGTTGTGTTAATCATCTGTAAACCAGCGGAGAGGTTGGGTTAATATCGTTTAGTCTGTCTCAGTGTGGGCTGAAACCTAGGATAATGTATACTGAAATGAAATATCCACGTCGAATACCATGTTTAAAAATAGATTTTCAGTTTTATTTGTCTGTTGAAGTGTGATTTGTGTTGGTCCTCAGCTGGACCGGGTTTACAGTGGAACGAATGGAATCTAAGGGAGCAGGGTCCTTCAATTTCAAACAGCATTCGCTAAAATACCAAGCCATGGAAGTCAGTAATAAATACATTTGTGTGCAATGAGAGCACTTGGTATTTTTCTCTCCCTTGACATTTTCTCAGTTTATGCCTTCACTGCTCGCTTCTACATCAATGCATTGATAACAACTGTAGAAAAGCTGTCCACAGGAGTAATGTGCCGTCGCTTGGTTCCTGAGCAGGAACATAGGATGATGAGCCAGCCGCTTAGAAGCACTTGCGGTGGACGATGCTGGGGCCAGCTTCGTCGTATTCCTGCTTGGTGATCCACATCTGCTGGAAGGTGGACAGGGAAGCCAGGATGGAGCCGCCGATCCAGACGGAGTACTTACGCTCAGGGGGAGCGATGATCTACAGAGGAGGAAGAAGAGATCAAACTTTACTCAGAAAACTAGTCTGTGGTATTAAAGGGGTCATGAACTGAGAAATCCAAACGCTCTTGCTCTTTTGGCATATAAGAGGTCATAGTGCTATAAAAATTTCTCGTTAGTCTAAAAACAGATCAAATTGAAGACAGTCTGCCAAAATAACAGCTTGTGGAATGGGTCTCTTTTCTGGTGTAATAGTGTGAATAA
Organism: Carassius gibelio; assembly: GCF_023724105.1. Lineage (NCBI taxonomy): Eukaryota > Metazoa > Chordata > Actinopteri > Cypriniformes > Cyprinidae > Carassius > Carassius gibelio. The sequence continues at coordinate 31,366,623 of NC_068396.1, read as the reverse complement.
GCACCGCCTCCACGGAGCAAGATCAACGCCTGCTTCTACATCACTGCCTGTTAAGCCCCGCCCACCGATTCACACATGTAATGTAAACAAGAGCGTCAAACGCAGGTCGAAACTAAATGATAAAGATGATCTGTGATCATCTGTGAAGGACGTAGACTGTCTATGTGTTAGCCAATCATAACAGAGAGGGGGAGTGAAAACAGGACAGAATATAGTTGCATAATTACTTCTGAATTATGTCATTAGTGTTTTTGATAACATTACAAGTGGACCTAAGTACAATGCAAAATAGTAAAAAAAAAAAAAAAGTAAACATGGAAAAAACCAACTCAGCCAAACTAGAGTTTTTTTGCTCTAGGCTCTATTACCTTGATCTTCATTGTGCTGGGAGCCAGGGCTGTGATCTCCTTCTGCATCCGGTCAGCAATGCCAGGGTACATTGTGGTTCCACCAGACAGGACGTTGTTGGCATACAAGTCTTTTCTGATGTCAATATCGCACTTCATGATGCTGTTGTAAGCGGTTTCGTGAATGCCGGCAGACTCCATACCTGTGCAATTGTTTAGAGGAGAGCATATAATCGGTTGGAGGACTAAAAAGTAAGACAATTTTCAATGTTTTAAACCATTTTCAATGCTTTCAGACATACCAATGAAGGAAGGCTGGAACATGGTCTCGGGGCAACGGAAACGCTCGTTACCGATGGTGATGACCTGACCGTCGGGAAGCTCGTAGCTCTTCTCGAGGGAGGATGAGGAGGCGGCGGTGGCCATCTCGTTTTCAAAGTCCAGGGCGACGTAGCACAGCTTCTCCTTGATGTCACGGACAATCTCACGCTCGGCTGTGGTGGACGACAAAGCAAGAGTTGTTTGTTTGGTCCATTTCCCACATGCTAGAGCTATCCCAGTAAAAAGTGACCAGATACACACCGGTTGTGACGAAAGAGTATCCGCGCTCGGTCAGGATCTTCATCAGGTAGTCTGTCAGATCGCGACCAGCCAAGTCCAGACGCATGATGGCGTGGGGAAGAGCGTAGCCCTCATAGATGGGCACATTGTGGGTCACACCATCACCAGAGTCCAGCACAATACCTAACAACAGCCGGGAACAATATATCAGTCAGACAGAGTGAAGAGTAAGCATGTTTGAATGCAGAATTAGTCACAAATGTGACCCTGGACCACAAAACCATATTTTTTTTAAATAGAGATTTATAAATAAGTTTCCATTGATGTATGGTTTGTTAGGATAGGACAATATTTGGCCGAGATACAACTATTTGAAAATATAAAGGTGCTAAAAAATCTAAATCAAATGATTTTATCCAAATTAAGTTCTTAGCAATGCATATTACTGATCAAAAATTAAGTTCTGATATATTTACGGTCAGAAATTTAATATATATATATCTTCATGGAACATGATCTTTACTAAATATCCTAATGATGCATCACGTTGTCTTACCGGTGGTACGGCCAGAGGCGTACAGGGACAGGACGGCCTGGATGGCCACGTACATGGCCGGGACGTTGAAGGTCTCAAACATGATCTGGGTCATCTTCTCACGGTTGGCTTTGGGGTTCAGAGGGGCCTCGGTGAGCAGGGTTGGGTGCTCCTCGGGGGCCACGCGGAGCTCGTTGTAGAAGGTGTGGTGCCAGATCTTCTCCATGTCGTCCCAGTTGGTGATGATGCCGTGCTCGATTGGGTACTTCAGGGTCAGGATACCTCTCTTGCTCTGAGCCTCGTCTCCAACGTAGGAGTCTTTCTGACCCATACCAACCATCACACCCTGAAGTGGAGCATTGAGTACAACACGATCAGAACAGCCCAAGGAGAGCCCATACAATCAGTCTCTTAATGACTAATCTAAATCCATGTCAGTACCTGGTGACGTGGACGGCCGACGATGGAAGGGAAGACGGCCCTGGGGGCGTCATCACCAGCGAAGCCAGCCTTCACCAGGCCAGAGCCGTTGTCACACACCAGAGCTGTAGTCTCGTCGTCGTCACACATCTTGAAGAGTTCTACATAAAGTCAATGAGGAAAAAGTCAATGAGGACACTACAACCCCGACAACATCATTATCACTCAAACTCATAACCACATTTGCTGCATTTTTCAAACCAATCTGAAAAAAATGTTTAGTTTACATTGAGAAACTGCATTAATTAATATTAGTCTTTAACAGATAAGGTGCTGCTTAATTATTGCATACTAACAGTGTTAGTAGTTGGGGAGTAACTAGCTGCATGTAACTAAATGACAATTTAATTACAAAATGTAATCAGTTACAGTTACTGAGAAAAATGTGTAATTAAATTACAGTTATGAAAATGTTAACAATTACAAAGAAGGTCTGTTGTCGTTGTTTTTTCACACACAACCATATATAAATTAAAAAAATAATTGCATTGATTGCTCTAAAATATGAGATACCAATGTTTCAGGAGTTTCGGACACAGAATAGGACACATATTTTTTTAATAACTGTTTTATCTATTTTTCTAGATTAAGTGTTTGATGGCATTATTAGTGTCATAGCTATGCAAAGATTGGATTTCAAAAACAGTAGCCTATCACTGCTATTAAGCTAGAAGTTTTCATCTGTATTAACCTCAGAACGATCTTTAAAAAGTCTGATTTTGTGGTGGCTGTGCTTTAAAATGTAATTATTTTAATCTTATTTCTAATAATGAAGGATTTTTTTTTGTTTAAGTCTAACAGTAATCACTGTTCAGTAGGTTAACCCTGCCTGATTTACATGTTAGAATATGATTAAAACTGGAAAACATTAGAAAAGTAATGAAAAACTAATCAAATGTAATCAGTCACATTAATAAAGCAGGCTAATTGAAATAGTAACACTACTTATTACATTTTAAATAGGGTAACTTGTAATAACCTATTTCCTAAATAGTAAAACGTAATCTGAATGAAATATATATATATATATTTTGTCAAAAAGCCTACGATTTGTATTTCCATTTGCACCAATACGATCGTAAATATATGATAAATTAATTGTGTACCACAGCATAATCAGCTTACAATTTCGTGTTTCGGATTTATTAAAAATAGCTAAACAAAAAAAAAAAAAGAAAGAAAAAAAGAAAATGCACTCCAATGATTTAATTGTTAAAGACCACTTGTTAAAAAAAATAAATGTAGACAACTAATTACAGCTAATATATACAGAAAAAATGTATTTGATATCAGTGAAAGCCTAGACTAAGTAAATAAAAAAAGTTACGACTTTAGTAAAGTCAAAAGCGAAATGGCGGTAAAATGACAAGCATCAAATACGTCCACTGTCATCGTGAAGTGTGCAGTCCTGAAGCTCTGTTCTTCTAGTTTCTTACCTGTGGCTGTTTGTGCTCAGAGTCGCACGTCAAACTGAGGATCCTGCTCCACAATGACACGCGCACGGCTCATCTTATATACACCCGTCCTCTGCTTTCCTGCTCTTCAGCCATCAAGGAATGTTCATGCATCCAGATGGAATTCTTCCCGATCCTCGTCCATATTTGGGTGTCAGTGGGTCGAGCGGAGGGGCTCCATATATGGCGCTCCAGACCCCAAACCACAGCGGGAGGGCGCAGGGCCACCCTCAGAGGCCAACACTGGGCGTCTGTGGACTAGATCTCAATATAAGGGCATGCCAGTGGGTTATGACCGCTCATCATTACATTTTACCAATGCTCAAATGAGAACGTCAATGAATGCAGTTCGAGCTATAATACAAGTTGCTTTAGATAAAAGTAAATGGCAAATATATAAATGTAAATAGCTTATTTTTCTGTGGTTGTACACTGGACCATAAAACCAGTCATGAGGGGCAATTTTTTAAAAAATTGACATTTATACATCACCTGAAAGCTTAATATTGATGTATGGTTTGTTAGGATAGGAAACATTTGGCTGAGATACAACTATTAGAAAATCTGGAATCTAAATACTGAGAAAAAGCCTTTAAAGTTGTCCAAATGAAGTCCTTAGCAATGCATATTACTGATCATTAATTAAGTTTTGATATATTTACAGGATGAAATGCACAAAATTTCTTCATCTTTAGCTACTTAATATTCTAATGTTTTTTAGCATTGCTACAAATATACTCGTGCTACTTAAGACTTGTTTTTTTACTCCAGGATGAGGATCACATATAGATATTATAGACTTTTTGAAATATTGACGGCGAAATCAGGAGTGATTAAAAAATGTTAATTTTTGCAGTGTATTAAATCAAGCAAAATTATTATTGGGCCATTTTTTGGAAAATAATAATAATAATAATGAATTTTATTTAAGAAGCACTTTACATTTTAAAAAAAATATAAAAGTGCTACAATACAGCATAATAAAACAAGGCAATTTAAACTAAACAATGATTTTAACATTAAAAGGTTTTAAAGAGTAATGCAGTAATGAGAAGAAGTAATGCAGGTCATGGTAGATATTCTGATCCAATGAGGATTGCTTCTGTTTTTGAAATCAGTTGCACAGGCAAAAAGTGGCTTAGTGTGCATGAACTGAACAACAGAATGGCATTTCTGAAATAAATGAGGTATTTAGTCAGTCTGTGGCATTGGGATAAGTGTTCTCTTTAACATAGCAAGCAACAGAAGCAGAAACTGGATGAAGGGGAGGTGAAGCTACTTGAGCCTGATGTCTAGAACATATTTTACCGTCATATTATTGCAGTCAACATATTTTACCTAAGCTTATTCATCAGCTGGCAGTTTGGTAAAGAAGTATCACCAATGACCAATATTATTAAAATAGACACTAAGCAACCCTCTCTGTCTTTCTGAGAACAGGATATCATAATGAGGTTTTACCTTCTTTTATTTGAGTGTATATCAAATAAGTCAGTCATTTGATGACCCCTAGACAAGCATGAGCCTATGGGCATCTCAGTGAAGTTTGGTGCCAAGCTTAATGCCACATCATAAACAAGTGAGCATCATATTTCCTCCTCTACTTCCAGACAGTTTATCTAGTGTCCTCAGGGATTGCAGAGGCTCCCAGCCCATATAGGGTGTCAGAGGACCCCCGTAAAGTGCAGCTTATTTAATGCGGACAACCACTAATTTTACCCTCTCTTCCCTATTTTTAGGAGCTCAGGGCTTCTCCATCAGTTCAGCTGCTCTTCACAGCAGCTGCTGGAGGACAGTGAGGAGGAAGACTGAGAGGGAGCGACAGATGAGTGAAAGAAAACAAAAAGACTAAAAATAAAGCCTTTGCCCAATTTGGACACTTAAGAATGTCTATTTAAAACTCTTCAAAATAAAGGTGCTTTTTTTCGATCCACAAAGAACCATTCAGTCAAAGGTTCTTTAAAGAACCATCTCTTTCTTACCTTTTTATAGTCTGAAGATCCTTCTTTCACCACAGAGTACCTTTTGTGAAACAGAAAGCTTCTTCAGACGTTTAGTTCTTTATAGATCCATTTGGACAAAAAGGTTCTTTACTTTACCTTTATTTTGAATCGTGTAGATGTCTAACCAACTGACATCTGCAAGCAAATGCAGCCAAAACTTTTCCGAAACATTTGTGCATGGTTTTAAAAATTGACAAACTAGCGTTAGTTATGCATGAAGTTGAAGCTGAACAGTCCATTAATGACAAACACAAATGAGCTTTATTTCACAAAATTATCTTTTTTGTGCCTTTATAAAATGGTCACTTTAATGCAACTTTGTGCCAGCTCAAAATTAAATATAAGGACCATTTTGCATAGAATCCACTTACTTTGCCATCTCTGACCCTCCTCAGCCCCAGTAGCAAAGCATACCATTGTAATTACTGAATAGAATGCATTTATGCCACTTTAGAAGCACTTCTGTCACCTCTGCAGAGTAAATTTGGCTTAATTTGATATTTTGTTATCTAATGCAATGGCGTTCAGACATCTTAGAGTGTGGCCTAACAATCCAGATAATTTTGGGTTCACCATCTTTAAGAAAACACCATAAAACCCAAGCTAACATCTCCATTTGGCTTTGTTATTCCTTCTATCTTAGTCTCGCAGAAGAACAAAAAACCATCAAGAACTGTCTGACATCAATGACAGAAATACAGTTTATTTACAAAATTCAAGCGTGGGATCACATGTAGTTATTATTTTTATGAACCAGTACAAAACAAAGTTGGATCATTAATAAGGCAACCGTAAGTAGAAACAGGAAGTAATGTCATATATGAGCTTTCAGGTAGTGCTCATAGTTGGCTCGCAGGAGGAACTCAAAGTACCATTTTGATTTGAGACTCTCCAGCTCTTCTTGCTGAAGAAGATCCTTCACGTCAGGCAGGTACGACTGCAGAGACACACCTGTGGCCACAAAACACACGCTGACTGTAGAGGCAGCTTTTGCATAGCAATTCAATCACTGTATCTCCTAAAGTTGGGTTGCCAATGCTCTGGATGCAAGATGCTATATAGTTTACTTAACATCTGCTACAAGCAAGTTTCAAATAAGCCTAAACCACTTTGAAACCTCAAGACAAGCTTCTAGAACAACTGAGAGTGTGTGATTAGTGAGTCACTGTACCTTCCTGAATGAGTTGCTGTAGGATCCTGATGAAAGTGCTGTCTCTGGCTGCTTCTAGAGGATCGTCGTTATCATCAGACGATGCCCAACTGCAACCAATCATCAGTCAGTCACTGCAGGAGCATTATAGTCAAGTAAAACAAAACCTCTTTGGAGTTAGTTTTGAGATGCTCACCTCTCCTTCCAGTCTTTCTTCAAGGCTTTACTGAAGATCTCTCGTTTAAGGGCATCAATATCAACCGTGTCCTCCTACAGGTGATGAAAGCACATCAGAAACACGTGTGCTCAGAAAAGTCACTTGTTTTTACCGCAGTCGATTATTGACAGATACCTCCTCCAAGTACTCCAGCAGATCGAGAGCTTTCTTAAAGTCGTACTCGTTGGCTCCACGGTTCTCCCTGCAGATGTACGGCTGGAGACGAGGAAAAGACGGACATAAAGTAAGGGAAATGAGAAGGAAGTGCACGAGCGAGCACAGTATTTTTATGGTTTACTCACTTCGATGAGGTTCCGAGGGCTCAGTAAAGGCATGCTGCGGTTTAGGAAGAGTCTCCTGATGAAGCAGAAACCGCTCCTGATCCACTATATCTGCACCAACACACCAGATGACAACCATTATATATCAGAAATAATTAGGGCTCAATAGTTTACTAGGGGAGGGAAATGCATGTCCGATTCAAACCACAGCTCAGTGTGTTAGTCTCTAGGCCTGATAAACTATCAACTCCCATTTTTCTGTCTACATGCATCATTAGCTCCAAGTTCTGTCGATGTACTAACACTAAAAATGCTTGTTGCATTTGTTGCAAAAAGTCAATGTGGCTTCCTAACACATGTGAAGTCTACTTTCTAAAACGTGCTATGGTGTTCATCACAGCCAAATACTTAAATACTTAAATACTTTGACTTAATAGGCTATTTATTTTCAAACTTTTTTTCTTTTTTCATTTTAATCCGGACTACAACATGATTTAAAGTTTTGATTCTTTATTGCTCATTCACACTTTACATTAGGGCTTCATTAGTTAACATTAGTTAATTAATTAGTCAACAAACTGCTAATGAACAAATTATTCTGAACATTCATTAATCTTAGGAATCCCAATATTTATAAAACACGTTAAAATCGAAAGTTGCAACTGTGTTATTTAATGAGCTGACATGAATTAAGAGTTAATTGTGAATGTTAACATATTAATTAAGGTTAACCAATGAGGTCTTATTGTAAAGTGAAACCTATTGGTCTTTACAGTTCTTTTGCACTTTAATCTGTGCAAGACTTTTAACTTTATATATTTTTCTGTATTGCTTTATTGTATTTAAATGTTGAGGTATTTTTGTTATAATAAGTTATTTAACTTGTTATACTGTATTATGACCACTTTTTTAAACTAAATTTCAATACTGTGTTAATACCGTATGCTATGATAAAAGTATGAGTAATTAATCGCATCTGGAAAATTTGATACCGGCGTATACCTAGATGCAACGATACACAAATCATGATTCGATTCACAATTTTTTTTTTACAAAATGAGATCTTTGACATTATACAGTAAATTAAAATGTGTCCTTTTCTGCAAAAACAGAATGACCTGACGTTAGTTTTGTGAAACTATACTACATGAACCCAAGAGCAGACGAGGTGCAGGTTCACTCTCTGCCAGCAGGTGGCGCTTGTTAACAGCAATGATAGTGTTTCCTGGGTTACTGCTGTGAACACTTAGTGCTGTGAGGGTCAGAAACTAAACAGGAAGTCCTGTCAGGTGTGTTTACCTGTCCATGGGATGTACTCTGGCTCCGGGCTGCAGTTCTCTGGGGCTCTGTACAGAGATGCTTTGGTCTCTCGGTACTGTGCTGCTGCTTGAAGCATATCCTTCAACACAAAACATGATGATTATTCATCTCTCAAACTCAGAGACCAGGAAGATGATGTGTAACATATTATTTAGAGCCCCGTGAATTTAAAATTGAGGATTTGTGGCTTTAAGTCTATATATATAAGCTGTAAGGATGTCAAGCTTTTAATCTTTCATCTTGTGGGCTGCAGGGTGGACACAATGATTTCTGAAGATCATGTGACACTGAAGACTGGAGTAATGATGCTGAAAATACAGCTTTGATCACAGGAATAAATTACATTTTACAATATATTACAATAGAAAACTGTTATTTTGAATTGTAATATTATTTCCCAATATCACTGCTTTTAAAGTATTTTTGAGCACATAAATGCAGCCTTGGTGAGCAGAAGAGACTTTCTTCAGAAACTTTTCATAAATCATAATGTTTCCAAACTTTTAACAAGTTTCAAGTTTATTCTCTCTCTTTATGGGATACAAATGATAAGTACCTAGATATGTTGATCCTGGCCCACTGATTCAAGATTACCTGAATGCAGGAATTAATAATTAAGAAAGACTGCTGTGTACCTTGACAATGTCATTGACGTTGAGCACCACCTCGGCCCACATGGAGGCATCCGAATGCTGTTTTAAAGCTTTTTCCTCCTCATCCAACAGACACTCAAAGATGGAGGAGATCCGAGACACCTAGAGACACAAACATGAGATAAAGCAGAGAAAAATACATATATTCACATACATACATATATGTATGTATAGTCTGTCACCTCTCTGAAGAACACGTCTGCAGGCGTGAGGTTGGACGGTATGTCGGTGTCGCTCTTCTTCAGCGCTGACAAGAAAAGGCATTGCTGAAGACTGTGAGGAGGATGACAGAGTGTCTCATAGCTTGTGTCTCTGATGAGGAACCTGAAGCAGGAAGTCCATGAGGCAGCGGTGAGCTTTCATCTTATCCTCCAACTGATGCAGCAGGATCAGTGACGTCAGTGTGAATCCAGCGCCCTCTACAGGACAAAACACACATGCACAAACCCACTATTAACAACATTTACCTCTGGATTTACCATCTCTCTCTCTCTTTTTTTTTTTTTTTGATAACACATATGTGTGCCTGGACCACAAAATCAGTCATAAGGGGTTAATTTATGAATAAATTAGCTTTCCATTGATGTATGGTTTGTTAGGATTGGACAATATTTGTCCGAGATACAACTATTTGAGTTTGAATTAAGTTTTGAATTAAGTTCTTAGCAATGCATGTTACTAAACAAAAATTTAGTTTTTATATATTAATGGTGGGAAGCTTACAAGATATCTTCATGGAGCATCATCTTTACTTATTATCCTAATGATTTATGACATAAAAGAAAAATCAATCATTTTGACCCATACAATATATTTTTGGCTATTTCTACAAATATACCCCAGCGACTTAAGACTGCTTTTGTGCTCCAGGGTCACAAATATGTGGAATATTGTCCACAATAAACCACAAAAAAAAAAAAAAAGTGACACAAAAAGCTAAATAATTTATTCTACAAAAAAAAGAAAAAAAAAAAGAAAAGGTAAAATTAAAATTTACATTTAACATTAAACATTTTTTTTAAATGTAATAATACATATAAATTAATTATGGAAAACAACTGATTTATGTGTAAATATAATGTATTAATTACATAAATATAAACATGATTTATTAATAAAGATTAATTAATAAAATACTTAATAAAAAAAAACACTTTCATGGTTTTCTTGATTTTCTATATTATCTGCAGTTCTAATTTGGTGAAGTTGTAGTTTAGGGGGCCGGATGAAAGGTTTCCTCACCGTCAGGGACAGACTCGGCCCAGCGTGGGTCACATGCAGGGAAGTCGTCCACCAGATCCAGGTCAATCTGTGTCACGACAGCATCCAGCTCTGCACCTCGCTCTCCGTCGCTGGGGAAGAGCTCGTCCACCATGCTCTGAGCTCCGACCGGATCATGACCACAGAGCAGAGCAGAGCAGAGCGTCTGTGAGCACCCGTCAGGCCCGGACTCAGTCACTAACACAAGAGAAGGAAACACTCACCGGCAGAACTGCAGGAACGCTTGCTTCAGCAGCTTAGTTCGGTCCTCCTGGGCCACCGTGTCAATTTTAGGTGGTGTCTCTAACGGGGTACCCTGAAAAGATATTTCCTTAAATAAATCAAAACATTATAAATGTAAACAAACATGCATATAAATTACATATATCCTTTTAAATGACATTTTTCAATGTATTTTTATTTATTGAAAATATATATTTTTAGTAGAGACTAGTTCATAAATACTCGAACTGAAATAATAAATAAAATACTTCAAATATAATAAATACTTTAAATTTATATTTTACATATATTTTATATATCTGAGTGCCCTGAAAAATAAAATAAAACTGATTTCACTTAAAAGTCACTTAAATTAAATTATTAACGTCTACATACACATAAATTACATATAATTGTAATTGTACAAGAAACTAGTTCACGAATGCACAAAAATGTATAAAATATTTAAATATAATAAATCTTTACATTTACAACATTTAAATGTATAATGAAGTGCCATGAATAAAAAAAAAATATCTGTATTTCAAGTCACATTATACATTTCTATATATGAATAAATTATATATTTTTGCTAGATTCTAGTTCATAAATCACAAAAAAATTGCCAAATAATTAAAAAGGCCTTTTTATATTAATATTAAATTAATATTTATATTTATATTTTTAAAACTATAACATTATACATTTTAATAAGGTGTCCTGAGTATAAAAAATAAATCCTGATTTCTAAATTCAAAATTATCATTTCAAAATATAATATTTTCTATTTTTTTATTTATAATGTTTTATATTATAATGGAGTTCCCTGAAGAGAGATATATATATATATATAATTCTCATGAAGAGTATAAAATATTATTAGGCCTCCTTTAAGGGTCCAGACCTCAGGTCCAGGTCCAGCCACTGAGGTGCAGAGCGAGTCCTCCATGGTCTCAGGCAGCAGGGAAGCACTTTCTCTCGCTAAAACAGCAACCAGCCCGCTGTTCTGAGAGAAGAACACAGACAGACCGGCACAAACCTCACCGCCTCGGATACGGTCCCCTGCACAAGAGCTGAAGGAGATCTTCTCCTCCACGTGTCCTCCGCGTCCAGCTCCAGTGCTGCAGGCGAACACCAGCTCCTCGTTATAGAGGAACACAGCAGGACTCGACGGATCGGGCAACACCACACGCGTCTTCTGCAGCTCCTCCTCACTCTGACGCACGAAACCAGAGCTCAGTTCACAATCCAGGACGCTCGGCCTACAGACTCTGATCAGTTGAACGCTGTACCTGGAAGGGCGGGTTGTATTTGGTGACCTCCACAGTGAGCAGGTCTGGGGACGGCGCTGTGCTTTCTGCAAGAGTGACCAGGCAGAAATATGCCACGCCACTGCCAACACCACCAGCCCCGCTCTGAAGAGACACACAACACGTCACTGCACAACACTGCATCTACTGTCTGTGCACTACACACTCATCTGATCATTACTCACCTGCTGTACTGCATGTCCAGATAAGACACATTCACTCCTTTCTTGATCTCAGAGTAGTTACTTTGAGTCCTATAAGACAAGCAAAAGATATTACATATGCACACATCTATATATCACATATTAAGAAACTGAAAGAAATTCATATATTTTATATTTTATATAGAGCATTCAATTGGTCAAAAGTGCCAGAGAAGACATTTGTATAACAAATGATTTCCAATCAGTTTAAAAAATCTTGAAAATAATAATGCATTATAGTTTCCACAAAAATATTATTTGTTTTTTTTAACACTGATGATGATCAGAAATGTTTCAACACAGCAAAACATGAATCAGAAATGTCACAACAGCAAAACATATTTCTAAAAGTCAGAAAATGTTAGAAGACAAACAGAACCGTTTTTTTTTTTTTCCACAAAAACTTTACCATTATACTACCAGTCAAATGTTTGGAATAATTCATATTTTAAGTGTTTAAAAACAATTAAAAACTCTTTTCTGCTAAACAAAGCTACATTTATTTAACAAAAACTGTAATACTGTGAAAAATTATATACAAATTTTAAATAAATGTTTTCTACATGTTTTCCCCCTAGCGATCAAAGCTGTATTTTCAGCATCATTACTTCAGTCTTCAGTGTCACATGATCCTTCAGAAATCATTCTAATATGCTGATTTGATGCTCAAGAAACATTTCTGATTATAAAACTTTTTGTGGAAAGGAAACACTGACCCCTTTAAGCAATCTGCTCTCATCCTATGCCATGACCTGGATGTTCATAAGAGGATGTTAATTGTAGAATTAGGTTTCTAAGTCCAGACGAGCCGAGAGAGTACAGACAGCCGGTCTCCTTCACCCAGAGCACACTGAACACCTGAGGAGCCAGACGTCCCGTCAGAGTCTGAACACAAGATCTGCTTCCACCTCTAAACATCACACAGCACTGACCGTGAGGTCGGCCGGCTGGCCACGGATGCCGAACAGGCTGGAAACCCTGCGTCCGATGCCGGACAGCATCCCCTGACCCTGCTGAACCGGTCTCTGGTGCAGTTTACCGGAGGAGTCCTGAGCGAGCCGGAGCAGGTGACCACGGTAAGATGACACGATGAAGCTCCCGCACTGAAACAGCAAGAGGAAACGGCTCATGGAAGAACTTTGGTCGATCGGGTAAAATTCCATAAAAGGTGTTTAAAATCATATCACTGTTATTGAAAAAAATTATGTTGCGATATACATATATACAGTGGGGATCGAAAGTTTGGGCACCCCCTGCAGAATCTGTGAAAATATGAGTAATTTTCAAAAAATAAGAGAGATCACACTCAATGCATGCTATTTTCTTATTTAGTACTGTCCTGAGTAAGATATTGTACATAAAAGATATTAACATTTAGTCCACAAGACAAAAGAATTGCTGAAATTATTAAAATAACCCCACTCAAAAGTTTGGGAACCCTTGGTTCTTAGTACTGTGTTCTTTTACCTGATGATCCTCGACTGTCTTTCTGTTTTGTGATGGTTGTGCATGAGTCCCTTGTTTGTTCTGAACAGTTAAACTGAGCAGCGTTCTTCAGAAACATCTTTAAGGTCCTGCAGATTCTTCAGTTTTCCAGCATCTTTGCATATTTGAACCCTTTCCAGCAGTGACTTTATGATTTTGAGATACATCTTTTCAGACTAAGGACATTTGAGGGACTCAAACACAACATTTAAAAAGATTCAAACATTCCCTGATGCTCCAGAAGGAAACAAGATGCATTAAGAGCTGGGGGGTGAAAACATGTTAATATACATATATATATACATACACACACACACACACAAGTTTAAAAAACAAATGTAGATGTATATTTATATATTTATATTTTGTATGTTGTCTGTATAATTATGTATACAAGTCAAAACAAATTTATAAAAATATAACTAAATATTATAACTGAGTTAAGTTAAAATATAAAAAGTAATGTAATGTAAATACAAAGTAAATAAAATATAAAATGTGTATATATATATATACCTGTACTGCTGTAGTAGCTAATGGCGCTAAAAAAATAAATAAAAAATAGGTTCATTGTTTTGTAGTAAAGCAGTAAAGCCGTTATTCTCCCAGTATGCTGAAACTTTTGTTTTCCTCTTCCAGGATGTGAGCTCAAACCCTAAACTCTGCTCACTCCTGGGTCACAAGTATGTGGTGCACCTGACGGATCAAGCGTACAGCATTACCTGCAGAGCGACGACAACAGCGCCATCTGCTGGGCGCTCGGCACACATGTGCAGGTGTGGGCTGCACCGAACTTCCAAATCACAAACCACTCAAGATAACCACTTGACCTACATCACAAGTCTTTGCTTTCTTCCTCATCAGTCTTTCTTCTCCTGTTGTCTAAGGTGGAGGTGACAACAGCGTGCAGAAACGACTACCAGCTGTACAGTGCAGGTGGAAAACACGACCTGCACTTCCTCATGGGCTGCGGTGGATGGGGCAGAGGGGGCGGAGTTTATGGAGGTCACGGCCGGGTTACCTAAGAAAACGAGGCGGCGCTGCAGGACTGTGCGGGTCTGGACAGCTTTCATTCTTTTGATGGGTTTTAGTATGTGTCTCTATTTATTTGACCTGAAAAATATTACAAGGATTTTAATATTATTATTATATAAAAAATTATTGATATTTTTTAGCTTCACTTTGACCAAGCAGAAGCAAAAGTACAGAAATGTAATACAGTGTAATGTACCATGGGCATTACCTCTTAATTTTAGACTTACATGTTAATAGATAGAAAAATGAAATATATATATATATATATATAATACTTTTTGGGGGGTAAAACTAAATAACTAATAACTTTTTTTTTTATCATGGTACTATTTGTTTACTGTTATTTTAATATAAGAACTGATTTTATTTAAATGTCCATTTAAGCAATAAAATAATCAAGTGCAAACACCCCTATTACATTAATTGAAATTATTTTTTATTTAATTTAATTCAAATAAACCCTCATTTGAACCAAACAGTCTTTGTCCAGACGATTTATTATGAAATGTTACAGTATAATACAGTATAATTTACAGTGAATGAACACTTATTTACACTAAACACTTTATTTTTACTAAATGAACAATGATATTTTATAAGTTATTAAAATAGACATAAATGCTAATAAATAACCATATTTACAAGATTTTTTCAATCTTGCAGGTTGGCACAGATTTCTGGACTTTTTAAGTAAAATCAAGGAATTATAAACAAATATTTGAATTGTTTTTTTAAATGCTATTTCATCAAACATATTGTAAATATTGCATTAATTGGTCAAAAATCTGATTATTTGTGTGGCAATATCGATACACTTCTATTATATGTGACCCTGGAGCATAAAAACAGTCTAAAGTCGCTGGGGTATATTTGTAGCACTGGATAACAATACACTGTATGGACCAAATTATTTCTTTTATGCCAAAAATCTTTAGGAAATTAAGTAAAGATCATGTTCCATGAAGATATTTTGTACATTTTCTACCATAAATGTTTCAAAATGTAAGTTTTGATTAGTAATATGCATTGCTAAGGACTTCATTTGGACCACTTTAAAGGTGATTTTTTTTTTTTGCACTCTCCAATTTTTCAAATAGTTGTATCTCAACCAAATATTGTCCGATCCTAACAAACCATACATCATTGGAAATATTATTTATTCAAATGTAAAAAAAATACCCTTGTGACTAGTTCCGCCTCCATGGACCACTCGGTGCGGGTTTGGGACATTCACAGCACCCCTGCGACGGCTCCAGCAGCGAGCTGATCGGACAGTACACGGGCAGCACTAGCAACCTCCTCAATGTGCAGTTCATGTCCTGTGACCTGCTGCTGCTGACGGGCACGGCACGGGAGAAACAGGAACAGTGAGAGTCAAAACACCCCAGAATCTGATGAAATGGTTAGGGTTCATTCAGGATAATCCCCCAGTTATCTCAATGGCAGAATGTGTTCCAGTTTATCTGAATTCATCCTATAAGTAAAATGAAGCCACTTATTATTAAGCACCATTATTATTTGGCATGGTGACATTATGAGAAACCTGTACCGAAGTTCTTATTACTGTAATGCAAAAAAACAAAACAAACAAACAGTGAGATCCTGTATTTGATTGTATTGCCATATTCAATTAAATTGTCATTTGTATAGCGCTTTTTACAATACAAATCGTTATAAAGCAACTTTACAGAAAAATTATGTTTCTACAATATTTAGTAATAGCATTTAAGTGGTGACTAAGTTTGTGTACGAATGACAGAATTTTTGGAAAAATTAATACAAGACATAGTCAGCCAGACCATATACAACTGTATTTATTGTATTGCTCTTAATCTGTTGATTGAACTAAATAATTTGGGACATAATTTTCACAGTTTATTTTCTTTAATAGATGTTTTGCAATTAAAATGGCAATATAAAATATTACTTATAAATTTATAATTTACAGCATTTTTATCTTATTAAAGGAAAGAGAACAAATACTACCTTGATTTTCATCATCATCATCATCATCATTATTATTGTTGTTGGCATTACAATAAGAATTTGGATGACAATTGTCATTTTCATAGGGTTTATTTTCTTTGAGCAAGATATATATAAATTTTTTTTTTTTTTTGGCCGAAATATGGTCAAGACATGTTCTTGATGGGTTTTTGTGAGATTCACCTTATGTGTTTTGTAAAGCCAGAGTGTTGATGTTTTGGTTCATTTTTGTTATGGTGTGTGTTGATGCCTCTGAAGAACATTAGAGGTGTAGCCTGCTGTTTACATTAAAAAAAACTATATTTTTCATTATTTCCGTGTC
Source organism: Carassius gibelio (assembly GCF_023724105.1). Classification (NCBI taxonomy): domain Eukaryota; kingdom Metazoa; phylum Chordata; class Actinopteri; order Cypriniformes; family Cyprinidae; genus Carassius; species Carassius gibelio. Next base: position 31,349,799 of record NC_068396.1, on the reverse strand, counting down.
TGTATTTTTCAGTTTGGCTAATTTCTGTTGTGACGTTGCTGTTGTTTGTTGATGGCCTACTGTATGTTTATAAAGGTAAGCACATCCAGCACTGTTCTCCTGGAAGTTCACCAGGAAGCCAGATAAACTGAATTCATCCTAGTTTAGGCAGAAAACATGAATGATGAAGCTGTCATGTATCCTAGTTTTTATTCCTCCTGTCACTAGGGATTGAGTTTAATTTTACTGCAAAAAAAACTAAACTTCCTCATAAAAGCTAAAGAAAAATACAAACTATTAATATAAATGCCAGAGTTTGTCTTTTGTAGCTCAAGGATGGACTGAATGACGACTTTCCTTGAATCTGATTTTGCAACCTATAGTTTTGTATAAAGCAAGGTGAGAGTCTCTGTTTTGGGTTTCCTTTTTGTGTCCTAGTGGTCAGCCACACAATCATGGGATGTTTGTCTAACAGTGACGGAAAAACATGACCTTTGTATTGTTTGGTTCTTTCAAGGAAATGTTTCTGCATCGCTCTGATACTTGTAAATATGTTTTTGTAACATTTCATATTTCTGATCTGATTCCTGCAGTAATACCGTAGTAAAGTTCTCGAGCAGGATCCGATCCACCTCCTCTCACACAGGTGTGGCTGCTTTCACCCAAACCAGTTCTGCTCTGGATGGGCGTGACGCCAACCTGACGAGCCTGTCCAGCGTGGCTGAATTCATCTCACACACACACATTCGAACTCAAGCTCACAGCTCCAGACGAGCGTCACCAGTGTCCTGTCTGTGGTTTTGGCCCGTTTGAAGATGCCCTACAGCGTGAATCTGCCGAGTGGCTCTGGCCAGGCGACCCTAGTGAACAGCACACAGGCGGACGGGAAGACGTTTGAACAGCTCCGCCTGGAGTGTTTGCAGAAGGGGAAGCTGTTTGAGGATCCAGATTTCCCAGCCGTGGACGACTCGCTCTTCTTCAGCCAGAGGGTCCCGGTTAACTTTGAGTGGAAGAGGCCGGGGGTAAGTGACCCGCAGTAGGCATGATGCTGCGAGATGACATGTTTGACTCCTGGATGAGATGCATACAGTAAGTAGAGTAGGATGAATTGGGTAATCGGACACATTTATTTACTTTACTGAAATATCAAACAGCACTTGATCATCCAAACAACAAATGAGACCCCAATCACATGAAAAACCACCTGGATTTGATGGAGCAAGATCTCATAGTGCAGAAAGGATTTTTCCATTCATATAAATTTGCACTACGGAGGGAATTAAGGGTGAATTTAATGGGTTCTGATGTAATCTATTAAGTTGACAAGTGTCTAGAACTGTCTAATCTGAAGCGTTTCCTTCTCTGTGATGCTCCTCCTGTACAAGTACGGATGGATGTTAGATGAATGAATAGAAGTGGTTTTACGGTTAGTAATTAATAATGGTTACAACTGTAGTATTATGCACATTCTTAAAACATTAACATAGTTTTTGACCTTCACATCACATGACTTTACCTTTGTGTGCAAGTAGCAAGTTTAAGAATGGGATTCTGGCACTTTAAAACCTGTCGTGCAAGTTGAACCCAGCCGACTGGCCGCCTTGTGAACACACCAGAACTCAAATCCCTGACATTTCACGTCCCTTTAAATGTCAATCACAACAGAGGTCATATTTGTGCATGAAGGACATTTCTGAAGTCGTGAAGCCACTGGAGACTGTTGCATGCAGTAGGTCAGGAATGCCGAAGGAATTTTGGCATGTGCGGAGTGCATTGTTTATTTAGTCTTGAGCGACTGAATGGAAAGTGGATGTAGGTTTTCTTCTAGAATAGACTACTTGGTTGAATTTAAGAACTGGTTGCCAGTAGTTGTAAAGAATGATCTAAGATGCTCCCCACCCCTCCATCATGCTTGTAAACCTCTGAATGAAACTACAACTGCATTTCATTCCAGGGCGTTCCTGCAGAGCGACCTTAGATATGCAGCTCGTGAAGATTGTGGGCTTGCGTTAGAATGTGAACACACCCCACACAGGCATCAAGGGCGGCGTTCACACATCTGTCTCTGTCTCTAATCAAACACTGCATTAGAGCTACAGTAACGGCAGATCATGTGACGTGTTGAATCTTCTGGAAATGTCTGTACAAAAATTTTAAAAACTGTTGTATAAACAACCTACAGTACCCAGCTCTTCTGTCATTATTGCATTCAGAACATCTCTTAACATGGATGGATGGATGGATAGATAGCATGACAGATCATTTTTTTTCTCTGATCTCTTCAATTCTGCAAGATGGATGATAGATAGAGGGAAAGCATACAGAAGGATATTATTTGATTTGACAGACTGATATTTTCCCCTGATATCTGTTCAAATTCAGGAAATCTGCAAAGACCCAAAGTTCATCACAGGAGGAGCCACCAGGACAGACATCTGTCAGGGGCAGCTGGGTATGTTTTCCTGTTGTTTCAGCTTAATAAAATGTTTTATGACAAAATGAAACCCTAATCTGAGCAAAACACTTCCAATTGCCAAAGAATAAAATAATGCATCAGTGTTGGGGAGAGTTACGTATTCACATTTACATTGATTCATTTAGCAGACGCTTTTATCCAAAGTGACTTACAAATGAGGCCAATAGAAGCAATCAAAAACAACAAAAGAGCAATGATGCTATAACAAGTCTCCGTTAGCTTAAATGCAGTACACGTAGCAAGGGCTTTTAAATAATATAATAAATAAAAAGAAAACAGATAGAATAGAAAAAGAATAGAGCAAGCTAGTGATACTTACAAAAGTGATGCATTACAATATTGCATGATTTACATTCCATGAAAAAGTAACTGATCTGGAAAATGGAAAGTACATTACTTTTGCATTATTTTTTGTTTCCTGTGCTGGGTTCGTTTAATAGTTTTTTTAATCCCAGAAGTTATATTTTTGACAACTTTAAGGGCCCTTTCTCACCAAAAGTGAAATTGATCAACTTTAGGCTGAACAAAATGCCAGTGAATAAATGGGAAAACAAAGTAACTTGGGATACTTATTTGAAAAAGTAACTCAGATATATAGTTGTAAATGTAAAACTAATGCATTACTTTACCAGTCACTTGGGAAAGTAGTCTGATTACATACCTTGCATTACTTGCAATGCATTAAATGCAATGCTTCAACACTGTAATATGATCTCTTGCCCTTCATGTTTGGCCACGCAGGAGACTGCTGGTTGCTGGCAGCGATTGCCTCCCTGACCCTCCATGAGGAAACTCTAAAACGGGTCGTACCTCATGACCAGGACTTTGATCGCGGCTACGCTGGAATCTTCCACTTCCAGGTAAATCCCACTCTCTGAACTCTCTCCCTCTCTCTCTCTACAGCTTCCCAATGACCTCCAACCCTAACCATCTCCCCTTGTTGTGCAGTTCTGGCAGCATAATAAATGGCTGGACGTGGTGGTGGACGACAGACTCCCGTGTGTGAGGAACAAGCTGGTGTTCGTCCACTCCGCTGACCAAACTGAGTTCTGGAGTGCACTTCTGGAGAAGGCCTATGCCAAGTATGCACTTGAGTTTACAAAACAAGATACGCCTTGACGTCTTGTCATATCTGGTTTTGAGACGTCGAACCTGTTTGCGTAAGTCAATCATCTCCTGCGCTTCTCTCTCAGGTTGAATGGCAGCTATGAATCCCTGAAAGGAGGAAGCACCATGGAGGCGATGGAGGACTTCACGGGCGGCGTGGGCGAGATGTACGAGACGAAGAACGCCCCCACAAACCTCTTCCTCATCCTCAAGAAAGCCGTGGAGAGAGGATCCATGCTCGGCTGCTCCATTGATGTAAGCGAAGCTTTGTTGGATTCAAAGTGAGATCAGCAGCTGTTCCTAAATCCCAGATGTTTGTGTTTTGGTATCATTAGATCACAAGTTCTGCTGAATCTGAAGCTCAAACCACTACCGGTCTGGTTAAAGGCCACGCTTACTCCATCACTGGAGTGGAAGAGGTAACTAAGCATTATCATAGATTCACTCTTGATTGTCTCTTTATTATCTCTTACGTCTTGTTTCGTCTCCTCAGGTCAACTACAGAGGATCAAAGGTCCAGCTGATTCGTGTTCGTAACCCCTGGGGTCAGGTGGAGTGGAACGGACCCTGGAGCGACAAGTAAGCATCCACTAATGGCAACACTTGAATGAAGTACATTTGTTAAACATGATTTAAAACTCATAATAGTAGTCATTATTAAGAAACATCATACAGATGTCCATACAATTACCTATGTTTCCAACTTATTATTTTTTATGTGATTTCTGGGATGAAATAAGCTGGAAAATGCATGTAAACTCAACTGAGGTGGATAACTTTTTAATTCAACAAGAAAACATGCACAAAAACTATAATGGAAACACATTTACCGAATGAATTCATGGACGCGCAAGAAAAACACTTCTGTGACTCATGAACCTCAACTGTGTATTCAATAGTGCTGTCAAACGATTAATCGTGATTAATTGCATTCAAAATAAATGTTTTAAGTTACGTAATATGTGTACTTATTATGTATCTATAAATGCACGGACATACAGTAAATATTTCACAAATATTTGCATGCATTTACGTGCATATACTCATGTCATTTATATTATATATATAAATATATTTAAAATATAAATATAGTTTTTTTCTGAAATATATACATGCATGTGTGTGTATTTATATATACATAATAAATATACACAGTACACATATATTATGTAAATAAAAACTTTTATTTTGGATGCGATTAATTGAGATTAATCATTCCACAGCACTAGATTTAAAATAATTTGGTTTAATTACCTCACAGAACTCAATGTGTTCCCAAGCATCAAGCACCTAGAATCCAAGATAACAACAGCATTTCTTATTGCATTTTGTCTGTGCGCTCTGGGTTGCAAGTTATTTAATATGTAGAAAAAAAGAGCCACAACACTGCAGCAAGTTTATTATTATTTAATTTCTGATGCTCTTGTGTTCTTTCTTTAAATCTTGTTTTCCAGTTCCAGGGAATGGAACGCTATCGACAGTTCAGAGAAGACACGGCTGCTGCACAACTCTCTGGATGACGGAGAGTTCTGGTATGTGTGACCCATCACATTCAGAGCAATAATAATACACTCTATTTGGTGGTGCCTTTCAAAACACCCATGTGATGTAACAAGGGGCTTTAAAAGTGAACAGAAGAAGTTCATATCAGGTTGATTGCTCTTAAAGAATCGCTCCACATGAGAAGCAGGATGATCTGACTCGGCGAGCTCATTCAGATGTATTGTGAACTAACATGACTTGCTGTGTTGCAGGATTGAGTTCGGGGACTTCAAAGCCAACTACGATAAAATCGAGATCTGTAACCTGACTGCTGACTCTCTGTCAGACGACGTTAGGAAGAAGTGGCAAGTCAATCTGTTCGAGGGCAACTGGATCAGGGGCTCCACCGCTGGAGGATGCAGGAACTACATCGGTCAGTATCATAGACTTCATCATAAAATGCTAACCCATGCTACAGTTTATGCATGAGGCCCAGAAATTGTACTATTTACAGTTGTTTAGACCAATATTAGTGTTGCTCTTGATCTCGGTTTTCCCTTCTCAGACACATTCTGGACAAACCCGCAGTTCAAGCTCCGTCTGGACCATCCAGATGATGGTGACAAGATGTGCAGTGTCATCGTGGCCCTGTTGCAGAAGAACCGCCGTCGGCTCAGGAAAGAGGGGCTTGATTTGGAGACCATCGGCTTTGCCATTTACGAGGTGAGGGAGATGTAATACTGTGTTGGAAGACCTTCATGTAGTGCCTCTCGCTCCACTGAAGTCTGACCTGATCACTCACCTAACCTTAGGCTCCTGATGATCAAGATCACCAGGGGAAGGACTTTTTCCGCTACAACGGCTCTAAAGCGCGGAGCCGTTCTTACGTCAACATGAGGGAGGTGTCCGAGCGCTTCAGACTGCCGCCGGGAAACTACCTGCTGGTGCCCACCACCTTCCAGCCGCACCACGAGGCTGACTTCCTGATCCGGATCTTCTCCGAGAACAAAGCTGGAGCCATGTATGTCCATGCAAATACTCTCCAGTGTTATCAGCAGGATTTTAAAGAAAAAAAGAAAAGTTCTGTCATTGTTTGCTCACATTTACTCATGCCTTTCAAAACTCCCATGCTGTTATTTTTCTAAGATTACAAAAGGAGACATTTTAAAAGAATATTAATGCAGCTATATCATACCGAATGTATGATGCAGCTCCAAAAAACATGACTTTATATGACTCATTGCATTATATTAAACTGTGCGTCAAATAACTTTTTATATAACAGCACGATTATTCACAAATAATCTTAGTTTGTGAATGTGTGCATGCATTTCACTAGCATTGCATTAATCATAAAAGTATTATAATTATAGTGAATTATTCATTCATGGTATTTTGGAAAACTATTTCCATAAAAAAAATAAAGTATTATGAGTCAGTGAGGTAATTCCTCTAAGTCCACTCAAATGAAAATACTCATTATATCCCGTAGATGTATTTTTACACCAGATGACTGTACGATGTAATGTGTTTTGTGTTTGCAGTGAGATGGGAAACACCATTAAAGCAGATCTGCCAGAGGTGAGTTGATTCATTTATAGTCTCGCTGGGAGCTGGGAAAGACTCATTTACTGGACATTAAATCATTTGAGATACGCTGATGTTGAATGCTGAAAGTGTGTGTGCATGTGTGTTTGATTTGCGAAGCCACCGAAGCCAAACCCACCTGAGGAGGAGACGGATGAGGAGAAGGGCCTGAGGAGACTGTTCGAACAGATCGCCGGATCGGTAAGAAACTGATCAACTCCAGTCTGTTTACTGCTGGGTTTCAACCCTAGATGACAAACTAACAATTAATCAAATCCTAACAATGTGACGTTAAAGTAAACAATCAAATTTTAAATAAAAACAATCAAGATATCAAAAAATATGGGGTTCCATTTGTGCCTAAAGTGAGTCGACTGCTTTGTGCTTTGTTCTATACATTTGTCTGTGTCTAGTCATTGCATACTTGTTCAGGTAAATCAGTATATGTTGTCTGTTGACGTTGTCATCCTGCTGTCGTTATGTTCTGTCGTCCTAATGTCATGATGACAGTACAGACAACATTAAGATGAAAGAATGAGATGACAGTAAGGATGACAGAACAGGCCAACAGAATAAAATAAAATGATGAAACAAAACGACAAGAAGGACAACAGTAAAAACAACAGAGAAAAAGATGGCAGGACGATAGATTAAGATGACTCCAACAGACAACATATACGTCAACTTATACTGATTTACCTGAACAATTAGACAATGACTGTAGACAAATACAAATGTATAGAACAAAACAAAGCAGTCAACTGATTTTTTGCACAATTGGAACAGCATAAAAAAAATCTTATTTGTTTACCTGCACGTCATGTGACCATTAACTGAGATTGGAGAGCCATGAACATAGCATGTGTTATTAAATTATTAAAACATTAACAAAGGAGTTAGGCTGGGGAAATGTTTGGGAATCCCACACAGCCCGAGCTCGCCCTCCTCTGGTGTGATTGTGGATTACTGTGTGTTTTACACTGTTTCATGTCTCTTTGAAGGATAAAGCCATCAGTGCCAGAGAACTGCAGCATGTGCTGAACAATGTTCTGAGCAGAAGTGAGTCTGCCACCGTTTACAAGCGTTTCAATCCAAAACCAGAAATACCATAAAGAGCTAACATGCAGCTGTCTCTCTGCAGGGAAAGAGGTGAAGTTTGATGGCTTGACCCTCAATACCTGCCACAGCATCATCAACCTGATGGATGTATCCTCTCAACTCATTAGTCTAAACTAACCCACTTCTGCCTCAAGTTTAATCACATTTAATTACATTTTACATCTGATACGTGAGTATTATTTTGAGCCACTGTTGCTGAGTTTTCCTGAACCGAGTCCAGGCGGATAACACCGGAATGCTGGAATTCGAGGAGTTCAAAGTCTTCTGGGATAAGCTGAAGAACTGGATCGTAAGTTACAGGATCATACATTTACTTGTTAGCTTGTCATCAATGACCATCTTCCAGAATATCACCTTATTTCTCAGAATGAAACCTCCACAGAGAAAGTGTGAACGTGTGTCGTGTGCTGTTGTAGATGCTGTTCCTGTCTTACGATACGGACCGTTCTGGACGCATGTCATCCTACGAGCTGCGCAGTGCTCTTAATGCTGCAGGTAAACGTCATCATAGTGAAATTTAAACTGAATCATTTAGAAATCAGTGTTTTCTCTGACCTTGTTTGTGTTTTCTTCATTCAGGCATGAATTTGAACAATAAGATTTTGCAGTTGCTGGGTCTACGGTTTGCAGATGAAAATTTTGAGATTGATTTTGATGATTACCTGACATGCATCGTGCGTCTGGAGAACATGTTCAGTACGTAATGATGATGCATCAACTAAAAGTCTTATCTCTACTTTTGAGTGTATTTCTGTGTTTTTTCTTCTTTATTATTAATATTCAGAACATTCCAACACTCAAAACATGTTGAGTGTAAATAAAACCTGGTATTTAAATCTAGATTTTGACTTATGTTACAGGAGTCTTCCTGGCCTTAGATAAGCAAAAGAAAGGAGTGATCAGTCTGAACATGATGCAGGTGAAACATCACTTTTTTTTTCTTTTCTTTTTTACCTTTTTGTAGACATAAAAAAGCATTGTTTATATTTATTTGCAATACATGAACTACAACAGTTCTCCACTTTGTCAAAAACGTAAGCTAGTTCTTAGTAGTTTCCTTATTTAACAACGTTAAGGCAATGTTTTAAGGCACATATTGCTTTCAAAATTCATGTTTCATGCATTTTGAGCTGCTTTCATGTGTTTTATTAAGTAATGTTACTCCTTTTAATAACTCTAACATGTCAATGTTATAAACAAATCTTCATTTCTTCACAGTTCCTGATGTTGTCCATGAACATATGAGGATTCAACACAATCCAGCAGGAACGATGTGATGCCACTGTGGATTTTCACTCTTATGTGGAACAGATTTTACACGTTTTTGTTTGTTTGTGGGGTCTTTCCCATTGCTATTGACTACAGATTTATCTGAAAGATTTTATATGATTACTTTCTCAAGTGTTGTGTTCTTGATGGCACGTTTACTGTTATTTTTCTGATTTGAGGCATATTCACCATTTATGGATGTTGCAAAATCTGTAATTATTGCAAGATGTATTATTCACAGAGCTGCTAAAGCGCCAAGTTTTCATCTCATAAAGTTCATGCATAAATGAACAAAATCAGGAATATAAATGAATTTAAATGACAATCAATCACTGCAACTATTGTTATTGAGAAGCTGAAATAGAGCATCAAATAACTGAAATGTGTTTAATAAAAATCATTGTTTAATATTAAACAAGGTCAAAGCATTTTTTCAGTGATTCATCACCAGGAAGGAATTTTTTTTACAAAATGAACTAAATAGGCAGCATATTACTGGTTAATGAAATTAAACATTTTCAACAAATCAATCAAGCAAATAAATGAATAAACAAAAATGAAAAATATCATCTGATCAGATTAAAACTAACAAACGCGTTTCTTTCTTTTCTTTAGGCCTATATGTTGCGTGTCTTGTGTTTGTTTTTTCCTCTTAATTTGAAATTAATATATTTGCCTGATTGTTACATTCTGTCTAACTTAAGATGAACCAAATATATATATATATATATATATATATATATATATATATATATATATATATATATATATATATATATATATATATATAGATATATATATAGATATATATATATATATATATATATATATATATATATATATATATAGATAGATAGATAGATAGATAGATAGATAGATAGATAGATAGATAGAAAATATATTTGAATAATCAAAACAACAGGCACTGCAACAACAACCATAAAAACATTCAAACATATTGGAAAAAAATACTTAAGTAAATAAAAGCTAACGTAATATATTTAAGAATATAAATATAAATGTTAACCGGATAATTTTTCATTTGTTAGAAATTTAGAATTTGCAGGCTAGCGTCTTAACGTCATCACCAGTACGTCAAGTCCCTCGGTTAGACTAAACCAAAACTGATTCAGGGGTGTTTTTCAACTACAACGGTCGCGGCTGGTAGCGCTGTCATTTATTAGATCGCTTCAGTATATAATGTTAAACCATATATATACAAATCGTTAACAGCACTTTATATATGAATAATAACTTGTTGTTTATAACAGATTTGTTGTACTATCGCTCCTTCAGTCAATCGGGATGGTATAGTCCAAAAATGGCCGCTGTTGTACACGCGTTTCGAGCTGACGGAAGAATTTCTGTTTGATACTTCGTTGTTCACTCTTCATAACATCGATACCATTACGTTCACTTCATACCTTAAATACAAACGCTTGGATATTCCTTAAACTATAAGAATGGTGAGTAACTTCAGTCTTGTTTTGACATATTCAGCTATCAGGCCAGTAAGCGTGTAAATCACGTGTTACACTGTAGCTTATTAAACAACTTTCTCATTTAAACACAAAATGCAATGCCTGCGTTCTAAAACAGACTCGTTTCACTCAAGATTTATGCTTTAGGTGTGAGTTACGTTTTAATAACACCGAAAGCAGTCTTATTGTAGTTTTGAATTGTAGTGTTGCATTATGAAACATTTGGCCCAAAACGCACAAAGATTAAATAAAACGAACCCAGAAGTGGATAAAATGAAAAGAACAGATTTATGTGTTGGCCCATTATAGTCGTGATCTGTTTGTCCCCAGCCTCACAAAAAGAAGAAAGCCTTCATCAATAAGAAGAGCGCATTGTCCTTTCACCTGGTGCACAGAAGTCAGAAAGATCCTCTGGCTGCAGATGAGACAGCTCCTCAACATGTCCTTCTGCCCGCTGCCAGGGTAAAACACACACACCCCACTGCTTAAGAAGTGTTAACACTCAAATATCACCCCCTGACCGTGTCCCTGATTTTGGCATTTGTTCCTGCAGGTGGAGATGGAGAAGAGGAAGGAGGAACAGCGTAATTTCGGAGTGTTTTTTGATGATGACTACAATTACCTGCAGCACCTGAGAGAGGCGCCTCAGCCCGCGGAGCTGATCTCTGCTCCTCGCGTCCGCAGAGACGCTCGACCGAAACCTGAAGAGGATGAAGAGGAGGCCAGCATCCCTGTGAGCCCATTCACCGGCAGAAATGATAATTATATGACACCACTGATTAAATAACTTCCACTTAAATAGTCCACACAACCATGAAAAGACTCGCCCTCATGTCATTCTAAACCTGCGTGACTTTTATTTTCTAAAGTCATACGTTTTTGTACTTTTTTAGGGATTTTTCCCTTACCTTGTTACACTTCTGTTAGTCCTGGTAAAAAATGACCAGCCTACAAAAATGATACATTATCACCAAATATTGGATTCTGTCTTTTAATCAATTATTGTCTTTAAATGACTCAAGATTTTATGCATCTTATGCACCATTTTTGAGTGAGCATTGCCAAAATTATCAACCCAAAAGTGCTTTATTCAATCAACAACCCAAGTGCATAAGCTCAGCTCATTAAGGCCTATGATCAATCCGTTTCAAAACAAAATACAAAACCTGTGCTAACTGAAAGAAAAGATTGATTCCAAGATTTGGTGGTGATATAACAACAAGAGACAATTGATGAGCTGTTTTTAAAAGGTCACACAAAAACACCGAATTAGGTAAAGGATTTTCAGCACGGGGTTAATTCTTTTGTGTTGACATTTCCAGTGAAATTGAGGAAGTTCTTAATAATAACAGTCAGCTAATAGTTTACATCACAGCTGTTAATCAGGTTTTGTTACTTGCTGATTCAAAATTCAAAAGTTGGTGAAATTAGGGAACAAAGATGTGTACACATCCCTGATTCTTTCATTATTACTTTTGGTCCATTTTCGATGGCATGAAAGATTTGAAAAGTTAAATGTGTTATTAGATAACCTTATGGTTATTTTGACTGATAATATGCATGCAGATAGAGTGAAGGTGACAACAAACAACATTACGGTCTGTTTGCGTCTCCTACAGTTGATGAGCATCGTTACGCTTGTGTTTTGATGACATGCTGGTTTTATATGTTGATGTCTGTCGTACCTGCAGACGGCCTCAATCAACCTGCCCTCGTCTGTGTTCGCGTCTGAGTTTGAAGAGGAAGTTGGTTTATTAAACAAAGCAGCCCCTGTTTCAGGTGAGATCAGAATCAGTCCTGCTCATGTCTGCACTCAGAAACCTTTACTTTATTTCAGATCATACCTCACTGGCTGTCTTGATTCAGTGGTCAATTCATGAAGAAAACCAAAATAAGGCCTCAGACAGGGATTTTATTTAATAGATTTGTTACTCAATATTTCTGAAAGATCATGTGACACTGAAGACTGGAGTAATGATGAAAAAAAAAAAATCAGCTTTGATCACAGAACTACAGTTTGCAATTTATTGTTAAGTGGCAAAACCAAACCATAGTAAATGGTAATGTGACCTTGAGTTACAAAAAAGAAATATATTTTCATAAAGAAAGGTTAAGCAAAAGAGCTGTATTTAAAGAGACCAATGCAAATGTAGTTTTGTGTCCTGTTTCCAGGGCCGCGGTTGGATATGGATCCTGACATTGTGGCTGCGCTGGATGAGGACTTTGATTTCGATGACCCGGAGAACATCCTGGAAGATGATTTCGTCGTCAAAGCCAACGACGTCATGGGGTAAAACTGACAAATGCCAAAAGATTAGCGAGTGCCTGATAGCTTATCGATGATTGGATAAGTTAGATGTAAATTAAGCAAATTAACTAGTGGGATGAATCTGCATAACCCCGACCACATCTGATGTGATCATCAATTTCCTTTTGGTTTCTGACCTCAGTGGTGATGACGATGATGATGAATGGGAGGACACGGATGAGGAAGACGAGGAACAAGATTATGATTCAGAAGGCGGTCTGTCTGAGGATGAGGAAGGCGGCCGGAAAGAGTTCATGTTTGCCGACTGTGAGACAAAGAGTCGTTTCACTGAGTATTCGCTCACATCTTCCATCATGAGGAGGAACGAGCAGCTGACGCTCCTGGACGACCGCTTCGAGAAGGTCAGCCAGCAGATCTTCCACACACGTTAGTGTCTGTTCACATGAAGCACTAATCAATCTTTCACTTAGGCACACACTACAATACGGCAATGTGAAATGTTTACAGTTCACCAAAATTAACTGTTTATGTTCCAGTGTCCAAGACAAATAGTTGTCTGTTTGTTGAATAGTTTTACGAGCAGTTTGACGATGACGAGATCGGCGCGCTGGACAACGCAGAGCTGGAGGGCTACATCGAACCGGACAGCAAGCGACTGGAGGAGGTCATCAAAGACTACTTCATACAGAAAGAGAAAGAGTGAGTGTGTCACGGATCTGTGTGTGAGAGATCACAGCAGAAGAGCTCATCTCTTTGTGTGTGTGTGTGTAGATGTCAGAAACCAGATCAGCTGGGTCCTGCAGAGCTGCCCTCTGTGAAAGAGGAAGATGAAGAAGAGGATGGTGATGGAGAGGTGGAGATTGAGACGATGGTCATTGAGCCGCCCACAGAGCGCTGGGACTGTGAGACCATCATCAGTGAGTCTGGATCCATAGAGTTTCTGAAGGATCATGTGACACTGCTAAAAATTCAGTTTCAATTTTATTTTATAGTGTATTAAAATAGAAAGTAGTTATCTTAAATTGTAATAATATTTCACCATGTTACTGGTAGTTTTTGATCAGGTATTAAAGAATCCAGACGTCCTGATTATTCTTACCAAGTTCATTTTAATCTTTCTCTCCCAAGGTACATACTCCAACCTCTACAACCGGCCCAAACTGATCCAGGACCCCCCAAAGGTGAAGACAGCTTCCTTACATGTGTCATATTTATTCAATTGTTCACTCAAAAGTAGGAAAGAGACTGATCAGATTCACTGTGAGTAGGGTTGGGTATCGTTTTAATTTGATTGATTCTGATTCTTATCGATTCCTAGTTTCAATTCCAATAAGATAAAAAATCCATTATAAAAAAATAGGTCAAACATTTAGATGTCAAACATGTATTCTGTCTTTTTACAAAGCGTTCTGTTGCAGCTGAAAAACATGAGCAAAAATCAGCAGCCTACAAAACACTGCAAGAGGAATTTTGCCTGTGCTTTAAAAAAAATACCACAGCTAAAACAACTAGATTAATATAAATTTCAAATATTAAATTGTTAAAGACAAGTAAACAGTCAGTAATAAGATAGGAAAAAACAAATCAATTAGCAATATCATAAATACAACTAAACAAAATTTCAGGTACAGAAACTAATTAAAAGTTTAAAAAACACTGCATAGTTTTCTTTTTATAAATAAAATAAAGAATAATCAATTAAAGTTATTAAATATATTCAGTCGAGATCATAGAATGTTTTTTTGTTCTTTGATTAACATTAATGACAGGCAGCGCGTTTATTAGGCTGTTGTCTCTTTAAGCAAAAACACTGTACATGTGTTTCTCATTTCTCATCTGTTTACATTCACGTAAGATATAAAACGTAGCTTTCTGTATATTGGTCGACAAATATGAAAGAAGTCCGTTTCGGCTCGGATCAAGCCTTTTCTACAGTTGAAATACACGAACAGTCCGAGAACGGACACGTGTTGCAAATTTAGCCACTTTGTCGCTAGATTTATCGACTTTTCAGACCCCTCCCTATTTCCCTATTTCCATAAAAAGCGACTAGCGACAAATCTAGCAACTTTCTTGGACGAACCTTATTTAGTCTCTCCCCTTCTGCAGCACGAGAGGCACGCGAGCTCTCTCTCTCCCAGGGCGCGCACATGCCTCTCTCTCTCCCAGGGCGCGCACACGCCTCTCTCTCTCTCAGCACGCGCACACACCCCTCTCTCTCTCCCAGGGCGCGCACACACCCCTCTCTCTGTCCCAGGGCGCGCACACGCCTCTCTCTCTCTCTGCATCTGCTCTTTTTATGCGAGCGCAGAGAGGAGCAGCACTTTCAGTAAAAAAACAAAGATATTCTGTTGCTTCTCACTCTATTTTACATGCCAGTATAGCTGAAATCACAGCACAACCATTGTCTTGTACATCGTATGTGTATTTGATTTCATTTAGACAATGTCGTGAATAGGGTTTTAGTGCAGATTAATGTTAGAGAGCTGGTTATCTAGTCTTAATGGACAGTGTTTCATTCATCAGTATATAACATTCATGCCGTTGTCTGACAACAGATGCATTAACATATATTAATAAAAACAGATTTTTTTAGAATTTGGCTTAATTAAAATGCACTAGGCTATGTGAGCATAGGGAGCCTATACAATATGACGCACTTACGTCATGAATTTCATCTGTCATTCTAGTGACATTAGAGTCTTTTCAGGCGGGGTTGATCCACTTTCCATTGAAAGACATTGGCAACACTGGAACGGGCACAAACAGGGAATCCTATGTGCACGCGCTTGTGCATCATGTGCGTTGCACAAAAACAGGGCGCAAATTCTATTCATTCCTGCACTTAATCGTTTTTAATCAAATTGAAATGCGAACGCAGCAATCGTGAAGCATACTCAAAATGCACGCGTCTTAACGAATATCCGCTGGTATCTTGGAAATTTGGAACTGGTTCTAAAATGGAACTGGTTTTCGATACCCAACCCTAACTGCGAGTTACATTTCCAATTCAAATCCACTATTTTGCATGTGAACCAAATTTCAGACGTGGGTTGTGTCTCTGTTTTACCGAATATGTCTATAGCACACAGACACAAGCAAACTTGCTAGATTTATAACAATCAGGCAAAAAAAATCAAATGGTGAGTTTGTAGTGAATTGAGCTTGTATTCATATTAATCCTAAGGAATAATACCTTCCATATAAGTAACTTTTGATGCATTTATTAATCAAGCTAATTCATAGTATATGTGACTAATAAAGCACACAGATCTGTTTTCTTTACTTGCTCATTATAATAGTTTGCATGCAATGTCATGACCACAGCACATTTCAGAAGTCATTAGAAGAGAACATGTTTGTTCATAAGGATAGATGGGGTTACATGAGTATAATTAGAGCTTAAAAACACAGAAACACCAAGAGATGTGGTCCATAGTGCAAACAGTACAGCATGGTGCTCGCAACACCTATGGGTTTGAATTCTGCACAAACTGATTTTATCTACATCTTGAATGCAAAGCAAGTTTCATTGGATGAAAGTGTCCGCAAAAAGCTTAATGTAAACATGTGTTTGCAGCCCAAGGAGATCCGAGTGTCCGCTAAGACAGGGATTCCTCTGGACGTCCTGCCGAAACGAGGCCTGACAACCAAACAGGTGGAGAGGATGGAGAGGATCAACGACTCGGACCTGCCCCGAGCCTCCACACAGCCCCGCTCACGGGAGGAGAGCGCAGAAGAGAGGAGAGACAGGAAACAGGCCATCAAGACGGAGAGGAAGGTGAAATAATATTAAATATCAATCTAACTCAATTTATGTTGTGATTATCTAGTCATCTCTGGTTTATGTCCTGCCAGACATCAGCTAGTTGAGGAGAAGTGTGTTGGCACTTCAAGTTGTCACACCTGGGATTTATTATTTTATAATTAAATTAGAGGAAAAATCTCACATTAAAAGAGGAAGAATGCTCCGTATTAACCACTCGGCCGTATAACTACCTAAAAAGCACCTTTAATTTCCTTCATTGTTGTTTTAGGAGAGGAGGTCAGAGAAGAAAGCAAACAAACTGGCGTTCAAACAAGAGAAGCAGATGCAGGAGAAGCAGATGGTTCATTTAAGAGCAAACGTTCAGGGTCTGAAGCTCTCGTAGGACGGCGGAGATGCTCCAGAGACTACAGGACCTCACTGAAGACACGTCAGCTCACAGGGTTACACTGTCACAGTGTTCCTTACCAGAACTTCTATGTTTGTTTGCCTCACGCTTGTTGTCATGGAGACATCATAACAAATGGAATCTTCAGAAACTGTTCTATTTAAGTTTGATTGTTTAAAGGTAAACAGTCAGCAGGAGTTCATTACTTAATGACTCAACATTTGTTGTTTGTACAGGATAGAATTAAAAAAGGGTTTCAATCAGTTATCAGTTTATATACATGTATTAAAAACAATTACTATTTTTTTCCCCATAGAATCCCAATCTGGTTTTAATAAAAACACAATATAAAACAACAACAACAAAAAACAATATTTTTTTCTTTTTAAATTGGCACATTATGTCAAACTATCAGATGCCGGTATCTGGATAGAATGGCTTTATAAATTGGCTTGTCAGTTCATCATGATGAAAATCTCTCGTCTTCTCCCATCATTATGTATTGTGCATAAATGCCATTCAAAGGATTGAACAATAAACAATTTTGACCTCAACAGTTCCTGTTTTCACCATGTAGTGAGCATGTTGAAGATCTGCTACATGACCACGCTCTGTGGTCACGTCGTGTCAGAATTACAGCAATTGGCAAAAATGTTCACATCTTTGTTGCAAGCTAATTGCAAGCTGGAAGTGTTTTGTAAGAGCTCTGACATCACACAAAACCCCCAAACTGACAGCGTCTTTAAGAGACTGCTAGGAGCAACTTAAACACACTCCTGTTCAAAGGTTACGGATCAGTGAGATTTTCTTTTTAAATGTTTTCGAAAAAAGTCTCTCCTGCTCACCAAGACTGCGTTTATTTGATAAAAAAAATAAAGTAATATTGTGAAATATTACAATTAAAAAATTACAGTTTCATATTATTAAAATGTATTCATGTGTTGTAAAGTAAAATTTCCAGCACCATTCTCCAGTCTTCAGTGTCACATGATCCTCCAGAAATGAATAGGCTGATTTGCTGCTTAAAAAAGATTTCTTATTATTATCAGTTGAAACCAGTTCTGCTGCCTTATATTTTTATAGAAACCATGATGCTGTAGTTTTTTATGAATACAGAAGGTAAAAAGGAACAGCATTTATTTTAGCAACATTATACGTTTGATTAATGCATCCTTGCTGAATAAATATTCCCCAGTTAAAAATGTTTGGTTCCAAAATATAACCAAACGGGAACCAAAAACTAACGTTAGGGGAACGTTCTGTGTCGCTGGATCAGTTCTTTAAAAGGTATCGTACTGACCACAAACTTTTTGAACAGAAGTGTACAGTGTTCTGCTTGGTGTGACATTTTATTACAGCTCATTATAGCTGGTGCATTCATATTTATAAAAAAATAAATATAAAGGTGAATTACTGTAATAATAAAGTGTTTTCTGTAATCAACACATCAAAGCCAAGCAAGGATCTATTTGGTGTTGTAAATATTCCAAAAGAGCCACCGGAAGTCAGTAATTGTTTTGTAATGGCGGTAAATCCCATGAGATGTACAAGAATGCAGCATAAATCCAAAGACTTGAAGTCACATGACCTGAGAAGTGCTGGTAAAGGATGTTGTAAAACTTTGTTCAAAGGCCACAAGCTAAGACTGTTCGCACAAAAAATAAAGCTACGGTTTGTAGAAAAATATATCTAATGAACAAATAATGCTCAAAATTGGAAGAAAAAGGATAAAGCAATTCCCTAAGTTGGTGTACGAGGAGTTTCGTTTCCAATAAAAGGAGTGCTGAGATGAAGGCAAACGCCAAACAGGTTTTCCATTGAAAGCCCGGAGGACTTCCTTTCATGAGGCATGTGAGGGCTTGTGCTTGTACAAACAGTCCCATCCCATCTCATGTTTCCAGGACACATCTAGACAATAGCTATGGGGATTTTGCAACCATTATGGTGCTTTCCTTCACTTCTAGGCCTCTAAAGCAGTTTGGGTCCGTAACTATCTACCGTATCTCCAGGACTCATCTCCCGTTTTTGCTTGGGAGCATGTGGGCAGTCGTAAAAATCAGACAGGTCACTCTGCTCATCTTCAACAAGGTCATTAGGCCCATAGGAGTTTTTATCTTCTGAGTAGACTCTTTCCAGATCCTTGTTATCGGACAATGGTACCAGCGATGTTTGCTCCTCAGGGTCCTCAACCAGTTCGATCTGCAGATGTGGCTCCACTTTATCTGCCACCACACACAGTGTTTTCGGCAGGTGCGATTGTGTTTCACCGAAATCCTACCAAACCAGAAAGAGACAGTTTAGAGTCACTTATCCCTGTGCAGGAATGCTGCTGGGAAACATGCTCACATAAAACACCAGGACACATCTGACAAATTAAGTGCATAGTTTACCCAAGAATTTCTTTATAAAAGAACAATGAGAACCATACATTAGATAAACCACTGGTGCACATTCATTCATCTTGAGTCCTTAAACTAAAAATTGTTTTGTAATTAATTATTCTTTCTGAGACAACATTTAATTTCCTTGCACTTTTTCATTTGCATTTTATATATTGTTTAACTATTTCTGTTAAGTTTAAGTTCTATTGCAGATTTAGTCATTTAAGTTCTTAAAATTTATTTTGTTTGTTTGTTTCCAAAACAACAATTCTTTTTTCGTAGTTTAAGATTTTCATTTTATATTTTTTTTTAATTGCAGTTTTATTTTTAGCACTTATAGGACTTTTAATTTTTTTGTTTTTATTTCAGCGAGCTTCCAAGGCATCATTTTTAGTTCAACCTTCTAAGATTTTAATCTAATATTTGTAATCTAGTTTCAATGTTTTTTATTTTTGCAGCTTATTTTTAGTAATTATAGTATAATTTTTTCCTTTCAGTGAGCTTCCAAGGGCATTTTTAGTTGGATTTTCATCTAATATTTAGATTTTATTTTATCTTAAATGACCGAAAGCAAATATTAATAATTTTAGTTAATAACAACACTGACGGTGACTGGTTAATTAATTGTATTTTTTAAAAGGTTTTCTGGAGTACTAAATGGATAGCAGTCATCTTCATCCACCTTTTTTCTTCAAGGCAGAAGTAAGCCTATGGGCGAGACTAGCGGAAATAATGAGAAGAATAACAACATGCAGTAAACGGGAAAACTGTTGGCAATACAAACCAGTGTGTTCATAATTAAGATAATACTTTAAAATAGTATGGTCAAACACACTAATCTGCAACATCAAGCAGCAAAGCAAGTGGTTCTGTACAGCTAAAATTAGCTGGATGTGGATGATGCCAGAAGCCAGATCCAGATTTACAAACACTGTTCATTTGGTAAAAACAGTACATCAATGCTGCATTCCTGTTTGCACAAGACACATTAATATGATAAGCAGACAAGCGGAGGCTAATTATAGTAAAAAAAAGGAAATAATTTAGCATTTGCATAATGTTGTTTTCACTTTGTATCAATGTTTTACTGGAAAAGGTGCACTTAAATATCCAGAAATCGTCAAAAAGCAACTTACAAAGAAATGCGGGAACATAGAGGGGACCTTCTTCTTCATTTCTGAGTTGCACTTCTTCTCTAACAGTATAATGATGCCGCTTATGAACAGCAGTGTTAAAGTGACCCCCAGCACTGGATACAAGTACACGGTGAACGGAGTATCTGGACGGAAGAACGAAAAACATCAGTCAAACACATCGTCCTCAGCTGCGCATGTATTTACTGTTGGGTTTATCATTTAATATCCCTATAGCCATTAGAAGCCGGAAGTATTTAGAAACTCTCTATTACGACTAGCAAATACAATACATAATAAAGTGATCAAAACTACAGAATAATTGTATCTGTCTTTATTTCAACTCTGTTCACATGGATTATCAGCCTTGTGAAGTGAACAGAAGACAAATCACACTTACATCTTCGTATGTCTCCTGTGAAACAGCTGCTTCTGGGATTGAAAATACTCTGTCCAATATTTCCAGTCAGACTGAAGCAGTATTCGCCTCTGTGCTCAGAAAACACAAGAGACGTCTCACATGATGCATTTTGCTTCATTTGACAGGTTTCACAGACTTTATTCTTCCCCTGTGGAGAAAAAAAAAAATTCATTCAAAATTAGCATTTTGCTATTATTTATGCATTCTGTTACACTACTGCTCAAAGATTTGAGGTCAATAAGATTTGTTTATGAAATAAAATAAAATTGATCAAAAGTGAGAGAAAAATCATAGTTTCCCCGAAAACTGTTTTCAACACTGATAACCAGAAATGTTTCTTTCATTTCAACATTTCTGAAGGACACTGTGACATTGAAGACATCACAGGAATAAATTATATTTTATAATATATTCACATAGAAAAGAGTTATTTGAAATAATAATATGTTCTTTTCTAGATCTGAAGATGTCATTAAATTTGAATCTGTTCCTCACACTGAGAAATCATTTGACTTCAGAGGACTTCAGCTACTTTTATGTAGCATTTTAGTCTTTATTAAATCTATAAATGATTATAATACAGAAAAAGTGAGTTTTTTCGTATTTGGTTGAAGTATTACTGCTGCAAGCAGACAGGAGAGTGAAGGGTACCTGGTCTGTTTCGATACAGTATTCCAGATGATCGCTGAGGTCACGCAGAGCCGGTGAGTTTCTGTACAGATGAAGAGGGTTGGTGAACTGGACGTGAAGTCTGCCGTCTTTAGGAGAAAGTTCAACCTCAGGAAAATCCAAATAACCTGAACACACAATAGTACAGTTCTACTGCCAGTATTTGTCATGGTAGATGATATTTCCACTAAAAACACAGGTGTAGACATACACTTAATATAGGCAGCAGCCTTTTCATTAAAGCTGAAGATAAAAAAGTCAGATGGGTCTGACTTCTCTCCTCCACGCACAGCCGTCACGGTGACACAGTAACGGTTGTATGCTGGCCGAAACAGCATGCTGGATATGTTTAAATGCAGATTTTTTGTACGATTAGAGTCCCTGGAAAAAAAAAAAGAACAGCAGTTAAGCTCAAGCTTTCAAACTACAAATAAACAAGCTTATGGTTTAACTGGTGTTTTAAAGGATTCACCAGTCAAGAGAAAAGAACCATTTAAGACTCAGTAGCTCTGAAAGCTCAGGGTTTTTATTCAGATGATTTACCTTTCAGTGAACTCATCTTTCACCTTCACCTGGAAGTAAACGTCCTGATGAACCTCAGGATATTTCCATCGAGCTTCGACTCCATAGCTGTCACACTGAACAGACACGCTCTCAGGAGACGGGACTCTCACAGCTGAAAGAGAGACACTATCACATTATTGCTTTTCTCTCGGTTTGCATTCGTCTGATCACATTTCAAATGTGTATATCACCTTTCTTATTATGCAAATTCAAACACTGCTCATGATTCCCATTCAGAGTACTGTACATCTGGAGCAAATTTCAGAAAATAAATAAATGCTTTGTAATATAATTAAAATAAAGCCTATTTTTAAATTTAGAATTGCATTGTAAGATTATACTTAAAAGAGACTTAAGCACATTTAATTGTTGGTAGTTCAGTAAAGTAATACAATTCTGTTCTGCACTATATAATACAAGAAAGGTGATATATTCAAACTTATTTGTTTTTTTTTATACTGAATATACAATACAATGCTATTTAAAAGTTTGCACTGTAAAAAAAAAACAATTAACAAAATATGAACAAATTGCATTGCTTGTTTAGAAAGTGTTTTAAGAGTTGTATATCGGAAGAAAAGTGGATATTTAAGAGTAGTTATGTCAAGTTACTTCAATATGCTGATTTGCCACTCAAGATTATTATTTTTTATTATTGTAATAATATTAAAAACAATTGTGCTGCTTCCTTTTTGAATTAATGAATAAATAGAAAGTTTTAAAAGTCTAACATTAAAGTTTACTTTTGATCAATGCGTGCTAAATACAACAAAAAACAAAAAACCTATCAACACTAATGATAATAAATTAGAGTTTCAAATACAGAATAATATATATGGATAGAATATTTCAAATTTTTTCAAATATCTACATATTTTTTCTTGAATAGTTCTGCCCTTTCTTATAAAATTATGTTATTAACATTCTTCAGAAAATAATATTTTCATTACTGTGTCACAGTCATTATAATCAGTTTGATTTTCATCCAATAGAAATATGCGCTGGTGAGAAATAATGTCACCATAAAATAGTCTTCATGCACGTTGACTATCATTTCTTTTCTTTTTTTTTTAAAGCCACGGTTTCAGTGATTCCTGAGGTATTGGTTCAGACTGGCCTGACCATGCCATCAATGCTGTTTGTTGATAGTCTGAACAAGTCTTTACAGGGTCTATGACGACCCTTCACAGCACTCTTTCTTCTCTGGTAAAGACAACACATATCAAAGTCCTCTTCCCTTCCCACTGGCTCTTCTCTCTAAACACCTACGCACACACAAGCTCACACTCGCCGTTTGTTAACAGATGCCATTTACCCTGTCACGCACACTGTTATTACCATCAAACACTGCCAGTTTCTGTCTGATATCAACTTTGAATCTCGTGTTCGGGACTCTTAACTGCTTTTATATTCAAATGTGTTTTAAACCCCTATCAAGTCGACAACCAAGACCTATTTAACTGCTCTTCTGTGACATATTTAAGAGCATTCAGCATTGCAATGTAATGTGTGGCTCTCGTTTAATTCTCCTGACTCTTCTTCTTCTTCTCACTCTTAATTTTTTTATGTCTTGTCAGATACAGGCTCTTTTATGAGAACAAATAAAAAAAAAACAATGTAAAAAAGTAATTAAGCAGAAGAACTGTTTTAACATTGATGATAATAATAATAAGAAATGTACTTGAGGAACAAATCAGCAAATTAGAATGACTTCTGAACGATCATGTGACACTGTAGTTTGGAAGACTGCTAATAAAAAATAAAACAAGGTTAGTGACCTTTCACACGGAGATTGATTGTCAGGCTATCTGATCAATCATAATACTGACTCCGCCCTTTTGTCCAACAAACCATTCAGACAGGAGAGTAGATAAACGTCAGTGGACTTATGCTGTGTTCACACCAAACACGAATAGAGCGTCAAATAAGAGTCTACCGCGTCTGGTTTGCCACTTTAAACTCAAATATACAGTTTATTTATAAAGAAAGCGCCTATTAAAAAAATGTGTTTCGCCGATTTCGGAGATGAGCTCCATGCGATCAGCGGGAGCTCCGTGATCATAATCCCACCGAGAGCTAGACCTTCTGACATTTGCCGCTGACTCTGATGTCTCTTTAGTGGTTCAAGATAAAATAAAATTTGTTTGGGGTAAAACGAAACGTTTCTTATCTTTGGCCTTTATTCAATTTATCTATTAATATGTCTCATATACATAGGTCCTTTTTATTTCTGTCTCTATAAATATAAACATTTGTCATATAGCTCCTTTACAAAGCTTGCTCACTGACAACATCAGTCGTTCCTCCATGTTGAATGAGTGACTCCTAGCAGGCTCCTGATTGGTTAACGTGGCGCGAATTGATGCCAAAGTAAAAAAAATTCAACGTCAAACGCTAAATGCACAAAAAGCACCATTCGCGCTTAACACGCGTTTCGCGCAAAACGCGCTATTCGCGTGTCAATTCTCATCTTCCTCGAGACCTCCAGACGCACGTAAACTCGTCTTTGCATTGACTTAACATTGAAATCATTCGCGCCAGACGCTCTATTCGCGTTTGGTGTGAACACAGCATTAAACTTGAAAAATGGTGTGTACTGACGTCTTTCCTCAGTGTGTACTGACGTCTTTCCTGAAACAAGATACCTTCTGATGTTCTGATGTTTATTTCATGCTATAACTAGTAAAGAGGAAGAGAGGATTGCTTCACGTGTGCTGCTTGAACTGAGGCAATACAGCAAACTGTTGCAACACATTAAAATTTCACAAAACTATAGTCATTGTTGCAATACATTGTAGGAAAAATGACACATTTTGATAGATGAGCAACCTGAGACCTTGTTTCTTAACAGAAACCTACTCTCTGTCTTCCTTTATGAAAAAGAAGTTTATTCAAGTGTGCTTTTAGTATACTTCTTTTAAACTTAAAATAGGAAAGTATGCTTTTAGTTTACTTTTTATGTACTTCTCAAAAATATACTTAAAAATGACATTTAAGTATACTTGATTTATACTTACAAAAAGTCTGACTATATTTGAGCTATACTCCGAGAATCCGTGTTTTCATTATTATAAGATAGAGGGCGCTAGTACACATCTTCTGTACATAATCTCCAAAAAAAAAACACAAGTGAAGAAGGAAAAAGGAAACACCAGATAACACAATCATCTGACATGAAACAGCATTAAAACTTTAACGTTATGGAATAAAATGTCGACTGATGAAGAGGTTATAATTATAGTCAAGCTTTGGGGTGTCGATCGACTCCATCTACGTTTTGATTATCATTAAACTTGATACATATTGATACATATTAAAACCTGAATAGGGACATAGTAGTATACTTAAAAGTATGAGGTAAAGTTCACTTAAAGAAAACTTCTAAGTAAACTTGCAGTATAAAACTACTAAGCTAGTAGTTTACTGTGAGACTATACTTCAAAGTGTACAAAGTATTTAATTAGTAAAATATCAGTGTACCTATAAGTTCACTTTTACTATAATTGCAGTGCAAACTACAAACACAGAAGTAAACTAGTTGTGTATTCAAAGTTTGTTGCTGTTATATACTAAAGTATACTTTTATATACTAGAAAACGGGCCAATTTAGTCCCAAAGAGTAGTGAATCAGTACACTTACATGCATACTACTAGAACACTCATATTTGTATACTAGCTACATAAAGTATACTTAAAAATATACTTGAACTTTACTTAAGTATACTTGGTCAAATAAACTTGAAGTATACTAGCGGTACTTATTCATAAGGGTTGTCTGCAGGCACATTGTCAGTTTCCTCTTTGCTCTGCGATTTATATGTTTTACTTTTAACTGCTTACAATTCAGTTTTTTTTCTCGCAGCTGCATTATTTAAACGGAGAATCTCGTATTCTGACTTTTTTTTCTCACAGTTGCTAGTTTATGAGAAAGCCGTAAATTTTTTATTTATTTTCTCAGAATGAATAGTTTATATCACGCAGTTCTGACTTTGTAACTATCAATGCCGAATTTAAATTGCGTAATTCTCAAAAAATGACCTTGTTTTATTCTTTTTTCAGTGGCAGAAACGGACTTCCATACTAAACACTGGAGTAATGATGCTGAAAATTCTGCTTTGCATCACAGGAATAAATTACATTTTAAATAATAATAAATGGAGCAATTCCAATATATTCCCATAGAAAATTTTTATTTTAAATTGTAATAATATTTCACAATATTACGGTTTTTACTGTATTTCCGATCTCATAAATGCAGTCTTGGTGAGACTGAGTCTTCATGAGTTTTCATGAGTGATTTGATTTGATTAGCTTCATTAGTCATTAGTCACATGGGCTACTTTTACAGTGTTTTGTGTGTGTGTGTGTGTGTGTGTGTGTGCACTGAAAAAAATGATTCATTGAATTTACTTTTTTTTTTTTTAGGTGGTTGCAATCAATTTATTTGAGCTAAATTTAAATAAACACATTTTTTTTTTTTTATGTAGCTAAAATAAATAGTTTGCAACCACTCACTTTAAAAATAATTTAGTGTAATTTTTTTTCAGTGTGTGTATTAGCTCTCAGACTCGTTTTTCTAGTTTTGACTATTGCCCATTAACCATCACTGTGAAGATAGGTGATATGAACACAAATACACACAAACCCGCCCATTTCTCTCATCACTGGCATTATATTCGGAGAACTCGCAGTGTAAAACAGGATATGTGGTGTCAGTTACTCCCATCTCAGCCAACCTTATTCAACATTTTATCAAAGTAATAGACTCCAACTTCCTTAAGATCTTCTGTGAACTCCAACCCAACAAGCTTCCCAGCCCAAACAAGGTTGTAATGAGATGAATCATAGTACAACATTCAGACAAAAATGTTTGACTCACAGAACCGGGCTGTTGCAGCCTTTTTAAATGGCACTAAAATTAGGTTAAAAATGAATTACGACTGAAATGCGATCTCTTTGTGTAGTCGAAACCTTTATAATGTCCAAATGGAGTCATTTTACGCCTGCTCTAACAGCCTCACAATCACATCAGCAACTTCTTATCACGTTCATTCATGTCATTATTCAGTCTAATCTGATTCATAAGGAAGCTGTTTTGTGCTTTAACTTTCATTATGAAGTAAATAAAGGGAGTAGCCTACATTATGTGACTATCATGGTTGCATTTCTGCCTACACATTCACATATCTTTTCAGTGAAGCAAACTTTAAACTTTGAATGATAGAAATGAGTGAAATGTTAGATGTGACCGACGGGACAGTAAAGGGCTGGGGTTGCGTCCCTCTTACTGAGTTTTGACACACCTGTCTTCAGGATTAATCTCAGGCGCAATAAAAACCTGGACCAGGCCTTTGGACCGTACAGACACATAAACCTATGGACTTATCATAAAAAACATCACTAAATGGAAAGATACCAACTCTAAAAGCATAGAAAGTATTAAAACAGTTTACATTATCCAACACACATACAGCGTGTGAACATATTTATGTCAGTTCTTTCATTCCCTGGGAACTGAACCCATAACCTTAGCATTGGGCTGCTACCATTAGATTCAGAAAAGATTTAGAAATTAAAATAATGTTATCATGAAAAATTAAATAGAGCAATATCTACCAGTGTGTGTTGACTTAGCCTTCCTTGTTTGAAAACCATAGACTGTATAAAAACAGATGAAAACTAAAACATTTTAACGCATGTGCCAACCGTATACGTGTTTGACCCAACGTACCCAACTTTAATCATTAATTAACAACATTTAAGAAATATTTAGTGATATTAAAAGGGTCTGTTTCCTCCAAGAATTCAAGTTTATAAATAAATAAAAGCAATATATAAACACATTCATTGATAATAAAACTAAACTTTAAATAAATATATATTTAAAATGTTTAAATATATTAAATTACTAGTATACTAATACTATACTACTAAAAAAATAAATAAATACATAAATAAATAAAACGAAATGAAATACTCACCCTCCAAGTCGGATTTTTTTAAAAACAGGATCAAGACAGTGACACTGATATAGATCTGTGTCCGCATTATTCCCGGCGAGTTTCAATCCAGTATGCACATTATACAACTGGAGTAAAAAGTGTAAATCCTGTCGAAATTAGTGTTTTCCAAGTGAGGTGAAGCACATCTTCATTGAGACAGTGAAACAGTGAGACAGCGCGAGGTTTCCAGGGAAGCGGCGCACTTCGGGGAAATGACGTGCGTCTCGCGCACTCCCTCAGGCACGACACAAAAAGACAAAGGTGTTTACAGGTAAAAACAGTTGTCGCTCACTCTCTAACTCACTACACTGAACTTCTCGCGTGTTGAGGCTTGATTAAAACTCTTCAGAAACAATTAGAGTTATGATTCATTATCGTCTAGACCGCGTGTTCATTCACTCGCCTTTAATTCGCAATGCGGAAGGTTTTTCCTTCACTACTGTCCGTAAAGGATCAGATTTCAGCTCGCGGTTTAAAATATTATTATAGTGCCCTCTGATGTTATATCAGTGCATTACATGTCATATATACCGTGGCATGCGAAAGTTTGGGAAGCCCTTGCAGAATCAGTGAAAATGTGAATAATTTTAACAGAACAAGAGAGATCATAATAAATGCATGTTATTTTTTTATTTAGTATTGCCCTGAGTAAGATATTGTACATACAAGATGTTTGCATATAGTCCACAAGACACATTTTTTTGCTGAAATTATTAAAATAAGCCCATTCAAAAGTTTGTGAACCCATGGTTCTTAGTACTGTGTTCTGGTACCTGATGATCCTCGACTGTGTTTCTGTTTTGTGATGGTTGTGCATGAGTCCCTTGTTTGTTCTGAACAGTTAAACTGAGCAGCGTTCTTCAGAAAAATCTTTAAGCTCCTGCAGATTCTTCAGTTTTCCAGCATCTTTGCATATTGCATATTTGATTTTGAGATACATCTTTTCACACTGAGGACTTTTGAGGCACTCAAACACAACTATTAAAAAAGGTTCAAATGTTCACTGGTGCTCCAGAAGGAAACAAGATGCATTAAGAGCTGGGGGGTCTTTGATTAAAAGCCAGGGGGCCCCGAGTCCTTGATTTTCATTAATAAGCATCTAAAGGTATTAACTGGTATGCATTTTTTAGCTCAATATATGAGAACTTGTGCACTAAAGTCTAGGCTAGGGCTTCTCGATTTAACCTGGTCCTGCATCCATGAGAGCTGTACATCAGACATGGAGAGAGAGAGAGATTACAGAGCGACTGACCCTTCACCTCTGCATCGCTTATATAACACATCAGAGCTGGACCGGTCTGCAACAGACATTGTATAGCTTTTGGATATATCATTCTCAAAAATTAAAGAAAAAAGTTATCTTTGGATACAAGGTTGAGTGAATCGGTTTCATTAATGCTGCAACAACAATAATCAAACTCACTCTCTTATTGTGCAGCGTTTACATTTGCATCGCCTGCGGACCGAAGCGACCTGCAGGAAAGTGTTGTGTTCGTCACATGTAGCTGGACAGGTCATCATCAAGAGTACAACTACGATAACACAGATCAGCTACTAAGAAGAGCAAGTTAACAGTCAGGTATTGAGATGAAACCCTGAAGTGCCGATCAAACGAACACAGACATAAACACAAGCACAAAGAAACAGAAAGCGCTGAGTTAAGCCTCTTAAAGCATCACAGCTGCTGTGCTTTGAGGAAGCAGATGTGGAGTGAGTGTGAACTAACAAGGTGACAGGTGCACCGGCACAACCAGACGCTCATGTGGATTTCTGCTCAAAGGAAATGTTTGAGACAAATACACCTGCTTTCAAAAGACCACAAAAGCTGTTTGTCCAAAAATGAAGAATTGTTGAAAATGTATTCTTCCCCAGGCAGTCTGAGATCTAGATGAGTTTGTTTCTTCATCAGATTTGGAGAAATGTAGCATTGCATCACTTGCTCACCAATGGGTGCTCTGCAGTGAATGGGTGCCGTCAGAATGAGAGTCCAAACAGCTGATAAAAACATAAAGTAATCCAAATCACTCCAGTCCATCAGTTAACATCTTGTGAGGCAAAATGCTGTGTGTTTGTAAGAAACAAATACGTCAAGACAATTAATAAAATATGAGTCCTAATATATAAAAAAAAAAAAATAAAGACAAAAATAATATAAGCATGCTTTTTATTTATTTTTGATTTGGAGTATTTCTTTTGAGTGAGGTGAGTCTTACATTTAGTAGGAATGAAGGGTGTCTGTGTAATTTCCTTATTTAATTGTTGTTTTTTGGATTACTTTGTGCAGAGAAGTTTGGATTGGGTTAGGGTTAATAAAGGGTTGGTTGGCTATTAATATCCTTTTTTATGGGTAGGGTTATAATAAATATAATAATGTTGATTTATTATAGCTGGAGATATCTGATTTGGTTGAATATGATTTCTCTCCTCCTCGCACAGCCATCACAGTGACATATATAGTGCTGGATGGTTATAATATCTTTATTATCTGCAATAGCCAACAGCAGCTGACCACATTTACTCTTGCTGCTTTTGACAAAACAAAACATAGTTACAGCAGGTACAGAAAACATCAGAAAGTCAAGAGTTAAATTGCCCAACTAACGCAAACACTTATCACCATAATGGTGACATCAACTAAACTATTACTTACAAACAGACATCAATATCTAAACCTCTGCCAGTCTCAGCAAGAACATTTGTTAATATTTGACAGAAATAAAATCAATCTGGTTTGTAAGTGAAGCTGGTAATGCTGTTTTTGGAGTTATTTACTCTGGAGCTTGACATCAAACAAATTAGAATGCTGTGGAAAACATTTTTTTACTAATTCAACTCAAAATGTGAAACTTGTGTATTAAATAAATTCAATGCACACAGACTGAAGTAGTCTAAGCTGCAACAACAATAATCAAACTCACTCTCTTATTGTGCAGCGTTTACATTTGCATCGCCTGCGGACCGAAGCGACCTGCAGGAAAGTGTTGTGTTCGTCACATGTAGCTGGACAGGTCATCATCAAGAGTACAACTACGATAACACAGATCAGCTACTAAGAAGAGCAAGTTAACAGTCAGGTATTGAGATGAAACCCTGAAGTGCCGATCAAACGAACACAGACATAAACACAAGCACAAAGAAACAGAAAGCGCTGAGTTAAGCCTCTTAAAGCATCACAGCTGCTGTGCTTTGAGGAAGCAGATGTGGAGTGAGTGTGAACTAACAAGGTGACAGGTGCATCGGCACAACCACACGCTCATGTGGATTTCTGCTCAAAGGAAATGTTTCAATAGACCACTTCATCTTGAGTGAGAGCATTTTAAACAGATTTTTCAGAAGCTGTTTGTCCAAAAATGAAGAATTGTTGAAAATGTAGTCTCAGATCTAGATGAGTTTGTTTCTTCATCAGATTTGGAGAAATGTAGCATTGCATCACTAGCTCACCAATGTGTGCTCTGCAGTGAATGGGTGCCGTCAGAATGAGAGTCCAAATCCAAATCACTCCAGTCCATCAGTTAACATCTTGTGAGGCAAGATGCTGTGTGTTTGTGAGAAACATCAAGACAATTTGTTTTGTTTTTTTTGCAGCTAGAATATGAGTCTTAATTCCATAATATATTTTTTAAACAAGGACAAAAATAACATAAGCAGGGTTTTTATTCATTTATATTTTTTTTACATTCAAACACACAAATTAAATAATTCCTCGCGCTCTAATAAATCAAACACACACACACATGCACGCACACACTCCGCCCCATTTACTTCTATAATACCCTTTTACACAGAAAAGCCACTGCAGATCTTCAAATAGCTGCAATATGTTGAGAGCTCAGCGGTTGGTCTGACCTCCAGCAAAACACAGGTCAAGGGCACACAAACACAAGCACTAAACCATCAAATCCCTGCCAAACGTCTCCACCCTCCCTTACTGCTTCATGCAAGCATCATCACACATGCATTCACAAGCAAGAGCTGGATCGCTGATGTAAAAATGAGTGTCAAATGTTCTGAATAAACGTTATTTATATTTCCAGGACGTGCTGCTGTTGGGAGTTATGAATGCTCACGGGCAGAAAGAATCAACATGATGGCATTTCATTCACAGAGACTCACGCTGCACGAATTATGGTGTCTTTCCAGAAGAAACTCCCCGTTATCATCAGAGATCCCTCACAACTAGGCAATCAGCATCATCCCAAAAGTGTGTCCTGGGATCAGCTTCATGATCACCACAAGCTGAACCTCACTGCAGCCATCAAACAATCCTCACGAAAACAACATTTAGCCATTTGCTGAAGACAATCTGAGTGCTTTCCTCATACAAAACTCACTATATTTCATCAGATTCATAATTTTCAGTTGGTTGATGACTGCAATATAGCATATAATATTTGATATAGCAAATCTTAACCGTGTTGTTGTTTACATTATCGCAAAATGCAACTATGTTATCAGCCAGCTCTTTATATAAAAAATATTAAACTTTATTTAGATACATAAAATGCAATATATACTACATAGCTACACTACTTGGTTGCTATCATTACAAAATGCAAACTGTATTATCTCTAAACTCTAATCTGCACTTGCATGAAGATATTATATAAATATATGCTTTGAAACTATGTGAAAAGCACTATATAAATAAATGTAACTTGACTTATTTATCTAGACACCAGTGTATCACATAAATTGGGGACTTGACTTCTGACTTCTGCCAGAAGAGGTCAAAAGCTAAAAATATAGCATAAAAATATTTTTTGTTCCCATTTTTATAGCTTTTTTCTGATTCACCTTTCCCTGCACAGCTCAAATTAATCAAACATGTTCTGGAAAAAAGCACAATCACACACACAAACACACACACACACAAACACACACACACAGATGAATATTGTTGAGAGTGAGACAGATGTCCAGTCTAACAGATGTTTTGTGAATGTTTATCCTGATTTAAAGAGAAGAAAATAAAGCTCTACTTAAAATTAATTAACAATAGGAAATGACATGAAATTATGCAAAGGAGAATAAGATCTGATTATTTTATATTCTTCAATACAAATCAAATACTTATCTTTATTAGACACACATAATTATCCACAGGCACTTTTTTAGATGAAAAACATTGTGTAGTTTATAAATAAATTATGTAAACAACTAATATATAGACATATAAATATTGTATATGACATTTTCAGAACTGAAAACAGCTTAAAACCGATCCAGATAAATGAACTTGAGGTCATTTGCATGGAGAGACAAAGATATTATAGTAGAATTAAGGACAGTGTGTGTAAATCTTCTGTAAAAGTGTTTGCGTAACAGAACGCAGTTCTTCTAGCAATAAGACCGAGAGAGTGAAAGCACAAATGAAGACTTTGTTACGGCTTAAAAAATGAGACAAGGGCAAAACAGCATCATTGAGCGCACTCAACAGATTCTCTCTTTAAAGAATCCACAGTGAAATGCTGACGTTCACAGACAGCATGAAATGACGGTGGTGTCACCTCAGGGATTCTGTGAAACATTCGATTAGCAGGACTGGGTCAGAGATGATCCGTGAGTGACTCAGACCTCAGATTCAGACGCTGCTCTGGGCTGGAGTGAGAGGAGAGGAGAGCGGTGACCCCGTTCTGTGTCTGACATGGCAAAGCCTCATATGTGTGTGTGTGTGTGTGTGTGTGTGAAAGGCTAACCTGTCAAGCTAGGATTAGCATTAAACATGAAACACACAAGCTGAATAACTGAAGGCAAAACATGCAGCAGTTCAGAGTTAAACTACTCTACTTCACA
Organism: Carassius gibelio; assembly: GCF_023724105.1. Taxonomy (NCBI): domain Eukaryota; kingdom Metazoa; phylum Chordata; class Actinopteri; order Cypriniformes; family Cyprinidae; genus Carassius; species Carassius gibelio. Next base: position 31,315,913 of record NC_068396.1, on the reverse strand, counting down.
CATTTCAAGGAAGTTTTATGTCAGTTTTATGTTTTCAAATCAATTCATTTTGCTTGCTTTTTCCAGTGTTTTTATAGTTTCAGATTAGTTTAAGATTTTATAAATTATTCTAATGTATGTATGTATAAAATATTTTATTCTCTCTCTCTCTCTCTCTCTCTCTCTCTATATATATATATATATATATATATTAGATATTTCATATATTACACCATGTATGTTATTTAAATTATTTGTTAATTAGTTTTTAGTTTTTAAAAAAAAAAAAAAAATTCCCTTGATTTTTTTCAGTATGTTTCTGAATTAGAATACAGAAATTTGATACATAAAAAAATATACAACTTATTTTGTATATGAGGTATTTTATATATGATTAATATTATAATATTCATTGTATATATATCATATATATATCATTTTATTTGTATATTATGTATGTTGTATTCTATTTATATTTCATTTTTGTTATTTATTCAATTCTAGTTAGTACATTAAAATGTGTTTGTTTTTTTCAGGTCAGGTTTTCACATGAAGTGTGTGTTTTTAAATGAATGTGAGGTTCACGCTGTGCTGTTTTGTCTGGTCATGTGATTAAAGCGTCTATTCAATAAACCTCTTTTTGGATGATTGCTTTATCCACAGGACGTCCAGCAAACTCTCATTACCAGTGGTCAGAGAAATTCTTTGGAAAACCTTCACGTGTGCGTCAGAGATTTCGATCGAATTACACAGAAATGTCCATATCTCTAATTAAAAACGTGGCTGCTGCTAAACCTGAAATGTTCAACCCCAGCCGTCCCCTGTAAACCCAGATATTAGGATTGTTCTGCTTCTGAAACTCATCCGTCTAAACAGCCACTTGATACAAAATAAACTAATTTTATCACCTTCATGTCAATGTAAATCCACAAGACTTTCTTTGGTAAGGTTTGTATTAAACTTAAGGTCAAGATCAGGTTGAAATAGCTTCTTAAGAGAACAAAAACGCCACATTTTCACATTCTCGCTTTCTAATGTTACAGTATTGTTTATTATCAAATGCTGGTGTTCACGTGAAAACGTTTGAGAAATCAGAATGAGTGCTTATTTAGTTGTTTTGGAGCCGGACCTCAGACATTAATAAATCAAATGTACTGACAGTGATCCACGGTGTATCAGTAATGAGCTTTGGTCCTAATGAGACTATCTCCAGTTTTAGCACTGATTGACTGTAGCTCAGCTCAAATGCCCTGCCAATCATTTCACATCTCCAACCAACCAGACTAATGCAGACCTTTAAATCTGCATGTTTCTGTTGATTTTTTCTCTGTGTTTTTAGCAAGTAAAAGTATTAGTTTCATTGTAAGTGTGTCAACCATTTTTTTGCCTTGAAATCTTTAATGATTTTTATGAAGTAAATGCATGAATACTTTTTATATTATTAGTAATATTAAGATGAACACTTACTAAACTTAAGCAACTTGCTTGATTATCCATATGTGAATTTTAATGTTAAAATGAGCATCAAATATAATCGTCAGCCTTTTGAGGAATGTTTATTTGTTCATTTCTCAATCGTCACTGTAATGCATTGCATTATCTTGTTCTTTGTTGATCATAAAACTGAGCAAATCAATATCATCTTACTAAGACATTATTGTGACAACTAATACTTATATGCATTTATATAAGTAGTCTGTTACTATTATAAAAATCTTACTGATTTACATGACCAACTATCAGAATTTCTTCATTTCTGGCCATATAAAAAACAGCAACTGCACTGAATTGCATATTTTTTGTTCAGTTCAGGCATCTGAATAAAATAGAGGTGCTTTTTCCTCCTCAGGTGTGAGCTCATTATTCTTACTGTATCATCTGATGCAAAACATAAAACTTAAATAAACTGTCCAATTAAAAAAAAAGAAACGATTTTTCTGACTAGTATTTCATATGTTTGGCTAAACGGTTAAGTTTCTCCTAAGCAAAGAAGTAGGCTACAGTATATCTTAAAGCAACAGATGTCTGAACCGAAGCATTCCTAGATGTTCATCTAAACACATGTGAAACTCTGAATGCTAAGGAGAAGCCCCGCCCATTTCTGCCACCACTGCAAACCGCAGCAGCACTTTGACTCATTTGATTGACAGCTCCATCTTCTCTATCCCCCTCCGCTGTTTATTAAATATAGGCCAGCTGTGCGCATCACAAATCCCCAAATGATTGCCTTTCGGGTCTTTTTTCGCCTCGTGCCATTGGCTGACCACTGGCCTGATTTCCGCTGATCTGCATGTGCGAGCATGTGAGACAGTACTTAACACACACAAACTCTGGCTCTCACACTCACATTCAGAGAGACACAAGATGCAGCTGTTATCCTACTGCGCTCTTTAGACCGCTGCTGGCCTGACTCTCTCATCCTCCATCAGCCGACGCTCTTCTGTCAGCAGAAGCATGCAACGATTGCTGGACAGCAGCTGGATAAAGTTTGGACCTGCTGGAAGAGATGACTGGGTGTCTGGGTCCCCATCGCCGCCTACCGCAGAACAACGACCACAGGTTAGTGAACTATCCCAGTCAAGATGAAAGCTGGTATTCAAGATGGACAGAAGATTGATTAGTTCCAAAAATGAAGGTTCCAAAGTGGTGATGTCATAGAAGAACCATTGAGAGAAGCTTTCAGTAAACAGTTCTTTAAAAAAAATGTTTCTTTGTTTGAAGAACTTTTAAATAATCCAAAGAACCTCTATAAAGAATGGAAATTGTGCAGTTCCATTTGTGTGAGAATTAAAGTCATTGTTACACTCTGACATTTGTTTTGTCTTCAATTTTGATGCTGTGATGACCTGAAGCTCAGTTGTGATCTCCACAGGGGTTCATTTAAGGTGACAGTGTGGTTTGGCGTAAATGAAGGGGTTTATAGGACCAAAATATCTAATCTAGCTGAAAAGCAGCATTATGTGATTAGTAAACGGTTGGAGAAGCACTAGATTTTGGGATGCAGTCAGGTTAGGGTGGAGGCGCTGGTTCTGGATTAGTAAACAGCTGTATTTATTAAAGAATGGTTGCTTTACTTCAGTGCATTCAAGAAGATAGTGGATCCATCCCTGGATATGCTGCATATATGCTATAGGTTCAACAAATAACTTTTACATTGTTTTATTTTCAAGACCATTTTTCACTGTAGTCTCGATATGGCTCTGTACTTAAAATTGTGTTTTATAGGTTTTTCAAATCTTTCTGTTGTTTCTTGTTTCATTAAAACTATGGTTTTCTCGTGAGCTGAACAAGACATTTAGTTTAGAAATTAAATTAGTTTGTTAGGGTATATGAAATTTCAAAAGATCAAAGAACAGTCTTCATTTTTCTATCTAGTTTCATACATTCAGATATCATCTCACTACTAAAAACAGCTGGCTACTGTAGATTTTCTTCCAGATTAAAAGCATTTTAGGCACTTTTCAGTTAGTCAGGCTGTCAAACCCGCTGGTTGTCCAATTAAACCAAGTAAATCCCATCACGTGAGAAAACAGAATTATTTCATGAGGTGGCAATTGTGTATCAATTTAAGAAAAAAGCAAAGTCCACTATTTAGGTTGAAATGTTATTGTACCATTTTTTCAGTGTTGAACATCATTGAAGATCAGCAAATTTATTTATATAGCACATTTCGTAAACAATGGTAATTCAAAGTGATTTACATAAAAGAAAGTAAAATTATTAAAAAATGTACTTATTTAAAATGAATTTAAAAGAGTTAGAAAATGATTTTACATAAAACAAAAAATAAGAAAATATAGTGCAATCAGGTTTTATTTAATAGAAAGAAAACAAATAGCTACAAAAAATTGAGAAGCTAGTTTTTTTTTCTTTTCTTTTTTTTATGAAAACAAGCAGATAGTAAATGAATAGAATACAAGTCCTTTAAAAAAATATATATATTTTTTAATAAAAAATATGTCCTTTACGTCCCTATAGGGTTACCACTGGAATGAGCTTTCGAGCCAAAACGACGGGAAATCGGAGCTTCTCCTGTACATCATCCTCCCGCTCGCCACGCTCCTCGTGTTCGGTGCCGTGTTCGTCCTCGTTTACCGGAGGTTCAGGCAGAACAAGCTCGGACTGGCCAACATCATCGCGCTGGACCTGCAGGACCCGGAGCGCAACGCCGAGATCCTGTCGTCACTCACCGGGAACGCGGAGCGGCTGAACAGCACGAGCTCGGACATGTCTGACGGGGTGTTCCTCATGGTTTACCTCCCGCCGCCCTACGAGGACACGCTGACCAAGATCACGCGAGCCGCGAGCCTCAGCAGCGGGAAAGACGTCGAGTCCATCACGATCGAAGACCTCGAGGCCAAACTGTGTCCAGAGCTCGTGTCCAGCGGGGAGTTCGTCTGAGAAGCAAAGAGAAGCCCCTGGGGAACAATTAAATAATAAGACCATCCCAAAAAATTACAATGGTTTCCTCTACAAACATTATAAACCATTAACTTTTAACCATTTAAACCATTAAAAATGGTGTAGTGTGTGTTTTGTGACTTGTTCCATAAAGATTTACTGGTTTTAACAAGCCACCAATAGAAGTTTTCCATTATAACCAGTAAAACCATTAGAAATAGTGTGATGGTGTCTACTGTTTTTTTTTTTCAGCAGGGAGTGAAGATGACACAAGGGCTATCTCAGTTTTTTGTTGTCCTCTTGTCTGTCTGTTGATTTCTAATCTATGAAACTAAAATAACAGAGAAAAACTTAAAAGTATGTGCCTGACTTTCTATACTTTTTTATACTTTACCATAATAGAGATCTTGATATTCATATTAGTTTCACATTACAACAATGTATTGTATACCACATGGACATGAGAGTATAGTTGTGCTTGTATTTACAGTAGGCTGAGTAATCACTGTGTGTTTTACTTTGAACTATTGCCTAGTTAGACGCACTTTGTGTTGTACCACAATTTTTAGTAGAGACTATCACAGTATTATGTCATGTTTTTATATCTGCAAGACTGCATCAGTCATAGTTTGCATAAATAATTAGCACGATGCTGGCAAGTTTTGCATTATCATGTAGTCATCTAAACCATTTCTAATAAAGACCATATTAAAGGCTGCTAAGTGTCACTGAACTTTTTGCACGCATGCAGTTTTTCATGCAATCACATTGCATATTGCCTTAATACTTAATATATGTCAATTGCATATCAAGGTACATTGAAAAAAAAATACAATAGCATGTAACTATTATTTTTGTTATTATTAGATATTATCAATATTAAAATCAGGAATCCACATTCAAAAGATCCGCTTAACACCTTTCAGTCTCAGAAAAAAAGGCACAAAAGCTGTATCTGGGGCAGTACCCTTTCAGAATATGTACACTTTTTAGTTACTGCCCCAGTGACAGCTTTATCAGAGTTTGCTGGAAAAAATCTTGCTTGGGATTTTTATGTAATTTTTATATTTGTAGCACCAGAGAAACAAAACAGCTGCTGCATGTACATGTAAAAAATGGTTATTTAGTTGTTCTGTCTATACATTTCTCAGTGAGAAAAAAGTCTGTTGTTTATCTCAGTACACAATAATCAAGTGGTTGCTATTGCTATAATTACAAGCACGCCATCTAGTGGATGTTCTATGTATTTAGTATGTTGCCTACTGAATACTGGCTCATAGTAAAAAACCTTAACAAGGGCCTTAATTAAATTAATGAGAACAACCTTGCGTTTCAAATGGATTTAATGACTCATACAGGCTAGTACAAAACACAAGCTTGTGCTGGGATTTTGTCGTCTTGCAAGAAAGCTACAAATATAATTGCACCTAAATGCAAAAGTAAAGGAGGGGGCTAATAGAGGTCAGGACTTTAGGGTGTTTGACAGATGGCAAAGTACGAAGTGGCCTTCATGGTCATACACTCCGGCTGGTGGATCAGCGAGATCCTGTCAAAGGAAAACAGGAAACATGAAAAGAGTTTTAATTTTTTTTTATATATCAGTTTAGTCAAGCCAGTGATATTAGCTATTATAGTTTCAACATACTTGCATGCAAACACAGTAAACTCATGTTTTCCATTAATTGCTGTATTGAATTGGTTCTTGTTTCATTCACTTACATTTTATGGATGTGTCTAGAAGTTTCGGGGTCAGGAATCGGATACGTTCTGTTATAGTCAGATGAACACAAAATCAGGACACTTGCACTCACCTGCTTTATGAGGATTCACTACTTATATAATTTCTTAATGGAATAAATATTAATACTACAGTCTGCAAAATGAATGTGTAATGGATGTTTAATGTTGTGGCACAGTTAATTAAATCACTGCACTGGATAATATCATTTTCTGACATTTGTGTGTTTTATTAAAGTACTCACAGTGCATTTATAAGGGTCTGGACACAGGCTATGTCATCGCTGGTGTTATCATCAATCAGCTCTGAAAAGGAGAACAATCACATTTAATTTTAGAGAATATTTATGCATATGAAAAAGTCTCTTCTGCTCACCACATATTTGTTTAGATGTACAGTAAAAACTGAAATATTCTGAAATAATATTACAATTTAAAATAACTGTTTTCTATTTGAATATATTGTAATATTAAATTTATTCCTGTGATGCAAAGCTGAATTATCAGCATCATTAATCCAGTCTTCAGTGTCACATGATCCTTCAGAAATTGTTCTAATATACTGATTTGCTGCTCAAGAAACATTTCTGATTATTATACATTTTAAAACAGCTGTGCTGCTTCACATTTTTGTGCAAGACATACTCTTTTAAAGGATCCTTCAATGACCAAAATGTTCAAAAGAACAGCATTAATTATCATAACATTATGCATTTCAGTCACTTGTAATCAATTGAATGCATCCTTGCAAAATATATGTATTGATTTCTTTCACAAGAACCCCAGACTGGTTGTTATCTTGCCGTATCAACCAGTCCATCATCTCTTTCTAGATTAAATATACTCACTGTCGCAGGACAGTCTGCAGAGGTTCAGTGCACGACTCTGAGCAGAGTTGCACACCACATGGTCACTGAGCTGGAACAAGCCGTACAGGGTCCAGACCTCATCTTTGTCCTCATCACTTTCATTACTGGAAGAGCCGCCTTTATTACTTCCTCTGGGAGACCTACCACGACGAGGACCGCTACGAGGCTCTTGTGGCTCAGGGATCGTCTTAATAGCGCTGGTATTGAAGCCAGAGGTCAGCTGGACGTGACACACGACTGTAAAGAAAAGAGATTTCATTCATTTCAGTCATTTTTGAAGAATGTTCTATTGCATCCAACTTAAAACTGAAACTTTCACAGCATTTTGGGTCCAACCTTTCAGTGAACAGTTCTTAAAATAGGCATTTAATTTTCTTACCGTGAAGAACATTTGTAAAAAAAAACAAAAAATACAACCTTCTTCCACTTTAAATATCCCTTTATGGAATGGAAAGATTTAATGCACATTTAATGTTCTTCATGGAACCTTCAATGCAAATAAAGAACATAGTGTGTTCTATGCTATGCTCACCTGCAAACTACTTCAACAGTACATGAATCTACACAGAAGCAGTGATAGGTACAGTTTATCTAAAGCTGGGGATGTAAAGAGACTCACTCTGTGCCAGAACGTCTGCAGAATTGGGGATTTGAAGAGTAAGGCCTTCTTCAAGCTGCTGCTTCAGCTCACATTTACTCAAAATCACGCCGTCACTCACGCCGACCGCTAGAAATAAAACAACCACAACTGCCAACATCTTCACGTCTGGATGAATCAGTTTTCAGGGAATCATTGTAAGCGTAGTGTAGATATAGACCCAGCTGTTCCCCTGAGAGAGGCCATCTGTGTGTCAGTGGGTTATGTGAAAGAAGAGTTCGAAAGCTTGTGTGTCAGCGCGTAGGAGGTTTTAAGGCACTTTGTGTTCTGGATGAAATGTTTTGGCTTGGTTTCAGTGTTTCTGGGTTGCACAGAATCAAGTTCTATAACTAGGGAAAACACAATGAAGTAAAGAGCATGGTCTTTTGAATAGTCTTTGTCTCAGCCAGGATCGGATGTCACGTACGGGTTATGTGACGACCGCAAGAAAGACCCGGACAGACTGACTGGTGCATGAGACAATGCTGGGTGGACCTGTGAATTTAGGTTCAATAAAAATAAAATAAATTCTAGGAGGGAAAGCATTTTGCTGTAATACAGTGATGCAAGCAAAATGTGAGTTTGCTTTGTTCTGTATCAGCTTGATTAGTTTGTCTGTTACCATGCAGGGTGGAAAGAGTGCCAATGCATACAGGTCAGGACGTTTGGGATTTAAACTAGTGCGCATATAGAAACACTTGACACACCTTACCATGATATAGGTGCATATAAGAGACCAGAAAAATTATGTGCTGATAAATTAATATGTACACTTTATGACCACTGTTTGCACAGTCATATATATATATATATTGTATTAAATTATTAGTGAATAAAGAATCTAGGCCTATGCTCATGCAAAATGCTTGCACATAAATTTGCTCTTATCTCTGTTCCAATGTTGATTAATTCAAATGATCAATAAGTGTGAAAAAATATTAAGTAATAATCAAAAGAAAAAAACATTGAATAAAGGGTGTTACCATTGAAACAAAACAAAAATACTTTAAAAATACGTGATTTCCAGTGTGATCGCTGATCGGAAACAAAAATAAGCGACAAAGCCTTATGGTATAATTCGTTTTTTTTTTTTTTTTTTTTTTTAATAAAGATAATTTAAACTGTGAAAAACATGATTAAACGTTACTTTATCGTCATGTTTTTATTTGTGTATTTTATTTTGAGTATTACTGGCTCATTACAAGATTAGAATAAAACCAATCACAGTTATAGAGATAATAACAAGTCACGCATTTCTGCAAGCCTGATTTGTCCATGTTTTTATGTTGCTGCACAAACCAGTGGCACTTTAACCCACCAGAAATAACGGAAGGAAGGCTTTCAGGGTTAAGAAAACCGCAAACATCTCTAGACAGTTGATAAGCAGGTATTACTCCAGTGCTGACCAGGAGCACCCAAACCCGTTGCGACTACCTTCCATCTGGAGGTCAGGTCTAATCTCATTCCTGTTTGGCACAGGTGAGAGTTCATCCAGGGGGCCACAGACTTGATACAGCAGTGGTCTACCCTAGGAGTGGGGTGGAACACGGGCTTTGAGCCCAAACTGAAGGTGCTGCATGTGAAGCAGGCACAGAGGAATTACAGAGGAGGCCACCACCATACAGCCGGGCAACCTCGGAAAAGCCTTAGGGGGCATGTTGTCCTTGGTTTGAAAAGATGCTGCCAATTGCTGAATAGTCAGGGATTGCTCCGGCATAATCCATATCGCATTTGGGGCGGAGTCTAAAATCTGTAATCTGAAAAACCTGTAGTCGAATAAAGCCTGACTCACTGTTCACTGGGGGCACAATTTGCATGCAATGTCTACACTTCTTGTCGGAAAACAAGCATTTTGTTGTCCGCAACTGAAGTGTATAAGCAAGGTGGCCGGCAAACAAACTTAAACGAGTGACCTCACTGAATTGTTTATTCACGGGTTTATTTTTGAGAATGTGAGCTCGCTGAGAGAAGGCTGGGGGAACTTGCACTCACGTGAGTGTGTGAGAGAGTGTGAGGAGGAAATTTGCTCTTTATTGTATGTTGGTACAGTGATAAAACAGATTTTTTATTTTATTTTATTCGTGTCAGAGTAGGATGGGCTCTTCCTGGTGAATTGTAGTTCCTCCCAAGGTTTCGTTATCCACCAAAACCACACTGAGTAAATTCTTATTCCTAAATGTAAAAATCAGCCCTTGTTTCCTGTGTTGTCACATTCATGTCATTTTAGCTTGCATTTCAAAAATAATTTCTGTGGCATGCAGCAGACAGATTATAGAAATCACGCTTTAAAGCTTTAAATCCTCGCTGTGTTTTGTTTTGGATGGATCTGTTGGTGGGGTGAACACCACAATTCCTTGTAACAACGAAATGCTTTTGTGTGAAAGTGCTTTTTGGGGCAAGGTGCTGACATTTAATTAGCGCTTTCTAGAAACCCGCATTGGTTTTAGTCAAGAAAATGAGTTCAGACAAGCTAATTTAAGGATCATTTGGTAATCATGAATGATCCAAATAGGACAATTTAAATCAGACTTGATCTTTTGCATTGTCTCAGTCAGCACACTAGATGATTTGCAGCTTACATTAGAGTGACAAATTTCAGCTTGCAAATTTTTGTAGTGATAAGTCTGATGAATCACATACAGAAGACTGTCTCCATCTGTCTCCAGCAACAACAATATATATTAATACAAAAATTAAATACTTGAATATTTAAAATCATATCCTCAGCTCATTCGGTCTTAATAAAAATAATCATTTATTTACAGTCTGTTTTTGAATTTTGTTATTATTATTGCAGGGGAAAGTGTGCATCTTTAATGCATAGAATATAGATTGCAATAGATTTCAGACAACAGCTGGTGATGGCTGAGCTAAAACTTTACCAGCTGACTAACATGTTAATTATTTAAACAATTTGTATATTATTTGCTTTTTCTCTTTCCCTGCACGATGCATCATGGATATATGCATATGTTTAAAAACTATGAGGCATCTTGTTGCTTTTGGATTTAAAGAAAAGAAAGAGCACACATTGGTTTGTTCATTTTATTTTTTATGATAAAGTGACAGTGTTTAAAAGCTCTCAGCAGCATCACAATCATATTGGATTATACAATGATATATTTTTAGGTTTATACAGTGATATATGTTTAGACATTCACAGTATTACAGTAATGAACTAAAGTGTCATAATGCACAAACTCCCTATATTCAGACTCTCATTTAAACTCCCGCCACCCATCATTATTATTCAATCAAAGACAGCTGCCATGGAAAGCATCGGACTGATGTGTGTGTGTAAGTAATGCAGCAGGAAGAATCTAATCTTGAGTGAGTCTGCTCCATCTGTTTTAAATGCATTCAGCAAAGTAGTTTGGAGGAACGACAGAGCGACACTCCTCCACCAACATCATCTCCGCGCTGTAACACACAGAAGAGAATCACACGCTCAGACCTGACTCAAGACACATTATAATTACTGTCACATGTAGAGGAACAAAAACTACACACACACACGCACACACACACACACACATATATATATATATATAGAGAGAGAGAGAGAGAGAGATTTCATTCAATAACTTACATCTTCTTTACATCAAATAGGACCTCTTTGGGTTTTGCATTCCTGTTAAGAAATTAGGTATTTTGTTATGTAATAGTTATATTTTTCGAACTTTCGTATGAAAGTATGAACACTTTTGTGTTTTCATGCAATCTAACGTAAAAAGCATATTCTTCTTTGAATTTGAGTCCTAGAATTTTTTAGTTTGTTGCACTTACATAAAGTTTGTCAGGGTCTTCAGGCAGGTGATGTCATCAGTGATGTCATCATCAGTCAAAGCTGGTTCGCAAAAAGAGAAAAAGAATTCAGAGTTATTTTATTCATTTTTAAATGATTATGTTTTTTTTTACAGTGCAGTCATTAAAAACACTCACCAGAGCAGGTCATGTTGCAGACGTTTTGCGATGGGATCATGCCGGAATCACAGACCAGCTGATCCCTGAGCTGAAACACACCGTACAGGTGACCGGCATCTTTGGCAGCTGTGGTCGGATGTGGTTTGGAGCTGGATTGAGCTCCAGATGGTAGAACCTTGGGAGGAGAACCAGATGGTGGAACCTTGGGTGGAGAACCAGATGGTGGAATCTTGGATGGAGCTCCAGATGGTGGAACCTTGTGTGGAGAACCAGATGGTGGAACCTTGGTTGGAGCTCCAGATGGTGGAACCTTGGGTGGAGAACCAGATGGTGGAACCTTGGATGGAGCTCCAAATGGTGGAACCTTGTGTGGAGAACCAGATGGTGGAACCTTGGATGGAGCTCCAAATGGTGGAACCTTGGTTGGAGCTCCAGATGGTGGAACCTTGTGTGGAGAACCAGATGGTGGAACCTTGGGTGGAGAACCAGATGGTGGAACCTTGGTTGGGGCTCCAGATGGTGGAACCTTGGGTGGAGAACCAGCTGGAGCCTGAGGTAGAACTCGAGATGATGGAGCCTTAGGTGGACCTCTATGTGGTGAAGCCTGAGGTGGAGCTCCAGATGGTGGAGCTTGAGGTGGCACTTGGGATGCAACTTGAGGTGGGTACTGTGCTGGCATCATCTCATTGTGGACAGCAGTGTTTTGGACAAAGCTGGTGTTGAAGGCTGAGAAGCTGGCTTTGCAGACAACTGCCTCAGAAAAGAAGAAAGACATGGATGAGGGTCACATAATCTGACATAAAACAGTGTAATTTGACATCCTGAAGGAGAAGCTGCAGAACAATATCTCACGTCTGGCGATGAGACTGTTCACGGTTATTGTCTCCTCCATGACGGTGATCTGCTGCAACTGAGCGGCGTCCAGCCTGGCCTTCAGCTCACATTTATTGATAATCCGTCCCTCAGTCACACTGAATACCAGCAGGACCAGAGCAACCACCACCAACATCTTCACTGGGTTTGCACTCTTCATCTCTCTCTGTTCGGAATCTGGAGATTACACATGTTCAGATAATCCAGGGAACTCTGAGTACATCTTGAAGTAGAGCCAATAACAGATTACAAGTGTTCAGTGATGCATATTCATGATTTACTGGATTAGGGGGGATAAAAAATATCTGAAGTATTTTAGTTCTAATAATGCACAAAAAAACATCTTCATCTTAACTAAAATAAAAATTTAAAATTCAGATTCAAACTTAAGTATTAAATAGGTTGAGACACATATACAGTATGTGTGTGTGTGTGTGTATAATTTAATAATATATATTACACAAAAACAAATAATAAATAATTATAACTACACAAAAACAAATAAAGTACATTCAATCCAGCAGATGCTTTCATCCAAAGTTTTTATCCCTTTATTCTTACAATGACCAGCAGTGAATTTAATGGAAAAAACCCTGAAATATCATAAAGAACTGATTTGTAATGCATCTTACCAGAGCTTCTGTTGAGATGCTGTTTGTTGGAGAGTCTTCTCCAGCTTCACTGTTTTTTTGTGCTGTGCTTCATCTTATATATGTCCGGCTGACCTCCGCCTGCTCTGTTGGTCCATCCCATCATCACCAGGAGATCATATTCCTATGATGTCATTGCTCTGAAACATCACAAATACTGGCCAGGAAGCTTATCATCCTTATTGTTATGTATTTGTTTATTTGTTATCTGCTCTCTTTTTCTCCAGTGGTTTCCAGGTGCGAGTGGAATGATGTGTTTTGATGCTTGAGTCTTTGTGCTCAGTTTGTCTTTAGATGATGATGTTCTGCAGCACACACGCACCCGCAACCACAAACAGCAGCATTTCCAATTCAAATACCTTCGTCTAGAGCCCGCTGCTTGTATAATGGTACTGCTGTGACTCTCCAAAGCCTCAGGTTTTGTTTGGGTGGATCTAAGGCCTGACAATGCTTAAAGGATAATTTAGCAATTGTGAATTATGCAATGAAATCTATTAAATTCAAATATGATCTTCTGCATTGATCTTCCAGATGAGTTTTGTTCTCAGGAAGATTATTTTTCATGCAGCTTTTCTGATGAGAAAAGTTTTTTCTTTAGATGCATTACATGGTCAATCTGATAAATCTTTGCTGAACATTTCGGTCAGTATCTTCACTGCAAGGGCTCATTTTAATGCATTCAAATAGCAAACAAATCTTTGGTTTGGTTGAAGATGCTTGCTTTGACCTTTGTGTGTTGTTGTTTCAACATGTAAATGTGAACTGCACATGGCACAGAACAAATAAGAAATTTCAAGAATTATTATTATTATTTGTATGCTTGTGGATGTGCAACCACTATCCTTTTTTATTTCATATACCCATAATTTATGTAATCAATTTTTTGATTAATGTATATTAAATGAAAAAAAATATTTTCTACATTTTAATATATTAATGCATTTTTATTGATGCATGGAGCATACTGTATAAAAAGGAGATAACATGGTCAGTATCACTAATATGCTTTTTTAATATAATATGTCCACGAAAGATGGCTTTGGACAATGTATTTGGTTAAACAAAGTTTATCTTTTATTATGATTCATTGACACTTAGGGCTGGTGGACAAAAAAAAAGACATAAAACAGCAAAATAATAAAAAAACTCTTTTACAAATTAACGAAACATGTATTTGGGATTTAGATGTTGTTAAAATTATTTTATGAGAATGCATGGCTACTTTCTGAATGGCCATGGCGTGGAGAAAGATGCTCTTTGCAGGTTAAATAGACCATGCAAACCAGACTTCTTGGATGGTACAACACTTGTTTTGTGTTAAAAAAACAAAAGCTTTCACTTACGCAAACCCTGGTTTGTTGGTGTTTTTATTGTAAAAACAGACTGAGACAAGTGTATTTTTTAAAATCTTTGTTTATTGGCATTCTGAGGTATGCTATAGCTACATGCAGCCTTACTGAAGCTATTTTGAGAACATTTTCCAGGTAATTTATGGCAAAAAATGCAATATGAGAACTAATTCATGTGATCAGTAGTTTCAGCTGGGATTATTACAATAATGCACTGGGATGACATTTGACAGAATATTCATGTCTGAAGAAACGCTGAATGTTTCAGGGACACTCAGCAAAGTACTGCGCAGGATTGACGCCGCGGCACTCGTTCACAGAGAGGACCACAAGTGGCCTAAAAGACAATAAACACAATCTCGTTAATAGAAGGGTTAAAGGGATCTTGCAGATCTTATTGCTGTGGTTAAAAATATATTGTTAACATTAATGGAAATATATGTACTATAAAGAAATATATTTTCTTTACCTCTATTTCATCATATATTTTTGCCAATTAATTAATGTATATTGTCCAAAATATATTTTATACATTTTGAAAAATGTATTTCCTAAAGCTTTATATGCTTTCAAGTATTAAATAAAATATAAATATATTTCTAGTCAGTATTTCTCTTGACTCATCATGCCATCTTTTAATAGTTTGACTTACGTTTTTTTGGGTGGAGAGGCGAAGACTGAAACAGGGCTGTAAGAAAACAGGAACAGGAATATTACTATTTATGAGAAAAAATACACTTGTCTAGTTTTCTTTTAGTAATATTTTAATGTTTTTACAATGAAGAATTTTGGCCATTTTCAATTACACTGTGTTTATTTTGCAGAAACATGCTACAGATGTGATCTGACCTCAGTGGAGTCATGCAAATGAGCGGTGACAGATGTAGGTGGTGGTCATGTGATTAGCAGGACTAAAGATGACAACTTACGCATTTCTTGCGCTGTCCAGCAGGGTCTTCAGGCACGTGATGTCATCCCTGATGTCATCATCAGTCAGAGCTTTAGAAGAGAAAAATGATGTTGGGAAAAAATAGGCATTAGGAAAATAATGTCACTCAAATCTGACATGTACTATAATTATGAAATTGTGATGAAACTATATGATGTGCTATTGAGTAAGTGTGATTTCCTTGAGCGAATCGCTTTGAGTGAATTTATTCCAAATCACTGTCCTATAAATGAGTTACATTCCACATGAGATTGAGATCAGTCTATTCTGTTTATAATCCCTTTTGTAACATGACTCACCTCTGCAGCTCATGTTGCAGATGTTCAGACTCTGGCCGGATCCGGAATCGCAGGCCACACGGTCGCTCAGCTGGAAGATTCCAAACAGTCTTGTGATGACTTTCTCCTCGGAACTCTCGGAACTCTCGGAACTGTGGTGCCCGTGTGCTGCACCATGAGATCTCTTTCCCCTTCCACCGGGACGTCCAGGTCTTCCCCCTGGTCTTTCGTTGGGTCGTTGTTCTGGTCTGGGAGGGGGTCTCACTGGAGGTCTCACTGGAGATCTGGGGTCTTCTTGGATGGTGGTGACCAGGCTGGTGTCGAACTTCGACACATGCTCCACAGAACAAACGACTGAAAGAAAGACAGAAACACTCTTGGCTTACATTTGTATCATTACTAGTTGCCAACTGACAGCGTTTACCCTTGCAACACTTACTTTGGGCGATGAGTGGATTGGCAGTTGTGTTGTCAGGCACAGTTGTATTTCCAGGCACAGTTACGTTTTTAGGAACAGTTACATTTTCAGGCACAGTCACATTTCCAGGCCCATTAGTGAGAGTTGCAGATCCATTTCCTCCCTGATTTCCCCCCAGTGCCGCCTCGAGTTGGGACTTCAGCTCACATTTACTGAGAATCCGTCCCTCAGTCGCACTGGAGACCAGAAGAACCAGAGCCAACACGGCCAGCATCTTCACCTTCATCTCTCTCTGGAGATTAAACATAGAGCAATGGACAAATCCAGATTAAACAATCAGTCTGTTCTCTTCATACAGTGCTTGCAATGAATGATCATAATCACTAATGCAGCCAGCAAAGGAAAAAATGTGCCTTTACCACCCAGACTTTAACCTTGGAAAACATTATTCTTGCATATTTTGATACAGTTATAAAATTAAGTAACATTTAGATAAAATGAGCTTAAAGCATTCTATACAAAGAGTACAAAAGGGATTTTACCAGCGATGCTTCAAATGTCGTAGAAGTAGATGTAGTCTTCAGTCTTGCTTTGGGCTTCAGTGTTTGTTTCCACTATCTGTTGTGTGCTGATCGGACGAGCTTTCGGATATTTATACTGAATTCAACATGATGACCTCACCGCATCAAACTCACTAAACCTGTTGAAGAACCACTACATGACTTGAATTCCAAAGACAAATTGTCTTTTACAGGTGAGTCAGGTTTTGCTTCGTCACTTTTTCCTCTCGCCATTTCAACTATTTTTAAATGGTGACCATGTAATTATGAGATCTTTATAACAGTTTCCTGGTGAATGACCTAGACTAAGTGGCTTTGCAAATAAATGTGACTTTTTATTATTATTATTTTTTATTATTTATTAGTATCTTGTTTTACATTTTAATTTCAAAAGCTTACCACTAAACTTAAAGGGAATGTTCTCCCCAAAATAAAAATTGTGCCATTAATTAATCACCCTCATGTCGTTCGAAACCCGAAAGACCATTAGAACACAAATTAAGATATTTTTGATGAAATCCGAGAGCTCTGTGACCCTCCCAAAGACAGAAATGTAATTAACAAGATCAATGTCCAGAAACGTAGCAAGGACATCGTTAAAATAATCCATGTGACATCTCGGGTTCAACCGTAATTATTTGCAGCTACGTGATTACTTTTTGTGCGCAAAGAAAACAAAATTACGACTTTATTCAACAATTCCTCTCAACAATTTGCTGTTTACGTTGTTTGCACTTTGATCTGAACGTAAACAGCATGTCAGCGTGGCGCAGCAGATGCAGAACTGCACATGCTGTTTACGTTCAGTAGACGAATTGTTGAATAAAGTCGTCATTTTATTTTCTTTGCGCAACAAAAAAAAGTTCTTGTTGCTGCAAATAATCATGTTTGAACCATTGATATTGTCAGGGAAATAGCAGTGTATTATTATTATTATCAACCATGTTCTTATTACACACACACACATACAAAAAACATTTGTCAAGTTTAGCAAGTTTTGTGCAATGATATTCAAAATGTATCAGGGATGAATGTTATGGGTTGAATCAATGCAAAAATTAAGAATAATAGTTTTAACTAGCAAATTTTAATGCAAACTTTTTTTTTTCTATATTATTTTCAAATAACAGTTTATTGATATACCATGATCCGATTTGGTCGTGGCATTCACTGGAAACAGATATTCGTTCCCGAAATGATTTCTACCATTCATTCTGATTTATTGATGTCTTTGTAGTTTATAGAGAAGGCAGGCTTAGACAAGCAACTCTTTTGAAAAACAAGTTTTATTTGTAGTCTGATGTATGCTGTTGTACAGGTAGAAGCAGAGATCAGCACAATTGTGGCTATTTTTACAAATATTTTTCAGGTGTCTTATGCAAATACAACTCGAAAGTAAAATACAAGAGATGTAGGAGTCCAAGATCTGCTCACTTCAGATACTTTATGTGATCAGTAGTGCCCCTGATCCCCATTAACCAGCAAATAACCATCAAGTGTATATATCAGTTATGAGTAGGATGACACTGGCAGCACTCTTCCTCACAAATGCAGCCTAAAGGACAGTAAACACGATCTTGTGAAACAAGTTTTACGTCTTGCAAAACCTTGCTGTAGTTTATTGTATTAACCTGCTGTTTAACAAATGTTGATGCTACTGTAATCACAAGAGCACACAATTTATTTCATTGTGATTAAATCACAACTGACTCATATTATATTGACTTACATTAGAACCCATATGGCTAAAATACATATTTTCAGATACTGACTATATATTGAGATATACTGTAAAATATACAAAAATAGACAATTACATTGGGAAATATAAATATATTTCGGATTTTTTTTAAACACTTTTATGCATCAAGAATTGAGAGTAAGTACTTTATGTTACAAAATATTTTTATTTCAAAGAAATTCTGTATGTCATTATTTCACAATTACCATTTCACAGTAAAATACTGTAAATGTAACCTTGGTGAGCAAAAGAGACTTAAAAATATATATATAAATTGTTCCAAAATTTTGTCTGATAGTGAAAACACTGATAAATATGAAGCGTAAAAGACTATAACCATGTGATAATAAAAAAATACTTTTTATGATTATACATCCTTAATTATAGTGTCAGAAAGACACTGAATAATTGTTTTATATATTCATTAAAATGAGTACTGATGAACAGGGAAAGTCCAGACTGTGTGTTGCATGTTTAGTGGGTGGACTATTATTACACACCTGTGGTTGGATTCCTGTTATGTAATTTCAGCTGTACTGCCAAACAGTTTCGGCAGTAATTAATAACTAAACAGACGTATATTGTTTGTTACAGAAATGCTTTATCTTGACAGAGTCACACTATTCAACTAAACGATACTATGATGCATTTCCACGATAAGGCTTTCAATCTTTGTTCACTTCTGCAAAATGCATATTCCTTCAAATATGATACCCAGAAAAGTATTATTGCATTTAAAAGTATTTTAAAGCCTGTACACATAGTGGCTTAGAAATGTAATTAGACACTTTACTTCATTGCTTTACAAGTCACTTTCCACTTTCTCATTTTTAACCAGCTTGAGGTCATCATATTGACATAAGAACATGTCCCACAAAGTTTAGTGTTTGTTATTTTTTATTGCTAAGACACTAAAAGTGATACTTGAGGCCCTCTTAGTGTCTCTCTAATCTTTAGACCAAGCCTGAAAAACTACAAGCACATTACATGCTTTATTATTTTCTTTTTTAAATTAAAAATATAATGCAGATATTTTAGTTTTTAGTCATGTTTGTACATTTTCATTTTCATTTAATGTAAACTTTTATTATTTTTTGCTGTGTTTCTGTCATTTTTAGTATGGTCTATCTAGTTTTTATTAATCTATTTTTACTATAATTTTTTACTGCAACAAGTTAAGCTAAAAATATGAGAAATTTAGCTTTTGCAATTAGCTGAAATAAAAACTTTTGTATAAAGTTTATGAATTGTTTTTTCAGTTTATTTTTTAGTTAACTTTGTGTTTTTTATAGTTAACAAAAACTAAAAACATTAAAAAAACTTTACTTAAATAGATGTGAAGAAGCTTAAACCTATTTTAGACACCTTTTTTGTTTTTCTTGAAAACGGCGCTTGTGTTGTGTGCCTTCAGTGTCCACAATCTTTAACGTTGAGTTGGATCTGTTATTGCTGGATTGTTAAATACACCTCTATTTATTCAGGTTCAGTATCACACAAACACACACTTATTGCACCATGAACTCTCCGGAGAGAGAACAGAACAAACAATCAGACGAGGAACATGATCATGTGTTGTGACGCAAGTATTGGATATCAGAGACACTGTCTGACAAAGAAAACTTCAATTGTTCTGCGTCTCTAAAGCGAGGCATCGGTTTGCAGGAAGTGAAGATGAGTTGGAGCTATTTTGAACACAAGATGAATGTCAGCATGACTCAGCAAACATGACAACATCAGTCTCTCACGGCTGTGATTAGCTGATATCTAATGGTTAAATATGATTAAATATGTCGCTTACACTACGGCCTTGTGGAGATCACTGCTCCCTTGTTTAAACATCTAATGAATTGCATTGGGATATTTAAATATTTACATGGCTACTGCATATAGCCCAAGTATGTTGAACTTTGAGGTCAATCTAAACCAACACAACTGCACAGATCAGTCAGCTGAACGTAATCACACAAATCTTTACAAAGCAATTCATGTGAAACGCACTGACATTTAACTGCTTTTAAAACGAATCATTAAGTGCATGAAGTATGTGCAGCTTTCAGTTCTTGGTTGTGTGCCAGTGGAAAATTATCTCAAATGCATCTTTTACATGACTGCCCTGGATTCTGTGTCATTGCGTGATTACTTTTCACCAGAAGAATGTTTTTGATTGTCATTTTGATCGGCGCTTCATCTCATCCCTGCTGCTGCTCCAGCGGCTCTGGATGTGAACTCAGTGTGAACTTCTGGAAATCAGCGTCTGTGGAAATACAGCACAGTCACACACTGCTCCGAAAATCCTCATGAGTGTTTCATGCAATAGGTGTGATGTCATGTTGTCATGTTGATAGAGAATCTCCTCAAGGTACAGTGACTTTGTGGCATGTGCATTACATAATTTGCTGCATTCTAGCACAAACCACCGTCACGCTGTCTGAAAACAAACTAGTTGTATAAGTATTTCACCATAAAATAAAACCATCACCGCCATCATCTTTTACCATCAAGTTTCCAATTAAACTGTCTACAGGTTGTCAAGTTCTGAAGAAGACGGACAAAGCACAATCAAAATCACATTTTCTTGTTTCCAGAAGACATATTACAGGTCAAACAAAACTTATACTTATCTTGTTACTAAACCATGAATGTTTCTCTTTAAATTAGAGGTATGATGGCAGTTCAATAGAGCTGCGTGAGATATAAACATTGGCTATAGTGACAGTAGGCCTATGTGTTTATGGATACTGAATATTCACATGCGATATAAATTCAATAGAGTTTCAGTTCTATTAAAAATGCACAAGGGACATGTGTGTACAGTACTGAAGTCAATGAAGGTCAATCTTCTCAAACTGACCTATAGACTGTCCCTTTGGTGTGTGTGTTTCTCTGTGATGGGACTGAAGCGAGGCCTGAAGGGTCAACAGATCAAAGTTTCTTCTCTGATATTTCTTAACTGCTCTGGATTCATAATGTTGCATGTCTGGAGTCTTCTGGGTCAACCTGAGGAGAAATCAGAAATCTGTTGAGATTGTTAAAAATTTGGAGTACATCTTTATTTTCCCCTATTGCCCTTGAGCTATAATATCATTTGACCATCAGCATGCAGTCTTTACATTTCTGTGTAGGCCAGTACATTAGTGTCACCTGGTTTCCTCGACAAAAACCCAAAAGGATTTTTAAATTTGCTTTTGGATTACTGCAGAAAATAAGCTCGGTGGCCAATGAAAGTGTATGATCCTTACAAATTTTGTTCATCATGATAATCAACTTTTATGAATTCTGTAGCCTAAACACAAATGTCAGAAGTTGAAAGATAATTAGGCTATAAATGAACTAAACCTCACCACTATTAATCTTCAGAGAACTCTAAAACAGAGTTCAGAGAACATTAAAAACACTTTCCCTGAAAGTTTGAGTTAGAATAGGGTTTGAATTAGACACAATGAGGCTGTGAAAGCGACTGGTGAGTAGAGGAGTTTTTCTGTTTTCTGTGTGTGGTATTTAGTGTCTCCGATAACCTCTGTAGTCCCAGTTAGCCACTTGATAGCAATCACCTTTTTAAAATCTAGAATAAAACATCAAAATATATTGATTTTGCCCCTAAAAAAATAAAATAATAATAATTATTAAATTAATAATAATAATAAAAAAAGGTTTTAGCCTATTAAAATACTCCATCCCTGCAGCACTGCCCAAGCACTGGTGATTTATTAATTAATTAGAAACCCTAATGTGTGCTGCATGTGGCCTAAAGGGTCTGGCCCTGGTGGCCGTGGAGTGAACTGCAGTCTGTCAAACTATTGCTGGCACTGGGTAGACTGTGTTTGAGCTTAACTGACAGCAAAAACTGCAGAATTATGGAAGCCCATTTCCGCCACTGAATAAAAAAATAAAAAAATGTAATTGAGACTTTTTATCTCACAATTCTGACTTCTTTCTCTCAGAATTGCATGGTACATTTTGGCAATTCTGACTTTTTTTTTCTCGAAATTCTGACTTTAAATGAAAAAAATTTTGAGTTTATATCATGCAATTCTGACTTTATCATTCGCAATTTTGACTTTTTGTAAGATATAAAGTCATAATTTAGAGAAAAAAAGACAGGTTTCTGAGTTTATATCACACAATCCAGAGAAAAAAATTGTGAGATAAAAAAAAAAATCACCTTAAAAATAACCTTTTTTTTTTTGTTGTGTGGCAGAAAAGGGCTTCCATAATAGCAAATACATCAGACTGCACATAAACAAATTTTCACAGCTAGTTTAAGAAAATGTAAACATGTCAATTCTTTAAAATATTTGAAAGATGATAGGATGCAAAGTGAAATTCTCTCTTCTTAATAGCAGTAGGTTTATGCTCTTGTGTCTGTGTCTCTCACACCTGTCCAGATGTGAGCTGACAGCATGCACTCTTGCGATCTGACCGGGATACAGTCCTAAAACATCTCGGCCCTGCCGGTGAGCACTGGACAAACACAGTAAACAGATCAAACAAACATGATGCACATAGTAAAACATGATAACATGCATCAAATCAGTTTATATATTAAAGCATAATCCAGATCAAACTGGCAAAAATTGTCTGAAACATTCAATGTTGACATTTTAAGTTTAATTAGAATGATTGCGAATAAAAACGTTTAAACACTTTATTCAGTCAACATTAATGTCTGGAACTGAAAGCAGATAATTTTGAAATGTTGGGAGTCAAAGACTCAAGCCTTTGGACATACATGTGTGTTGGATGGGTTTTGGTGTCCTGACTTTCCTTAAATTCGTGTAACCTCAGAGCAACTCCTGACCCGGCCATCCTGCACTGAACCCTTGCATAAAAACATCAGATTCAGAAACAGGATCATGAATAGATCTCCATGAATTGTTGATAGTTCAGTATTCATTCAGTGATCCTCATCTTTAGTTTCTGCTGCGGCTCCTTGTGTCTCTTTGTTTTTGCTGAATGTGAGCCACAGCTGAGGATATTATTTACAAGTCACAACCAAATCACACATTCAAATGCAAACTCTTCATATGAAAATACATTGAAACCTGTTTTGAAAGACGAACACAAGGCGTCTTACCTGCTTGTGTTCAGTCAGCGTGCAGATGCATTTGCACATTGCATGGCTGAAAGTCAGTGTCCTTGTGAGAGCAATGGACAGCAGTGCTTCTGTTACAGAAATCTGACACAGAGACACTGATACTGATACACTCATCACATCAGCCAGTATCTGTTGTGCTGTGGGTTTAGTCTGACAGTCCTCCATAAAGTCTCTGTTTTATTCTAGAAGCTTTAGGTCTGCAGTTTAAAGGATGTCTCTGGAAGCAAACGAATGCAGTGTCCAAGATTAACACATTGTGTGTGTGTGTGTGTGTGTGTGTGTGTGTCTGCGTGTGTGTTTGAACTAAAGTTGATAATTAATTCAATTTATTCTTATGATATATTTTCATGCCCCCACTTTTGTTTACTTTTCTTACATCGTTTTCTTTCAATAATAATAATAATAAAAATAATTTAATTTAATAATATTAATATATTTAAATATAAAAACATTTAATAAATGCAAATGTATTAATTTTAAATAAAATATTATTCATATTTTAAAAATAATGAATTACTAATTAATAAAATAATTTTAATTTCTTATTATATAATATATAATTTAGATAATAATTCTTACATATAATTAATTTATATGTATTTTAATGTAAACTTACAAATAATAATAATAATGTGGAGTAATTTAACAATTAATAATATTTTTTATATAAATGTATTTATTAAAACGTGTATTTGTCACGTTTTATTATGAAGGTTGCAGGTGGTCTCCCTCTAGTGTTCAAAACATAAAACTGAATGTGAAGTCCTTATAAACTATGCACTCCACGTGTAGTCCAATCAAAAGATGCATGGAACAAGTTTATGAAAATAATTCCCCAAATTTGTGACTTTGATAGTCTAGAGGTTCAAAGAGTATTTTGAGTCTTGGTAGTAGCCTGTTATTATTTTTGTGTCCTTTGTTTTGTGCATAGCATTTCTGCATTCATTAAATTAGACAAAGGGCCCCAAATCCTCAATCTGTCCCGGGACAGAGGCGGGGAAACTCACTGCAGCTGGTGCTTTTATTATCATTTGACGCATATTAAGTGATTTTGGTGCTGTATGTAAATTTATGAGGCCTCTTCTCGGTCGGTGGGAGGTCCATTAAGCATTTATCATTCATATGTAGCGAGACCAACAAAAGCCTGGGAGCGACAAAGCCAGGAAGAGGAGGAGGATGGGGGGACCGTCCGGTAAAAACGGGTCCCGGCTGTGACGACGAGAGGGTTCCTCCTCCCCCGTCCCACTGGCAGCGACTGAATGGCTGGGGCTGGAGACGAAATTACGAAGCCTACCATTGCGAAGGTCCAGCTCATTGATATTAATAAACGCAGGATGACGTTGCACGCCGATCTCCCAATGACAAGACTTAGTTTATGAATATTAATTAGCTACGGCAGACATTGTTTGGAAACCCTCAATGGGATTAAATAAATACATAAAACAACACACACACACACACACACACACACACACACACACACACACACACACATATATATATATATTAATAAGCCTTACAGTAATAAAGTTTATATCCATGGGTAACAAAAAAGAAAAAAGTGTATATTATAGAATTATTAATATTCTTGTCTCCAAACATTTATTTTTGTGTTTATCTATTTCTTCTCTTAGATTGTGCAGTATAACTTTTGTATATTTCTTTTATATTTATATCATTTTTTATATGAAAAAATATTATTCATATTAAATGTATTTATATTTTTCATTATATGTGTCTCTGGAGTCTTAACAATACATTGTATGGGTTAAAATTATCGAAATTTCCTTTATGCCAAAAATCAATAGAATATTAAGTAAATTATGTTCCATGAAAATATCTGTTCCTACCGTAAATCTATCAAAACATATTTTTTTTATTAATAATATGCATTGCTAAGAACTTTATTTGGACAACTTTTCAGGTGATTTTCTCAATATTTAGATTTTTTTCTGCACTCTCAGATTCCTGATTTTCAAATAGTTGTATCTCAGCCAGATATTGTCCGATCCTAACAAACCATACATCAATGCAAAGCTTATTTATTCAATCTGAATTCAAAAAACGCAGAAGGTTTATCTTATGAATATTAATGAGCTCCCACTGACGTCTCTCGCTTACCTTCCAATGACGACGCTCGCCTCATTAAAATTAAGAAAGGGGCTTCGTCGTAGTAGGCTTCGGGAAATTCTCGTGCTGGAGACGGGGTGCGCCGTCAAAGCGCTCTCTGCATCGGGTTACGCCATCATTCATCCAGGGTCATTCGGTTCAGCGGGGTAACGGAGATGATGGCCACATCACGGGCGCGCGTGCCTCCGTGCTCCTCATGACCGACCGGCGGCGGCGGCAGCAGCAGCGTGCGGGTTTGGGTTTGTTTCACACCGGGCTGGCGTGGATCCGATCCCACCGTCTGGTGGAGCGTCTGCCAGGTAACGTACTGCGTGCCTCGCGTTGTTTATTTTCGCTCCATCAGCGAGCAGCATCACGGACGAGGCCGAGCATCCGCTCCGGAGCATCACTGTCCTCCGCCGCCGGGTGCATGATGCTCCTCGGCCTTGTCCGTGATGCTGCTGGACATAACAAGCGCTTATGTAGCTACACACCGAACGCTATTTTAATAGAAATGTACATTATAAACACATTCAACCCACATCCTGCGTGGCATTATTGATGCGCGTGCATCATTTCCCGCATTTCGGACAAACAGAAAACAAGAGGCGCGTGCAATTCACATCCTCTGGTCTTAATTCATGCATGTGTGTTTGTATTGTTTGTTATCACAGCCGTGTTTTTGAACAAACATTAATTAATGTTCACATGTTCGTGGCGCGCTGTCAGTGCGCTTTATGTATTTATGATGATAGTGATGGATTATATAACAGCAGCTCTATATGACACAAAAGCCGCTGCTTCATTGTGGTTATTGTGATCTGTCATGTTAATTGCTGTCACATCCGTGTGTGTGTGTGTGTGTGTGTGTGTGTGTGTGTGATGCCCATCCGTGTCCGCCATTGTTTTTGTTGACATTGGTTTGGGTGGCTTCTGTTGTTCAGACATCTCGTTTTTTCTAACGACGGGAATTGTGCGTCTTTTTATTCGACGTGTGTCAAAATGAGCGTCTTTTGTAAAGAATATGTTTTTGATTTCTGAATTTAAAATAATTGTTATGTTTTCTTCACTTGAAGTCAAAAAGGTCTTTGTTGTGAAACCGGTATAGGCTAATATTTAATTAATAATATTTTATTACAATTTCTTTAAAAAATAAGTTATTTCGTTTTACATTTTTATTTATATTTAATAAAAACAAAATCTGTGTGGTGTAATCAATGTGCAGGAAGCCGTTTGATTCCAAGATGATGCTAAAATATATATAAAAGAATGATAATTAAGTGATTTTAAAATCGTTGCAAGGTTGATTTGGAAGTTCTAAGGTACTGAAGTGAAATATTTGTGTCCAACGATGTAAGATTCTTAGACTGAATCGTAGCATAGTTTTCATTCTTAGATGATTCTTGACTGAAAGTGAGGTCTACTTTTTGTAAAATTCTGATTCTATTAGAATTCAAATTCTAATTCGATTCTATGTTGTTGTTTTCTTTCTCCAGTGTTCTGATATTAATTTCATCACTCTAGGGTTCAGCAGCCGATTCTAAGACGGTTCTAAGATTAAAATATTCTATTGTTCATAGGGTTCTAAGATTCCTTGTAAAATTCTAATTTCTTAAGTTCATTCTCCGATGGTCTTAAGACTCTTATGTTGTTTTAGGTTCTTCTTGGATTGATTGTAGGAATCCAAGATTGGTTCTGAGGCTGTAAAGGTGATTTGTGAGATTTTAAGGTTGACTTGAAATCAATTCTAAAATGATACTAAAATAATATTTTAAGAATTGTCAGGTTGATTAACAAGGTATACATTTTAAATGATATTATTCTGAAGATGTAAGATTCTAAGCGTGAATCATTATTATTAGTCAAGTTGAATGTGAGTTCTGTTTGTTTACTGTAAAATTCATATTTGAGTAGGATACATTTTTTTATTTTAGTATTATTTAAGAGTTTATACTGCGATGATTCCTAGAATTGATTTATTAAGGGGCTCTACAGGACGTTTTTTTTATCATATTTGAAGAGGTTCCCGTGCTGTTTCTAATGCCATGGGGTTGTTTGAAAGGTTGATTCTGAGCTGGTTCTAAGATTATGTGGTTCTAAGATGAATTCCAAGGTTCTAAAGCCTCATCGTAATCTTCAGCTTCAGCATCCAGTGTGAGAGAGAGGAAGAGACGCAATCGGGAAGGGGCCGGAAATGTTTCCGTGCTCTTAACAATGACTTTATTTCTCATGAAAGTGTGTGTGTGTGTGGGAGAAGCGGAAGAGAATGACCCGTGTGTGTGTGTGTGTGTTTTCTCTCCTTTGTTGTTTCCTTCCAGGCTGAGTCACCACTGGAGTGTTTGAAGGGTGAAAGTGAAGGAGGAGGCTGAGACGTTACATCACAACGTGACCGAGAAAGTGAGAGGAAGAGTGTGAGAGAACTGAGAGCGGAGCGAGGGAACAGGACCGAACCGCCAGCACTGGACTGACCCTTGAACTCTGACCTCGGAGCCAACATGAACGACCAGAACGTAGTGAAAGAGGGATGGGTGCAGAAGAGAGGTGAGAAACAACAGCACTGAGATACTGATGTACCAATGAGTGTGTTTTAATGTATTGATTGGGAGTATTGCATGTTTTAGTGTTTTTCTGTGTGCTTGATGGTGTGGGGGTTTGCAGGTGAATACATTAAGAACTGGAGGCCACGGTACTTCCTGTTAAAGACAGATGGGTCGTTTATTGGATACAAAGAGAAGCCGCAAGATGCAGATCTGGCTTATCCACTCAACAACTTCTCTGTGGCCAGTGAGTCTCTTTCTTTCATTTTAAACAGGGTTATTGTAGGGAACTATAAAAAAAAAAAAAAAAAAAAAAATTAATAAAACTAAACCAAGATGGGGAAAAAAAATTAAAATACAATTAATTAATACCTTCATAAAATGAAACCAAAATGAAAGAAATGCGTGACAAACTATAAATAAAACTATTAAAAAAAAGTAAGGAAAAAAAAGCACAATTTTTTATTTTATTTTTATAAAACTAAAACAAGATGGAAAGAAATAAACTTAAAATACAATAAATTAACTAAATAAAGCCATATAAATGAATTTCAATTAAAATAAATGTCACAAAAAATAAATTGAATAAAACTAAAGTTGAAAAAAAAAACATGAAAAGTAAAATAAACTTAAATTGCAATAAATTAACTAAATAAAGCCCTATAAGTGAAGTACGATTTAAATAAATTTCACAAAAAAATAAGTTGTATAAAATGAAACCAAAATGAAAAAATGCACTGCAAACTTCAAATAAAACAAATTAAATGAAAACCAAAATTAAACGTATTTAAGATATTTGCCACAATAACATACTGATTTTCATTTAGTTTAACATTATGCACTAAAATTTGAGCTGATAGATAAACATTAATAAAGAAAACTACGAAAATTCAATAGCAAAAATATAAAAAATTAAACTTCAAAACTTTAATAGTATCTCAGTGATACTAAAATAACGCTTTATAATGACACATTATTATACTGTGGGGGAAAAATATGTAAATATTTACTTCTAGTGTATGTTTTCTGTCAGAATAAAAGAAACAATGTGTGATGAACCTCAAGATTTTCCACAAATGTTTTGAGATTTTTTGTTTATTGGCCCTGCACTTTTTTTAAACGTCTGAATGATATGAGTGTGTCGTGTTCTTGGCAAACCCATCAGATCGGTTCTACTGTTCTCCAGATCCACGACTCCCTTCATTCAAAGCAAACTGGTTTAATTTGAGCGTCACATGCTGACGTCATCATCATGATTCTGCCGCTGTCGTGTGAGATGCAACATCTTTAATTCACAAGCATGAGTTATATTTTTCAACATGCGTCCTCCTCCTCATTGGTCAGAGTGTCAGCTGATGAAGACGGAGAGACCCAAGCCCAACACCTTCATCATCAGGTGTCTGCAGTGGACCACTGTGATCGAGCGCACCTTTCACGTGGACACGCCTGACGAGAGGTACCTCACGCCCCAATCAAATCAAGTTTTACATCCACTAGCAGCGTTAGTAAAAATCTAAGTATGACCTGAAATACTTCAAAAAACAAGTAAGCACATTTTATTGGATTGTACTGCTTTTAATGTAAACAGACAACGGTGTGTTTAACTGTTTTATTTCAAATGTATCACCTGGATTAATTTAGAATTTTTGTTAATTGTAGCCCTTAATAATTTCATAATAATTTATCCCGAGATCGCCATTAAAATGGTTAAAAAGTGAATAAATAATAATATTATTAATTAAAAAACTGGTTATTTTTAACATTAGGCTACATCTTTCCCCTCACTTCTTTTCTTAATAGTCATTACTAGATCAATGATCACAATATAGCTATTTTTCATTTGACCTTTATTGTTATAAATAAGAACAGATGCAAACAATTTAAGAACGAAACAAGTGTATTACGTACTTCTTTCATTTTTCATCTAAACATAAGCATTCAAGTAAGAAAAACAAATATTGAAATGTAAAAATCACTTGAGTGTGTCTATAAAAAATAAACTGATTATTAAAATTCCAAACGCAGTTCAGTAAAGCAGCAAATTATTTCCTCTTCTTTTTTTGATCACTGTTAAGCAGATCGACAATAGTGTAAAACACATGCAACGTCTTTTAGATGTTAACCGATTATGTTTGTGTGAATACTTTATTTATCCTACTGTAAATCTGTCGATTTTTGCTCAGAAAACATACAAATAAAGATACTTTTAGATGTTTAATTACTATTTAGAGCACTGGGATCACTAGATAAGGGCTTCTTGAACTAATGTTTGCGAAAATCTCAAATTCGGCTAAAAAAATTTTTGCCCGCAGCTCAGAATTAGCCAGGGTGCATTACTACTCATTTTGCCAGCACTTTTTGCCGGGCCAATATATCGCTCTATCACAACTGATTGCACTTTTGGTAACCAGGGATGAGTGGGTCGAGGCCATTCAGATGGTGGCAGACAAGCTGGCCAAACAGGAAGAGGAAGGAATCCTGTGTAGCCCCATCTCTCAGATCGAAAACGTCAACGAGGAAGAGATGGACACGTCGACTAGTCATCACAAACGAAAGGTAGAGCCCGAGCCAGAGAGCCGGATCGATGAGGTTTAACGCACAGGTGCTCATTCTGACCTCTCTCTCTTGTTTGACAGACAATGAATGACTTTGACTATCTGAAGCTGCTGGGGAAAGGCACATTTGGGAAAGTGATTCTGGTGCGAGAGAAAGCCAGCGGGACATATTATGCAATGAAGATCCTGAAAAAGGAGGTTATTGTTGCCAAGGTACGAGAAGTGATTCTCTGAGAACGGAGTGAAC
Source organism: Carassius gibelio (assembly GCF_023724105.1). Taxonomy (NCBI): domain Eukaryota; kingdom Metazoa; phylum Chordata; class Actinopteri; order Cypriniformes; family Cyprinidae; genus Carassius; species Carassius gibelio. Next base: position 31,285,005 of record NC_068396.1, on the reverse strand, counting down.
TGAGAAACGCTGGGCGTCAGCCGTGATGAACTCCTCTCTGTCTCTGTCTCTTTCAGGATGAAGTTGCTCACACGCTCACCGAGAGCAGAGTCCTGAAGAACACTAGGCATCCCTTTCTAACTGTGAGGGATGGCACGGCAATTTTAGTTTTGTTTCCTGTATTTAAAAAAGAAAAGGGCAATTTTGAATGGTTTGTTCTCTTTCCTGCAGTCACTGAAGTACTCGTTTCAGACGAAGGATCGTTTATGTTTTGTTATGGAGTATGTGAATGGAGGAGAGGTAAAATAAAACTTTCTTTTGAAGGTGTCTTGATCTTAAAACATTCGAATGAACTTTCAAACATCTAACTACTTACAAAATGCCTTTTTTTCAGATATTGAACAAATTTGCAAACCATTTCTTTTTTTTCTTTTTTTACACTTTTTTTTTTTTTCCCGCCAAACATTTTAAACTTGTTTAAATTCCCCTCCAACATTCTAAGAACCTTCTTTTTGAAAACCTTTTGAACTTTCTTGCTTTCCTTTTGAATCATTTACAAACTGGCTTTCAGACGGTCTTTTCAAATTTAGATTTAAATTTCTAAACGTCCACATTTTTACAACTTTTGTTCTTTCCTACAAACGTTGAAACGTGTGAAATGTGCTTTTGATCTCCTAACCTTCTTTTGAACTCTCATTTAAACCTTAATTCGAAATTTCTCTCGAACCTTTGTCCTTAAAATTTCACATTTCTTTCCTCCTTTCAAACTTCCTCTTCCAAACTTTCTATTTTTCAAACACTTTCTTTCCAGCATCAGATTTTTCTTTTTTTAAAGCTTCCCAATCCTTCTGTCATGTTTTATTTCAGTTTCTTTCTCAGTGTATGTGAGTGTGCTGCACATTTGGATTTCTGAGTTCTGAATTTTCCTCTTTTTTTAATTATTGCAGCTGTTCTTTCATTTGTCGAGAGAGCGCGTATTTTCGGAGGACAGAACCCGTTTCTACGGCGCTGAGATCGTTTCTGCGTTGGATTACTTGCACTCTGCGAAAATAGTTTACCGTGACCTGAAGGTGAAAACACAGAGCACACAGACCAATATCAACATTTTCATCCTATGATCCTCAGTTATTTTCACCATTATCAGATGTGTCTGTGATTGGTGTGTGTTCTTCCAGCTGGAAAACCTGATGTTGGATAAGGACGGTCACATAAAGATCACTGATTTCGGCCTGTGTAAGGAGGGCATCACAGACACGGCCACCATGAAAACGTTCTGCGGGACCCCCGAGTATCTGGCCCCTGAGGTACGGGATGTTTGCTCTCTTTAAATGCAGCACAGGAAACACACATGCTGGGTTCAGTTTAATACAGATGACTGTTTAATCTGGAACAGGGTCACACTTTAGCTAGCGTCCGCACACAAACAGCAGGCTGTACACAAGACTGAGCAGCTCACGGGTAAAAATAGAGTGAACAGAGTCAGACAGTGACCCGCTGGCCGTTTAAGCCCAATTTTAATAATCAAATACAGTGCAGCATGTATAATCAACAGCATGTGGATGCTGTAACGCTGATGTCATGATCATAACTGTATGATGGAATCATAAGCCAGGCTGTTTTTCCATCATTGGACTCATTTATCCAGGCTGCATCTACTGATGCTTCAATAATGACTGAAGCATGCAAATGACTGGTTTTGAGAGAGAATATAACTGTTTCCGGATCAGCCATCAGGTATCTGAGGATAACAATAATCAGCTGTTGGAGACTGATCAGGGATCAGATATTTTTTCGATCAGGTATTGAAGGATAATGTCATTATTGATGAAGAATTGGAGGATATTGGAGGTGGTTTGTGATCAGTTAATGGAGAATGTGAGATTTTGATTGATTATTAAGGTTCTTTTGTATGCATTTATTAGTTTTTTTTTTAATATTCATCATCCTTTCCTAACAAAATGCTTGCTACGGATGTGAAAACGCAGAAAATTGAACCTGATAACCAATTTTTTTTGTGACTGACAAAAGTTACGGAGGCGGTGTGTAAAAGTGATTTGACACATCGGGAGGTTTTTTTTTTCTTCTACTTTCTTTTTTACGTGCGAAAATTTCAGATGATATTTCATCACTCGCTGTGATGCATTAGAGACTAATAGAATTATTAATGGAAATATTACTGTGATATTTCATATATTATTATTAGAGAGTAATATAATTATTAATATTTTTTTTTTATTGATAGGATATTGGATCTTAATATAAATATTAAGGAAGTTATTCATGTGATTCTGTTTGATTATTAGAGGCTAATTTTTGATCGGTTATTGGAGACTAATATAGCTATTAATGAAGAATTGGAGGATATTTATGTGATTTGGATTGATTATTAGCGACTAATATAATTATAGTGACAATGTGATGTGATTGTTCATCACGTATGTTATTGGGTGTACATTAGTTGGAGGTGTAATTATAATGATTTATTGCTGTGACTCTTGATAAAGCTGTGCAGGCGAGTGATGTATTGATTATTGATCAGGCGTTTGAGAATGATAAGTGTTGTAGTTGTAGTTGTATCGGCGTGCTCTGTGCTTTTATTGATCAGGTGTTGGAGGACAATGATTACGGGAGAGCGGTGGACTGGTGGGGTCTGGGAGTCGTTATGTATGAGATGATGTGTGGACGCCTTCCTTTTTATAATCAGGTATGACTCACTTTAAACGCTAACAACACAATAATAAACATCTCATCTGGAGGCTTTTAAAGGCTGCATTCATTTGATCTAAAATACAGTCAAATCTATAATATTGTGGAATAGTATTACAGTTTAAACCAAATGTTTTCTATTTGAATATACATTAACGTATAATTTATTCCTGTGATCAAAGCTGTATTTTCAGCATCATTTCTCCAGTCTTCAGTGTCACATGATCTTCAGAAATCAGTCTAATATGCTGATTTGCTTTAATACTTTTTTGAGTACTCCCTGATAAAATTAGCTAAGTTTCTTCACTGTCTTCAGGACCATGAGAAGCTGTTTGAACTGATTCTGATGGAGGAGATCAAGTTTCCCAGAACCCTCTCTGCAGACGCCAAGTCTTTACTGTCTGGATTACTCATCAAAGACCCCAACCAGAGGTCAGTGTGTGAATGTGTGTGAAAGCCTTTCTGGGTGTGTTTGTTTCTGCTGACGTCATTTCAGTGTGAGAACACCAGAATAAAACTGTGAATCATGTAATGAACATTAATCAGCGGTTTATTCCCTGAAGGCTCGGAGGAGGCCCGGACGATGCAAAGGAGATCATGGGACACAGTTTCTTCGCTATGCTGGACTGGCAGGACGTCTATGACAAAAAGGTATGAGTGTACTTACAATGGGGCGAGACGTTTATGAGCTCGAAAGCAGAACGTAACACTATCGTTCTGGGGTCAGTGGGAATTATTTGAAAGAAATGAATACTTTTATTCATCAAGGATGCATTAAATTGATCATAAGTGACCATGGCAGTTATAACGTTACATGAGATTTCGGTTTCTGTCGTATTTTCTGTTCCTCGGAGCATCCTGAAAATAAAAATAGATCACAGTTTCTCCAAAAATATGAATTGGCACATCAACACTGATAATAATCAGAAATGTTTCTCGATCATCAAATCATTGTATTAGAGCAGGGCTCTCAAAATGGCTTTAAAACTAAAGTCAAATTTTGTATTTGAATATTATCTATATTCAAATTTAAAAGGCATAATTTCAGATTTTGGTTTCTCTCTTGAGGCCACAAGAGGGCGCATCCAGGAAAATATTACTAATACACGTTTCTTTAGCAATAAAATAACAAGACTACCTTTTAATGTTTAAGTTAATGTTTTCTAAATCATATATAATTAATAAGTTACTTAAACACTTACATGCATGATGCTGTTATGTTTCTATGCGTAGTTTAATAGAAATGACTGAAAACCAATAACAAATAGTACTTTTTCATTTAAAAACATGATGCGAAGTTGACCGTGCATGAATTTACACGTCTTTCTAAACATGCAGCTCTTTTGTGTGAGACGCGAGTGCAACGCTGATAGATGTCCATCTAGAAAATGCCATAAATATGCGTTCTGTGTGAACGACTTGGTTTCAGTTTTAATGTTAACAACATTGATGCTCTCTTTTTCCGCACTGTTTTAAATGAACAAGATCCAGTGGCTTCAAGTATTAAAATGCAATCACACCAACATCATCATCACATCTTGTGCACCATTCATTATGCTGCCTGACGCACACCTAAAATTCAGTTTTTACTGTATTTTGATCACACGAATGTAGCCTTGGTGAGCAGAAGAAGCTTCTTTCAAAACATTTTAATAAACTACCAGCCCCTTGAATGTATTTTTGTTAAAGCAGATTTGATTTGTACATGATTGTGTATAATAAGCTGCTCTCTCTCTGGTCCAGCTGGTCCCACCATTCATGCCGCAGGTCTCGTCTGAGACGGACACCAGGTATTTCGACGAGGAGTTCACGGCGCAGACCATCACCATCACCCCTCCAGAGAAGTGTGAGTGCTCTCTCTCTCTCTCTCTCTCTCTCTCTCTCTCTCTCTGTGTGTGAAGACGGCTCCTCGTGCCACAGGAACAGGAAGCTCCAGTCCGTACACAATGTAAAAAAGGCATGGATAATTTTCCGTCTGTGTGTAGCGTAATGTTTCCCTCTCTTCCTCCTCCACAGACGACGAGGACGGGATGGACTCGGCGGATAGCGAACGCAGACCACATTTCCCACAATTCTCGTATTCGGCTAGCGGGCGGGAGTGATGTCATCGAATAACGGCCTTTAAGGAGCCTCGTGCAGTCATGCTAGAAAGAGCCCCCCCCCCCCCCTCCTCTGTTTAATTACCGATAGTCATAGCAAGTGGTTTTTTTGTTACTTTCTCTCCATTTTTTTGTGGGACTTAATAGGGGTTTTGCACAGTTGGGTGAGACTTGAGCTGGTCGACCCACATTAAAAAGTCTCGTACACTTTCAGCTTGTTGTTTACAGATCGTGGACAGTGTTTTTCGGGAGGAGGGGGTATGATTGAACAGTATTGGTGAAGACCTGGAGTGTTTTTTTTTTTTTTGGTTTTTGTTGAGCACTCCTTTAACAGAGCCGTTGTGGGGAACAAACCAAAAATGTTGCCTTATGTGTGTGGATCTCATCAGACAGACCTGTTCCTGTGGGGCTCACGAATTTCATTTTGTTCTTGCATTTTTAGCACACACACACACATCCTTTTTTTCGTGCTTTCGGTAACAGATGAAAACGGAGAATGGGGAAAATGGACTCTAGTGTTAATAATATCTGTGTTTCTCTTTTAGTTTTATCCTCACGCTCTGATATGAAGGTTTCCGTTCAAATACACAACCAAACAACAAACTGCCGTTACTGTAAAGGTCTCTCAGGCAATTCAGAGCACAAGTGTGAATCTCACGAAACATGCCAAGAACACATCTGTGTCGTATTTCACTGCAAATCCATAAAGAAAATAAATCATATTTTGCATGAGGAACATGGAGCATATTTTTAATATCGTTTAGATGTTTTGTACTGCAACCGTTTCATCACCAACAAAACTCTCATCACTGCAAATACAGAAATATGTAATAATAATTATCATATAAAATATTATAAAAACATTTGGTAACACTTTACAATATGGTTTTTATTTGTTTAAATCAATGCACAACAGTAGTTAACATGAACTAACAAAGAATAACTGTTAAACAGTATTAATTAATCCTAATTTTAGCATTAACCAGTGCATTTTTAATTAACAAATGATTTTTGTTCACATTAGTTAATGCACTGTGAACTAACATTACATTTTTAATTAACTGACAAAAAATTATGAAATGTTGTAAAAATATTTTGCCGTTAGTTGGTAAATTAACTAAAGTTAACAAATGAAAGCTTGTTAAGTGTTACCAGTATGTACATGTCATTGGTATTTGTTGTTCTGACTTTGAAATAAATCAAAAAGTATTTTTATCATATATATATATGCAAAGTAAAACCTTTGGATTAATTATAGTAGTAATTAATTACAACTTTTTTGTGCATTATGATAATTAACATTTCTGGCCATTTTGTCAATGAGCAAAAATCTAAATAGCCCCTATTTTATTTTATTGTTTACTAAATTCAAATTTCTTGGTGGGAAATACGACCTGCGCATGTTTTCGTGAGATTCAGCCACAAATCTATCCACCGCTGTGGTGAGACCCGCCCAGATCTGAAGCCCTCGCCTCTGACACGCTTTGTAAAGCTCTCCAGGACAGACGGGTGAAGACTGGTGCTGGGCGGCTCTCATCTTCACTGTACAGAGCTCCAGGTGTGTGTCTCTCAGCAGCACAGAGAGAGACCAGCAACCCCTGACCCTCACTTCTCAACACACACGCTGGACTGTTCCTCAAGATGTAAATACTAACCTCTCGCTCTCTTTTTACCATTACTGTTACATCACCTTTATTCTTTTTATTTTTGCATAAAGAAGTTATGATCCTGTCTTGACAGCTGTGGAAATCTTATGGATGTGTGATGTTTGGAGTCAATACCAAGACAGATCACAGACTCATTATATGTGCAACTGAGCCATGCAATAGCAGTGTGAATGACCCCTGACCTTTGACCCCCAGCCCTCCTGTGTGTGTGGTGTACATATGCAATGCCTTCTGTTTGTTACGCGTCACGGCCCGAGTGACTAAAGTGAAAAAATATGAATTGAAAAAAGTGACCGAATCATTGGAGGAACGTGTATCATGTGGGTGTTTGCATGGAGACGGCTTGCTATGGTTTCAATCCCATCCTGTTTGTATCTGATCCAGTGAACGGTTCTTCATAGCGAATGATAGGAGTGTGTGTGTGACTGTTCGTTAAACTTTCAGTTATTTTCACACGCTGCGAAGCATTCGGTCGGACAAAGGGAAATCCTCAGTGGATTTTCTACATTTTGTTTTTTGTTTCAGCGTATTTTTGTACTATAGATGTAATTTGGTTGTATTTATTTTCATATGTTGGGATGAAGGACGCTGTCGGCTGCGTTTATTAAGTGCTCTCTCTCCCTCATTATTTTTTTATACCTTTCCTTTAGTCTTTGGCCTGTTTTGTTTTCATACCAAAACATTAGAGCAGGTGCCCCGTAGAGGACTTGCATTGCCATTTGGTAGTATTTATTTTAAGTTATATTAAAATGTTCAAATTTCTCAGTGGCTCCGTGTGGTATTTTCTAGATTAAAGTTGTGATGTAATATTCTTCTTTTATATATATATATATATATATATATATATATATATATATATATATATACATAAATAAATATAAATATATTTATTTATTAGCACTTATATATCTTTGCTCTTTTGTTGTTTTTTGATTGGTTCCATTTGGATAAAAGCGTCTGCTAAATGTAAATAATATTTATATTTATATATATATATATATATATATATATATATATATATATAATTATATAATAAAACATGTAATATAAAAATATAAAAATTTTATATATGTAATTATATATGATAGATTTTTATATATATATATATATATATATATATATAAACTTTATATATTTATTACATTTATGTATATGTATTTTTTTTATTAATTATATAATATAAAAGTTTGCACTAAAAATAACAAGTAAAATTTTGAAGCTGCAAGGGTCTATGAATGCACTTTTATATGTTAAATATAAATGAAGCCACAATATATGCCTTAATATGTTTTTGTTTATATTTTATTATAACTATAATATCATTATATATGTAGGATTTAACCTAAAACTTACAAAAATGTAATCTGAAATAAATCCTTAAACCAGCAAAATAAACCAGCTAGTCTGTTACTAGAGGAACATGACATTAAAAAGAAAAACAAAATTAGGCTGTTTTATTAAAGAAAATGCATTCAGTGCCATTTGCTTGAATTCAACCAATCAACAGTCAAACTAACGAAGAACTGTATGACAGGAATATATAGTCCTGACATACATGAAACTATTCTCGAAATCCCAAATGTCAATCCGGAATAGCAGGAGGCCAGTCGATGTCGACAGACTGAAACACACAGACAGAAAGATCAAATCTTTGAGAGCTACCAAACTTATCATGCAGCCAAAGCAGTTCTTGATATTAAATATGAACTAAAACACACCTCGACGTCCAGCTCCAGAATATCAGCGTCCGTTTTCATGAGGTCGCAGAGGTTGGGTTTCGTGCGGCCGAAGTCTCCGTGCACAAACTCTTTAATGTAACTGCAGCGTTTTGCAAGTGAAGGGAAACCAATGCAACAATTTCCACAAGAATATATGAAGCAGCACCACTGTTTTCAGCATTTATAATAATAAAACATCTTTCTTGAGCAGCAAATCAGTACATGAGAATAATTTCTGAAGATCAGGTGATACTTAAGACTGGAGGAATGATGCTGAAAATACAGCTTTGATCAAAGGAAGAAAATACATTCTACAATTCACACAAAAACCAGACATTTTCCTGTATTTTGTAAGGATACGTGCCGGCCTGTGTGCACAGCTTTAGGGTGAAGTGGTGTTGGTCCAGGTAAATGGTGCTCATGGAGTGGATGAGTCTCTGTCGGACAGCCAGCGGCCGGCGATGAAGGACTCTCAGTGGAGTCTTCTGAGCGATCCTCAGATCCTAAACACACACACACACACACACACACAGTCTTCAGCACGTCTCTTCTCATGCGTCCAGCTCAAACAGGTCAGAAAGTTCAGCAACACCTTGATATTTGCGAGGAATTCCAGATCAGGGCTGTCGATGGCCTTCTCCGTCCAGATGAGGGCGCTGTAGGTTTTCGTCTTCTCCTCTTCACCCTCTTTCATGCGGCTTGTTGCATCTCTGGAGATACCAACACATGCCTCAAAAAGCAGTTTCTTACATAGATCTTTCACAATCAATATATATTTGTGCTTATATGCAACACACACACACCTGGTAACGATCTGTAGGTCTCGTACTCTAATTTTATCAGACGACTGGTTGATTGTCTGTGGGACAGAAAACAACAGGAGCCAAAGATCACATGAGCAGCTTTGTGGTTTCAATATATTTTTGTGAGCATGCGACTGAAATTAAAGAAATGGTTAGCCTGAAAAGAACATTTGCTAAAACTTTCCTCACCCTCAGGCTGGCATTAATGCATTTTAAATTTAAAGGGGTCATTGCATGCCCATTTTCCACAAGTTGATATGATTGGTAAGGGTCTTAATGAAAAGACTATCACATACTTTGGATAAAATTTCTCAATGGTAGTGTAAAACAACACCCTTTTTACCTTGTGAAAATCATGTTCTCACCAAGCTGTTTCTGTGCATGTCTCTTTAAATGCTAATGAGCTCTGCTGACCCCGCCCCTCTCTTCCGTGGGTGACCAGCTGTTCTCTGAGAGGCTGTAAACTTAAGCTGCATAACTTGCTAACTAGCATATTATGAGGAAAGGCAATTTGCAAAGATTAACAAAAAAAAAAATCATTTTTCTCACTTCTTCTGGGATCACAAATGATTCAGGCGAAAATATGAGAAAGGGGATATTATTTATAGGGATTAAAACAATCCCCGAGTGGGGTTTTATCGTTATAGGGTGGCTGTGTACACACAACGCCAAAACACATTTATGTTCAAACAACATGTTAAAGTAATTTTTGCATCCTTCTGGCCAAAATACAAGTCTGTGATCCATAAAAAGTCTAAAAAGTATATCTGTTCTCCTCTCACATCAAAATCTACCAACATTACTTGTTTAGAATAGTTTCAACCTGTGCTTGATCTGTGCATATTTCTCTCTTGATTCAGACCAAGCGAAAGGCTGGAGAAAGCAATATTATGGACAGAGGACTCATATTTTAGCCAGAAGCAATGGTTTGAAGTTAAAAACATATTAATGATGGATTTGTTTCCTACAAACATGCAGCTTTTCACTTCCCTGAGGACTGAAGTTGTGTGGATTACTTGTGGATTTTTGTGATGTTTTTATCAACTGTTTGGACTTTCATTCTGACGGCACCCATTCACTGCAGAGCATCCATTGATGAGCAAGTGGTGCAATGCTACATTTTCAAAAGACACAAACTCATCTACATCTTGGATGGCCTGAGGGCGAGTACACTTCCAGCACATTTTTATTTTTGGGTAAACGTTTTCACCTCCTGTAGATGTTTGATTTCAGTTCTGCTGAATTTGGTTCGATGGGGGTTCAGCAGCTCCACAGCGAACGGTCGACCTGAGAAACCACACAAACAACACATCCGTTACGACATTTACATGACCACATCAACACAAACCTTGATTCTGTAAAATACAGGAAACAGAAGCAATTACGTGTGGAAATACACAGTTTCTGTTGTGTTTTACCATTTCCCAGAGTCCTCACGTCCACATCCTCCCGTCCTGAAGATGAGAAGTTAAAACCTACATGGAAGAGACACGTAAATTACAATTAAATTACATTAACAGTGACTTGCTGCCACCTACTGGTGGCTTTCATTTCACATTTAAAATATGTTACTACTATTTAAGTAATTTGAAATAACAGTATTCAATGTTTTGTGTTTAATATACCACAGACTCAAAAGATAAATAGAAAAAAATCCCTTTATATAAGAGAAACCTGATCATAAAATGTAAAAAATAATTTAAACTTACTGTGGGGAAAAAAGTCATTTCTATCCATATGAACTGACCACCAACCATAATATGAAGAATATCAAAAACTCTAGGAGATTTGTCCACAGCAGTCCTTAAGGTACCAGCACTATAACACACTCAGCAAAATATCATCTAATTACAGTTACCAATAAAATCACCCACACACAGACGCTTACCGTCAGCTCTGAAGGAAGACAGGAGAGGAGCAGCGATCAGCTCCTCCACCGATCCGTCCATCCGTCTCTCTCCATCGATCACCCACGGCGTCTGCGGCAGCTCCCGCGAAAACTTATTATACCGACCTGCAGAGACAAGTTCAGAAGATGTTTAGAAAGACATTACTTTTATTCAGCAAGGATGCATTCAATTAATCTCACGTCACGGAAAAGACATTTATAAGGTATCAAGAGACCTACATTTATAAATAAATGCTGTTCTTATGAACTTCCTAATCATTAAAGAATACCGAAAAAAAAAGTACTATGGTTTCCACAAAATTTTGAAGAAGCACAACTGTATTCAGCATTGACTATAATGCTTCCTGAGCAGCAAATCAGCACATTAGACTGATTAATTAAGATTCACATGACACTGAAGACTGGAGTAATGAAGTTTTAACATTTTAACATATATTCACATATAAAACAGCTATTTTAAATTGCAATATTATTTCACAATAAATATACATAGTAGCTTTTTTGGCCATACCTGCTATGAAAACAGATGTGTGGAGACATGTGGTGTCCAGTGCTGTACATCTAGTGTTTGCTTTCTTTGGTGGACATGGGTAATGCCTGCACACAATAAATCACACACTGAACGGGAACGCTCAAAAACTCAGGTCTCATGTGAGCAGGAAACTGAAAACACACACCTGCTAAACTTCTCTTCGGAGATCTTCTCCAGAGCTTTGACCACCGCCATCCTGGTGAAGATGGACTGAGAGACAAAGAGGAACGCAGCTACACTACTTTCATATTCAAAGCGGTCTCACGTGATTTTGAAGACTAGAAACACAACATGGGAACACATACCGCTTTGTTTTTGGTGGGTTTGAAACAGTCTGGACATGCATTTGCTCTGTACAAAGAAAGAAAGACGCATCTGTGTTGAACAGGAAGTGACATCATATGGAATCATTCTACATAATTGCAAGACCAGTAAATTCAAATTCATGCATTAAGCAAACATTGGAATGCAAAACTTCTTAAATGCTCCACTTTCAACAAAAATTTTAGTATCGTCTGCCACAAAAGTTATAGAAAAATGATTACACAAACACTTCCTGTCATTGACCCACGTACAGGAAATGACAGTCCTCCTGTGTTTCTGGATGTATAAATCCGACGCTCACTTCACATGGACTCTGTGGATCACAGAACCAAGAGATTCAATAACAGAATCGTTCAGAAAGTCAGAGTCAATGTGAGAAGCACTAACATTGGCCACGACAGCAGCTCCCAGTTCCTGTCCGATCTTTCCCTGTACGGCCCACTTGAATGCGTCCTTCACCTGGATGACATCCTCTTTACCCAAACACATGCTCTTCTCCCTGGAAACACAGCATTATGGGACTTCATATGGATGCTGCCGCCGCTAGGGATGATGGGAGATGTGTGCTGCTTACGTACCTGACTTCTTTTTTGACATGCAACCAGCAGGAATGCTGTAGATATGTACAGAGAAACACATTTTCAAGCATAAAATAAAAACAGAGCCATGCATCTTGAAAAATAGACTAATATTACCTTATTTGATGATCCCGAGTACAAAAATATAGTTCAATCATGTTTTACATTTTTCATAAATTTTTGTGTAGAAGTGTGATGTGCTTCAGCAAATAGACTCACCTCTCTGACGGACATTTGAGCGGGAAGAGAAACGGTCAGCACCAGACTGTCAAACTCGTACTGTTGTTTTTTCACAGCATCTGATACCTGCAGGTAATTAAATTCATAAACTATGTTCACACAGCAGCAGAATACAGATCAGCCTGATAAAAATAAAAAATAAAAACACCTGTTTGGCAAAGGTGGGATCACAGAAGTCCTGCAGGACTCCTAAGCAGACGGGACAAATGTCGGAGTCCGTCTGCGCTGCTGTGACAGAATCCTCATCCGTTCTCATGCGTTTGTTCGGCGGGGCGTCACTGGATTTTTCCTCACCAGAGGCATCATGGGACTCAGGGCTGTTTTCCTCTCTGATGAAGGCCAGAAGCTCCTTGTGTAAGTCCTACAAATGGGAATGTTCATTACTGACACATACACACACAATGATGCAGCTATATCACACAAAACCTGGTGATTTGCAGGAAACGGTTGGACGTGAGAGACCTGGGAGGATCGTCTGTAAGCAGAGCTGCTTCCCACACAGCAGAAGCGCAGAATGCATCTCACACAGCAGCCGGCGCACAACAGCTTTCTGACGATGGGCCTGTCCTTCTCTTTGAGGGACAGCATACTGCTGAAAAAACAAGAGAATGAAGGCAAAATATAGCATTAAATGTTATGCAAATTTGTCCTAAATAAATGTATCCTTATAACATTTAAAGATACGACGACAAAAAATTTGGATTAGTTCACAAGATGCAAAACCAAAGACAGAGTCTCAAAATGTGTAATAACGCATTATGCCAATTTAAAAAAGAATATTTTTAATAAATATATGTTAGTTTGTTGTTTTCATGAGAATCATAGCATGCTTCAGACTAAAACATATCATTAAATATAATGCAATGTGTCTTAAATAAATCTAACAGTGTTTACTGATGTGATGAATAGTTCATATAGGATGCTAAACTGAAAACACAACCTCTGTTTTTCATTTAATTATGCCAACTAAAATCTAATACTTTTTCAATCTATAAAAAATAATTTTGTATTTCCATGCAACTTACTTATGTTTCAAGAAAATGTGAACATATGTATCTGTTGTTAATTACGGACAACTTTTTAATGAGAATCATATTTTTAAAAAATTGTAGTTGTGTGGCAAACATAAATTGCATACCTTTAATATACAATTAAATCTTATAAAATGCCACAACATTTACAAATATTATGTTATTATTATCATCATTTATTCTGAAAAACACTCCAAACATGTACAATGCATTTCGTTTAATTTGCAACAATGCATGTTGTTTAAATCTCAAGAACTCTAAAAGGATTTATATAAGTTGTTTTTATTTGTAATGATTGAGTCTGTCTAACACTTTGCTCAACTACATGCCATTTATGCTTTTTTGCGTTATTATTATTTTCATTAAAGCAAACTATTGTCTAGTATTTCCGTGAATTCACATCAGTGATGCTTTAATTATATTGTGCAGATTCGCTAATGCATAAAAAGAAGAAGAAGAAGCCCAGAGATGGAGACAGATAAACATAACATCATCATCAGATAAGAAAAGGACAAAATATTTTGGATTTCCATGAAACGATGTCTATAACAGGACATCATCAGAGCTACATCAGTTTATGACACAATATTTATATAAGAAACAGAAACGGCAGCTGTATTATTGAATGAACGGGCTTTAAACATCCTCATCGTCCAGCTTACCTTCACTAGATCGCTTCAGTGCTTCAGTGCTTCAGTCAAAGCTCAGTGAAAGAGACAGAGACACACGTGTGTTTATGAACACAGCTCACTGTCTAAAACTAACTTTATATTGAACCAATTGTACAGAACCTGCACAGATTTCTATTTTATAAATAATCTAACAAAACATAAAACAATGACATATATGTATAAACGGGCGTTCTTGACCCACTATAAAACATTTCCTTACACTGAAACGGCATTCACGCTGGGCATGTTTTAAGACACCCCCTAAACGTCATCCTTACGCGCCGCACTGTCACGCTCGGGGTCCTTTCTCTGCTCGCGTCGCCACCGGTGGATCTGGAAGGTTCTGCTTCGGATATCCGAGCCGAGCGTTATCTGAACCCATCCGAACCGCACAGACCGCCCTCAGACACCGGAGAGCGCCCATCTGATCCTGTGATTTCTGCAGAACGAAACAATATAAATATCATCCATCATGCCTGAAGCGTTGTCGTCTGCAAACGGGTCTAAAAACAAAGGAGGCGCGTATGTGGACCGCGACAAACCCGCCCAGATCCGCTTCAGCAACATCAACGCCGGGAAAGGTGAGGGATTAAAGAGATTTGATATTCAGAAATATTCATAATATTCAGATTGAAGCTGTGAGGAGCAGTCACAGGGGTTTATTTCAGTGTATTTCTGCAGCTCATGACATGTAGTGGAGGTACGAGTCAATAGAAATCCTCTATTCGCATTACAAACATGACCGCGATGCACACATTTGTCTCGTTTCTGCAAACACGGCAGTGTTAGATGAGGAAAATGAAGCTGTGTTCCTCATAATCTCAATGCACACTCACTTGTGTCCTTATAAGGCGTGGTCTTCTTTATGACAACACAGGCATGAACACACACAAAAAGGCTTAAATAAAGTAAAAGTATTCAAAAATATTTTAAGAAAAGAGCATCCCACAACATAATTTTTTTAATAGTATCTTAATATCAGAAATTAAATTATTTAAAAAATAAATAAATGTATGTTTAATTATTTATGTGAGAGATTTCATTTTTTAAAAACGTTTATATATGATTTATTTCATATTTAAATAGTGTATGTGTGTGTTTGTATTTTTTATGGCAGCAGGTGTAATGATTTATGATTGGTAATTTTTCTTTTGTTTGACAGCTGTCGCAGATGCCATTCGAACAAGTCTGGGCCCTAAGGGCATGGATAAAATGGTTTGTTTTTTATGATTACCTGATATAAATCTTATTTATGAAAGTTTGTTGCTTAACTTGACTTGGTTGCATGTCTGTGAATATATTTATTCTCTGCAGATTCAGGATGGAAAGGGTGACGTTACCATCACTAATGATGGGGCCACGATCCTCAAACAGATGCAGGTGCTGCATCCAGCGGCTAAAATGGTAAAGCATTGATTCTGAGACGTTATTCTTTATTAACATAACCTGAAGATGCTAAACAAAAATGTATATTGTTTAGATTTCTTGAATTTGAATTGGTTTCTTCATAGCTTGACTTGTCTGTTTCATTGCATGTGCATTGTGAATCTTTGTTTTATCTCTTTAATTTGGTTCACATATTTCATAAATAAAAGTTCTCAGTGCAAAATAACAATGTTGTCGTTACATTACTGAAACATAAAAGGCAGAAGTCAGCAATGAGAGCAGTGCAGCACATCAAGAAGAAAAAAAATCTGAATGGAATCAAACCCAAGAATTGAATCAGATTGAGAGATTTCAAATGATTCCCAGCCCTAGTGAATGTCTGGAGTATTATGGGATGTTTCTGTGTGTGTTTCAGATGGTGGAGCTGTCTAAAGCTCAGGATATCGAGGCTGGTGACGGCACTACATCAGTGGTGGTGATTGCTGGAGCTCTTCTTGATGCCTGTGCTAAACTGCTACAGAGAGGTAAGCTTTAGTAACATTACATCTTTATGTAACATGCATCGTGTCAGTTATGAGCTGGACATTAAAGGGATAGTGTTTCCCCCCAAAATGAAAATTGTGTCATCAATTGCTAAACCTCCACTTGTTTCAAACATTTAAGTTTCTTTCTTCTGTTAAACACAGAAGTAGACCATGTTGGTGGTTGAACAGTTGATGGTAGCCATATATATATATATATATGTGTGTGTGTATATGTGTATAATTCTTCATTTGTCATAGGGATGTTTATTTGTGCCTACAGATTCAGCACGATCTTTCCTCTCTATTTTTCCTGCCAGGAATCCACCCGACCATCATTTCCGAGTCTTTCCAGAAGGCTGTAGATAAAGGTGTGGAGGTCCTGACGTCCATCAGTCAGCCGGTGCAGCTCAGTGACCGAGAGACTCTTCTGAACAGCGCCACCACCTCGCTCTGCTCTAAGGTGGTGTCCCAGTACTCCAGCCTGCTCGCCCCCATGAGCGTCGACGCCGTCATGAAGGTCATCGATCCCGCCACCGCCACCAGCGTAGATCTCCGCGACATCCGCATCGTCAAGAAACTCGGGTGAGACGCAGGATAGAACTGAAATATCGCTCAGTCAGTTGTTAGACCGCAGAAATCAGTAGTTTCTCTTTGCAAAGCAAATTCATTGCTGTGTTTGTGTTTGCAGAGGGACCATTGATGACTGTGAGCTGGTGGAGGGTCTGGTGTTGACTCAGAGTGTGGTGAACACTGGAGTGTCCCGTGTGGAGAAGGCCAAAATCGGCCTCATCCAGTTCTGCCTGTCCCCTCCCAAAACTGATGTATGTGACCATGCTTCAAACTCATATATATATATATATATATATATATATATATATATATATATATATACATATATATATATATATATATATACATATATACATGTATAAGCAGCCATTGGTGTTCAAGACTCAAGTCGTTGTGTTAATGGGTTTGTGTGATGCTTCTGTCGGGACAGATGGACAACCAGATTGTGGTGTCGGACTACGCTCAGATGGACCGTGTGCTCCGTGAGGAGAGAGCTTACATCCTCAATCTGGTCAAACAGATTAAGAAAGCTGGCTGCACTATGTTGCTCATCCAGAAATCCATCCTGAGGTACAAAATCACCACAAAGCACCATCACACAGTCACTAATTTAAAAATGTTAAACTGTATAACTATTGTCATGTATAAGGTTTTATCGGAGGTTCTCATGGTGTTTGTGATGGCTCTTTCAGAGATGCTCTGAGTGACCTGGCCCTTCACTTCCTGAATAAGATGAAGATCATGGTGGTTAAAGACATTGAGAGGGAGGACATTGAATTCATCTGCAAGGTAGATCCATGAAACAATTAAATGTTTTTTTTACACATTTAAAACAGTCTTTAAAACAAGTTTTTGTCTTCTGTCCCATCAGACTCTTGGCACCAAACCTATAGCTCATATTGACCAGTTCACTCCAGAGATGCTGGGAACAGCAGAGCTCGCTGAAGAGGTTAACCTGGACGGATCTGGCAAACTAGTGAAGGTAACCTACATGCATCTCCAGCTGAACAGCTGTTTTGTTTTTCTCATGCATACTTGACATTATTTGATTAAGCATTTATTTATAGACCAATACTTCAGATGCATGTGGTGTTATTCTGTCTGTGTTGGGTGATGACAGCAGTGTTTGATTGGTGTTTGTAGATCACAGGCTGTGTAAATCCAGGAAAGACGGTCAGTATTGTCGTCCGTGGTTCCAACAAACTGGTGATTGAGGAGGCCGAGCGATCCATCCACGACGCCCTCTGCGTCATCCGCTGTCTGGTTAAGAAGAGGTAACACAGATCTCGAGACTCCAGTGATTTTATAGTTTCAACAGAAAATAAATATTATAAATCATTCTGAACAAATTGTATCTGATGTTTGACTATTTCCAGCTTTGGCGTGATTTGGTAACTGTAGCATTAAAGAATTAATTCAGCCAAAAATGAAAATTTCCTGAAAATTTACTCACCGTCATGGCATCCAGTATATTTTTTCATGGGAGCATATTTGGAGAAATGCAGCATTCCATCACTTGCTCACCAATGGGTGCCGTCAGAATGGGAGTCCCAACAGTTGATAAACACATTTAAATAATCCACACCACTCCAGTCCATCAATTAATGTATTGTGAAGCAAAGAAGCAAATCCACTATAAACTGATGTTTCCAGCTAAAACAGGAGTCTCTATCTATAATGCTTTCTCCAGTGGAAAAATAAGTCTGGTCTGAATCAGGAGAGAAATATGCACAGGTCAAGAACCATTCTAAGTAAATATGTGGGATTATTTTGATGTGAAGGCCACAGTGATTGATTGGCCATCAGCGATTGTTTTTGGGTGAAACCTTTCAGGTCTTGGCGTCAGTAGAAGCTGTTTGCTAACTCGTCCTCTTCCTGTGCGTCTGCAGGGCTCTGATCGCCGGCGGTGGGGCTCCAGAGATTGAGCTGGCGCTGAAGTTAGCAGAATATGCCCGCAGTCTGGCCGGCATGGAGGCGTACTGTGTGCGTGCGTACGCCGATGCCCTCGAGATCATTCCCTCAACTCTGGCAGAGAACGCTGGTCTTAATCCCATCTCTACTGTCACGGAGCTGCGCAACAGACACGCACAGGGAGAGAAAACAGCCGGGATTAACGTCCGCAAGGTGTGACTTTCAACCATTAGTTTTCAACAGTGCTGCTTTCTGACAAACTCCTCCAATTTTAACGTGTCTTTTGGTCTCTCAGGGTGGGATCTCTAATATCCTGGAGGAGCTGGTAGTTCAGCCTTTGCTGGTCTCCATCAGCGCACTCACCCTCTCCACTGAAACGGTCCGCAGCGTCCTCAAGATCGATGATCTCGTGAGTGATTTGCAAAGTCTGAGTATTTAAAGGACCCTAAAATAAGTTCCTATGTTGACTGCAAATGCACAAGCATTAATGACTCGTCTCCTCTGCAGGTGAACACACGATAAAGTGAATGTGATTAGTGAAGGAAGATCCAACCCCATGCTAGCACCCCGATAAGACCAACTGATCTGTCCTGTGTGTTGCTGTTACCTGGAATAATTTAATAAAACGTTGTTTTTGACACAGTTACTCTTGGCTCTTCTTGTTATTTGGCTTTGATATACGTGGTCCATGTAGTCATTCATTTACATGGTGGTTATCGTGGTCAGTGTATTACTGCATGTCAGTAAGTTTAATCTTGTTAGTTTAATCGTCTTATCTGATCAGAGGCAGGACTCTGCTCTACGGCTCGAGAAAGTCTGAAATCTAATGATTCGCACTTGGATAAAGTTTAGTCTTCGTTAATGAAAGTTAATGAAAATTATTTATGAACAATATTTTATATTTAAGATTCAATATTTGAACTCTACTTGCTAGAAAATCGAATCCATAAAACTAAAGTTGTGTTCCAAAAATATGAGCATTCAGTAAGATTTTGTTTGGGCGCGGTATCAACTTTTCCCCATTAGATTCTAGCAAAACTCTGCAGGTGCACACAGTGTGGCTGAGTTTGTGATTTGCAGTAGAGTTTTTCTCTTTTCAAATGTTACAAGAACAAATGCACAGCCACAAACTATTTTTTTGTTTGTTTTATGACACTCATACAAACCTCACTCTGAGACACATAACACAATTATAGCTGCATTATTTATCCAATTGGCAAATATGCAGAAACCGCAATAAAGAGAACTTTTGCATTATAGGCCAAAACTTAAATACAAATTTTTTGACAGAAATTGCATCATTTCACAATTACTGTAAATCACAATTACTGTGATTTTAAAAAAGGTTTTAATGGTTTTCATTGGGGACATGTTTGTTCACCTTGTGCAAAACTGATTTATTAAAGGAAATGAAAGTTGTGCCCAAAAGGTATGCAGTTGGAATTAACACAAAGTTATATAAAAAAAGCTGAAAAAGACAAAATGTCCATAAGGTTGCACAAGGGTAAAACATGTATTTACATTTATTCATTAAGCTGATTTTTGGATAAAAGCGTCTGCTAAATGAATAAATGTAAATGTAAAACAAGTATTTATTGTAATGTAACTGGAAATCCCAAGTAAAGATCCTTTCATACCATAAATAAATTAAAACTTAATTTTTCGATTAGTAATATGCGTTGCTTAATTTGAGAAAAAAAAAAAAAAAAATTAATGTTGATTTCCTCAATATTTCGATTTGTTATTATATTTATTAATTTGCACCCTCAGATTCCAGATTTTCTAATAAAGTTAGTTGTATCTCGGCCAAATATTTCCTTATCCTAATAAACCATACATCAATGGAAAGCTTATTTAGTTTTCAGACGATGTATGAATCTCAATTTCGAAAAACTGACCCTTATGACTGGTTTTGTGGTCCAGGGTCAAATATTGTGGTGTGGCCATCGGATATTTTAAGGGTTTAAAACTAGCTAGATTATTATTATTATTTTTCAATTTAATTCGTTTGGACATACATTAGTGCAGTACTCCTGAAAAATACCGTCTTCTTTTTTTATTTAAATAAACTCAAAACTCCGGACCCTCAGAAATAAACCGTTAGAGGCGGTGTTATACGTGCGCGCTCCCGCGGCTGAGCGTCACTGCTGCGGCTTCCCCACGCTACGAGGTCGTCAAGGAGACGTGCACCTGTTACAGTCAGTCTTGATTCATTTGATTGTATCAGACTGGAGGAAGAGACGGATATGAAGAAGTCCCACCGCACTAATGTCCTGGTGATGTCCTGTCTGAAGACGCCGGTGGATCCGCACACTAAAGTCCCGTTAGCTCAGTATGAGCGGGAGCGATCGCTGCGCGCGTGCACGGACAACAGCCACTATGAGACAGAGGTGACAAAAAGCTAATAAACAGCTTTTTATATTGATTAAACTATCATGGAAATACTTCAGGCGTATTAAAAAGACAAAAACCCTAATTTGGAGGGTTTCAGTCAACAATGTACGTTGTTTGGGCTTAAACATGATACAATATTGAAAACAATAGTTGTGTTATACACTAGAGGTGATTAAAGTGCTTACTAATGATGATGAAGAGGAAGGATTGACTGTTATGACCTGACATGATGAAGAGTTTAGTAAGTATGCTATCCTAATCATGAAGTAAATCAACAGGCCTTTGTGTTAGTGGTTATGTTTTGCAGTTTAAACGTTTTAAATTATTTGCCTGTATAAACATGTGTAATGTAGTGTTAGTTTCATGTTGAGTACGGTGAAACTGAAGAACCGTGAGGCAATCTCTGGTATGAATGAAGAACACAATCTGCCATCTGTCCTTAAAGATGACAGACCTGCAGATTAACAGCTTACACACAGAGAGGCTCATCTTGTGTTACACACAACTACTGACCACACAAAACTGTTTTCAAGAGAAGCATTTCACACACACAAAAAAGATTGTGACGTAAAAAACATTTTAAAGAATTGTACTGATTACCAACCTATGATCTGGATTAAAGTGAAAGTATAATTGTTTTTTCATTGTGTGTATCTACCTAGATTGAGTATGACTCTGGATCTGAGCTGGGGACTGATGAGCCTCCTGTCAAAGACAGCAATGCACTGCTGATCAAAGACTACCGCGTGACGGGCGATCACATCGACCTCAGGGAGTTCTACTTCTCAAACCAAGATTACTACCGTAAACTAGAGCAGCTGAAGAAGGCTCACCTCCAAACGATGGCCGAACTTGAACTCATGTATCGAAAGAAACTGGACCTCAAGGGGGTGAGCTCTGCGGACAACAGTGATCGGAGCAATCTGTGAGTTTAGACATTAAAAAAATATTTATTTTTCAACACACACATTTTTTTGGGGCTTTCTAGGTATGCACTACTCTTCAAAAGTTTGAGAAAGTTGTCTCTTATTTTTACCAAGGCAACAGATCAAAACAGTACAGTAAAAAGAGTAATACTGTGAAATATTATTACAATTCAGGAAGACTGTTTTCTTTCTAAATGCAATTTATTCTTTTGATGGCAAAGCTACATTTTCAGTATCATAGCTACAGTTTTCGGTATCGTGATCTTTCAGAAATCATTCTAATATGTTGATTTGCTGCCCAAAAAAATTATTTCTGATCATTATCATCAATGTTGTGACATTTTTCTGTGGAATCTGTGAATTTTTTTTTTTTTTCAGGTTTCTTTGAATACAGAATGCTCAAAAGAACAGCACTGGTTTAATATATAATTATTTGTAAATATCTTTACTATCACTTTTGATCAATGTAATGCATCCTTGCAGAATAAAAAAAAAATCTTACTGACCTCTAACATGTGAACAAGTAGTGCAGAACGTTCCTTTAAATTTAAATGGAAATGAAAAGATTATTAACATTATTTTATGTTTAATAGTTCCCCACAAGGAAGGATTCCAGTGATAACCAGCAATCTGAAAAAAGCCCGGTCTGCTCTGGAGCTGTGGCGAACTTCAGATCTTTCTGACCTGTCTGATGAAGAGTGCACTGCTGACAACGGCAACACTGAGAAAGGCCTTCATATCTCACCCAAAGAGCACATCAAGAACATGTGGCAGGACTTCAGCGTGCATAAGCTGTCTCCACCTCAATGGCACCACTTTTCATCCTCACTGCAGAGCTTGCCTGCTGACTGCCAGGCTGCTAGCAAACTCAAGGGTAGGACCAAGGGTCAACGGCTAAAAAAACACAAGCAAATGGTAGACGAGTGTTGGCATCCGAGAGTAACAGTCCCCAAGCCTTTCCACATGACCCTTCGTGAGGCAGAACGTCGCAAGAAAGGCATAAAATCACGTTCAGAGATGGAGCAAGAGAACGCAGATCTCCGGCGGCAGGTGGAGGAGCTCACCGAGTGCCAGAGGAAGTTCCGCGCCAGTCCGGCACCTGCACACGTGCGCCTCCCGCTATACGAGGAGCTGCAGGAACGCGACGAGGAGCGCAGGCGGCTTCATCGCGACTTGGAGCAGCAGCGTCTCCACACCTCGCAAAGACCCTTCAGCTTCCTGGAGCGCGAACGGCTGAAGAAAGAGCAGAAGGAGGCCAAGCTCCGTGAGCAAATGCTCAAACACAACCGAGAGGAAGAGGAGAGAAGGAAATGCCCTTTCAAGGCCAAACCCGTCCCACGGACAGTGAAGGAGGCCGCGTCGGGCGAGCAGCAGAAGGAGGAGGAGCTCTACCGGGCCATCAAGATGCAGATGCGGGCGAGGGAGTTGCTTCACAGTGCATCCATGCCTCCTAGCATGCTTGCGCGACAGCTTAGTGAGAAACAGGTGCACAAAGTCGCCCAAGATGAAGAGCAGACACACAGACCCAAGATCAACACCGAAGTACCGGACTTCGACGGCAGCTACAGGAGGTTTCGGAAGCAGCTGGCGAAGTGCAAAGAAGTGCGGCCCGTGACAGCATGCGAACCCTTCCAGCTGCGCACGGCTAATATCGCCTCACACAAAGAACGCATCATGGCAGATATCGAGGCAGAGATAAAGAGCCCAAGACTATCGCGCTGGCCGTTCATGACCCCACCTGCTCTCTCGCCCAGAACGCCCTCGTCTTCCCTTTGCTCCTCTCTGTCTGGAAGCCAGGAATGCTTGTCTGCTAAAATCACAGATGCAGCCAAGAAACGGCAAGAAGCTGTGAGGTAACTGTGATGCCCAGCCCTGGTTTAAACCCTCACCCTTCTAGAACTTTCCAAGTGAAGTCCTGTGTCTCCAGCTTTTTGGAATTGCTAAGCAGGAGTGTGATTTTCCCTGCCAGTGTGTCTCCCATTTATAACCCCATCAACAGTAGAAAACCTCACTGGGAATGTTGTCGATGCTCCTCAGTCCTCTTGCTGCCCTCAAGTCCTCATGGGAGGTTCATACTTACAAGTTCAGAAATGAATTCAAGATAGTTCAGTCAAAATGAAATGGAAGTGTTTAATAAATTCATATTTATTTCTCCATTTCACTTCCTGACAAAGATTGTTTTTAGCTCTAACCCAAAGGCAGAATTAAAATAGTATACTACAGTCTTATATAGTTTAAAGGAAAATAACTTTTTTTTTCTCAGCATGAAGAAAATCTTTCATATTTTTAAGATTTCTTAAGTATTTAAACTAAACTGTAAAGTGCACATTTTTGATAAAAGTTGAAGATTTGTCACTCAAAAAATTTATGAGTTTCTCACTTGGTGGTACTAAGAAATGTGGTCATTGTGACATGACTTGAAGGCAGCACCTGTCGATTGCTCCCGAACCCTGTCCCTGCTGGCTTACCTTAGCACCATCCCATTACAGGACTCCCTTCTTCATAAAGTTCAGTTCTGAAAGCTCTTAACCCCTATGAGTAGAAAGGTTCTTGAGCAGAGAAAGCGAGCAGAAGAAGAGGAGGAGAAATTAAAGGAGAAGCAGAAACAGAGAGAGAAGAGACTACAAAAAGTGATCACAAAGCGAGCCCAGGCGAACGACCCGCACATGACCCTGGCCCAGACATGCCCATCCAAACTAAAAGAGTTCAGGTAAAACAATTCAGCTTTTCATGAGCTGCTCTTCGTTTACCTCAAACAACACTTTTAGAAGTAAAGGTTCTTTACTGGAGTTGGTGATTCTGTGAAGAACATCCATGGAACCTTAGCATCACACGAAAAGATTCTTAGATTATTAAAATATCCTTCAAGCTAATCCTTCTTCTATTGCATTCCTATGAAAACTCCCTTAAGAACTTTTATTTTTAAAAGTGCATGAGTTTTTGAAACATTGCAGAGATTTTCATTTTCAGATGCAGATTGCATGCATATAATATCGGTCGGTCGATCTACCTATATATATATATACGTACATTTATCTATATATAGTATCATTATTATTATAAATGCTCATCTACATGTGCACATGGGAACAGGAAACAAGATCTTCAGAGACAAAGAGAGTACCAGGAGGAGATGAGAGAAATCCAGGAAAGAGTGAAGGGAAGACCCCTGTTACTGGAACAGGTGGCACAAGTGAGTTTTTTTTATTTTTTATTATATAATATTTGAAATTTTTTTTAATTGTAATTTATTTTGGTGTTTTTTTTGTACTCAGAAAAAGGTTCCTTTTAGGAAAAGAGAGGACATGCATCTCTACTCGAAATGTTCATTGTGATGATAATGCAAAGCTCTGTGTTTCTCAGATGAATGCTAAGAGAGCAGCACAGAAGCTCTACTCTGCCACTCTGCATGGATGTGGTCTGAGTGAATCCTTTATCAGCAGTAAAGCTCCTGAAGGCTTGAAACACAGACAGACCCCAAGCCCCGCCCACTCTGGCAGCCAAACTCCACCCACATACAGGTAGAAGAGCCAGGAGGTCTCTATTCTCTCATAGTTTATTAAAAGAAACACTTCTTCAAAAAAGGAAAACACTGCTAATTTTGCATATTTAAAACCATATTTATTTTTCGTAGCATCTCTGAGTTGTTTTCATCCATTCTTTTACAGTAAAAACAGGAATGAAGATAATGAGGAACTTCCAGACCTGCGGGATCTTCTGGAAGACTATGCAGATGATTATGAGGAGTATGACCATGACATGGAGGAAGAACACATGGACAGAGATGAGGACGACAGGCACAGTGAATGTCATGACACTGATGAGGAGAAGGGCAACTCATATCATGACAAGCTGGATTTTGATGATGATGAGGAACAGGACGAGCGTTATAAAGATGATGACATCAGCAGTAAGCACAGCCAGAGCAGCAGGGGTAGTGAAAGTAAAAACAGTGAGAAAAGTGATCATTAGCTTTATTCTACATATTTACCTCAGTAGCAAATAGTTGTTGAATATATATAATGTGTGAGAAAGAAAATCTCCCAAACCTTATTAACGGGATAGTTCACCCAAAAATGAAATTCTGCCAGCATTTACTGCTGAAAACAAAAGAATGTAGATAACCAAAATGTTTATGTATATTTAACAGTTTATTTATGTGATATAAAGGATATTATTTTCTTAGAGTAATGGGAAGTTTGAGGGGAAATGCGCTTAGTTATTAATAATAATAAGAATAATAATGCTGAAATGCAACTGATCATAATAAGTTTAAATATTTCTTTATGCAAAGTATAATTTCCTTTTTTTATTTCATCTTTTATGTGTTTACATGGCATTCACTTGATATACAGTAATGACTGTAGTATATATATATATATATATATATATATATATATATATATATATATATATATATATATATATATATATATATATATATATATATATATATATATATATATATATATATAAATGCCTGTCCACTATCATATACTTAACAAAGGGCCAAAACGCAATATTATTTTATATGTTACAAATAAAATGAGAGTGTTTGTACAATGCAATAAGAGGGGGGGAACGTAATATGTGGAAATAAACTGTATTATTGCAATTTTATTGTTTAGCACTTCTTTTCATATAAATACCAGCATATAAAACATTTTACACATGAGCCACAGCCTAAAAATACACATCATGGTCAGTTACTGTTTGTTCATCACAGGCAACGTCTCAGTAATTTTCCATGCTCCACGCGGTCCAGCCCACAACACGCTCACGCTGTGCTGCAAAACCCGCCTCACACATGAGACCAGGGGCGCTGGGCGGGGTCAATCCTGACTGACGGCACCTCTATCCAATCACATGCGCGCAGGGCTTCCGCGTCGCCTTCTCCGACCAATCAGCTGTAGCGGAGGGCGTGACCGCAGTCCGAATTTTACGCGGCGCTACGGAGTGAAAACTAAACCGAGATGGAATACGCCAGTCTGAACCGGTTTCAACCGGTCTTGCGTGTGATGCATGAGACTACAGAGGAGCTGGGTCACAGTCTCTCGCAGATATCTGCGTTCAAAACAACGGTTTTTCTGCAGTAGACAAAAGAATAAACTAACGATTGGTTTGATGCTGTTGTTATAAAACGGAATGAGTAGTTAAAGCGAGCTGTAAACCGTCAGATCAACTAACACGAGCAGCTGACTGAAAGAGGACCTGGACTCAATCACTGAAGACAATAGTTAAAAAATAACACCGAAATTGTGTTTTCATTTATCGTTTGTTTCGCATTATAGTGAGTTTGGCTATACAGTGAGTAACCAGCTAGTTTAGCATTTGAATTGAACTTGCTAACGTTAGATGCTCAGATTGCATTTTCAAAGCACACTATATCCGTGTAAAATGAGATAAATACACTAGGCGCTTTTTTTTAACCTCGCGTCTTGATCTTGTTTTGACGCGACGCACGTTTCCAGGACACTTAATAACCTTGTTGCTAATCCTCAAACCACGTTAGCATTTTTGTAGGGTTTTTCTTCAGCGTGAAGGAGTTTTGGTTAAAACAGGTAAGTTAAAGGTTGTTCTTGAGGTGTTTTATGAAATGGTTATCTGTTATAAATAGTATCTTCTGTGATAAATGAGTTGAATGAAGTGCTAGTTTGCTGACACACTGCTAGTATTGAACAGAAACGAAAACGCGTTTTGTTCCTCGTCGTTGCCCGTAACTGCAAAGGCGCTCAACTAGAATTCAAGTGGGCTGCTTTCTAAAAAGTACTTGTGTATATGAAGGTCTGTTTACTCACATCCATGTTTACCCTTTTGTTTTTTTTTTTGTTTTTACTGTAAAGGAACACATTTAAGTTGTTAAAGTTCCATTTTAGCACGTTTTTTAGAAGCGTTTGTCTAGTAAAAGTAGCAGTTGTAAAGGTGAACTCCGCAGAACGGTTGTATTTCAGCACAACTGCATGCTTAAGTGAAGTGTTTTGTGGACCCACGTGTTTCGAGCCATTGGTTTAGTATCTGATTTTAGCAGATTATTCTGGTTAAACAACTAGTAAACTGTTAGGATGAATTTTCATATGTGTCACTATTGATGTTTGGTAACTAAAAGGTGTTGACTGTCTTGTATTACAGCTCTATGCCGGCAGACATGACCATGTTGGCGGATCACACAGCACGGCAGTTGCTGGACTTCAGTCAAAAGCTAGACATCAACCTGCTGGACAATGTCGTCAACTCCATGTACTATGATGTGGGATCTCAGGTACGAGTCGATTTGCCAAATCCAAGACAATTATGAATGTACAGGTACGGTGCATCAAAAGTGGTTTTCGTTTTCGATTATTTTAGCAAAGACTGGCACAAGAAGTTCTCACCAGCCTGAAGGACCACCCAGATGCCTGGACCAGAGTGGACACCATATTGGAGTTCTCACAGAACATGAAGACAAAAGTATGTTAACATTAATGTTTATTTCTGCATTTAGCCAGTGTACAGAGTCAAACTGACTAAATGCCAACCGTGAGCATGTTAAACTGATGTTTACTCATTTTGCTGTTTGTATTGCAGTACTATGCTCTTCAGATACTGGAGACCGTGATCAAAACACGCTGGAAGATTCTTCCTCGAAACCAGTGTGATGGTGAGGGACCGTACGACTTCAATCTGAACATTTGGGCTCACTGACCTTTGGTCTTTATGGAAGATTTATTGTACACCTCCACGTTATATAACACTGCTGTCATGTGAAATCCTGATGACTTTTAAGAAATGCACAAATAAGACATCTCTCTCTGTCCACAGGAATTAAAAAGTATGTTGTTGGGCTGATTATCAAGACTTCCTCTGATCCTAACAGCGTAGAGGTAATAAAAATGCTTAGTTTTTACAATTTGTACCATTTAAATGACTTAAAAACAGATGGTTGCAACCAAAATATTAAAAAACATTTTCAGTAAGTTACATAAAATAACTAAAATAAACTAACTTTAATCCATTGTTTTATTTAGCATTTAGTTAATTTTTCAGTTAACTATAACCCTGATTAGTACTAGTCATATTGCTGAATGCATCCATGTTAACTTGTATTTGTACTCTTACAGAAGGAAGGGGTTTACATAGCAAAGCTCAACATGATCCTGGTGCAGGTGAGTGTGTTTTAGGTATATCTGTGGTTGTTATATTGTGAGAGCGAAGGGCTCACGGATTTAAAGCTGTTGATGTTTTGTGTGTAGATTCTGAAGCAGGAGTGGCCGAAGCACTGGCCCACGTTCATCAGTGACATTGTGGGAGCGAGTCGCACCAGTGAGAGCCTGTGTCAGAACAACATGATCATCCTGAAGCTCCTCAGTGAGGAGGTGTTTGACTTCTCCAGCGGGCAGATGACTCAGGTCAAAGCCAAACACCTGAAGGACAGGTACACATGCCTGCAATATGTGACAGTTGCAGACTTTGCAGGGTGTGGTTGGCAAAATATTTGTGGTGATATTTGCTCAACCTGTATCCCCTTTTTTTTTCTTTTTTTTTTTGCAGTATGTGCAACGAATTTTCCCAAATCTTCCAGCTGTGCCAGTTTGTCATGGTATGTTGCAAGCATATTACTACAACATTAGTGTTTTTAGTATTAAAGGTATAGTTCACCCAAAAATTTGCTGAAAATGTACTTAATGTCAGGCTGCCCAAGATTTAGATGAGTTTGTTTGTTTGTTTGGTTGTTCATGGGAACAGATTTGGAGAAATGTAGCTTTGCATGACTTGCTCTGCAGTGAGTGGGTGCCGTCAGAAAGCGAATCCAAACAGCTGATAAAAACATCTTAATAATCCACAATTTTCCTCTTTGGGTGAACTAGTTCTTTATGTGCAGTTCAGTATTTTCATGCCTCTCATTTCTAAACCTGACTTGATGCTTTGTACATCAGGAAAATTCCCAGAATGCCCCTCTGGTCCAAGCCACATTGGAGACCCTCCTTCGTTTCCTGAACTGGATTCCACTTGGCTACATATTTGAGACCAAACTCATCAGCACGCTGGTGTACAAGGTAACGTGACTCGAGGTCTCTAATTGTAACTTATTTGATTTAGTAAAATGCTGTGATAGCAGGCTGGCATCACTCCTCTTACAAAGGCGCACTGTCATTGGTTCAGCTTGCCAGTGCGTAAGAAAGAGAGGGAAATCATTGGAGCGCTGGCTGTTCTCTTTGGACCTCTGCTCAAAGCTTTGTGTCCGAGCTGGTGCTCCAACATTCATAGCCTCTCACTTAGTGAAAATCACTGAGTGTTCCAGAAAGTTTATGGCTTGTGTTCGTGATTATTCCACAGTTTCTGAATGTTCCGATGTTCCGGAACATCACTCTGAAGTGTCTGACAGAGATCGCCGGTGTCAGTGTCAGCCAGTATGAGGAGCAGTTTGTCAACCTGTTCACTCTCACCATGGTGCAGCTCAAACAGGTAACACCAACTCTATTCTCTTCTATTTTTTTAAATTGAATGGTTTTATTTAGCAAAGACACATTAAATTGATTGAATGTTACCATAAGAAGACCTTAATAATGTTAGAAAGATTTCCATTTCAAATAAATGTGAACTTTCTGTTCTTCAGAGAATCCTGAAATTAAATGTAGTTTACGCAAAAATGTAAAGTGTTCAGAGTTGAATTGGTAAGATGACATTTTCTTGAACAGCAAATCAACATATTAGAATGATTTCTAAAAAATTGTGAGTAATGATGCTGAAAATTCAGCTTTGAATCACAGAAATGTGATGTGATCGATGTGATAAGCATGAATTCTGGGAAGGGGCGTGGCTAGTATAAACACAAGCTGCTGCGATCAGATCCGGTGTGCCACAGATGCATGCAGTGATGCGCAGATCAGCTGTTAAACAGCGTCTGCTGTTAAAAATGACCTATCCATAAATCATAACATCATGCAAAACTAAGAATTAGAATCATGTGGGGGTGGGTCTATATTTTCTGTAAAAAGTTCTTATCGGTGGCATATTCGCCAATACTGATATATCGGCCGATAAAATTGGCAAAACAATATATCTGTCGGCCTATAGTCTAAACCAGTGGTTCCCAACCTTTTTTCAACTCGTGGCCCACACAACCAAACACATATGTTTTCGCGGCCCACTGCAAAAACATTAACTGACCTCGCTATTGTTGGGTTAATAACTTAGTACTCAGAAGCTGTTAACTGTATTTATCAAATTAACTAGGGCTGTGCAATATGGACAAAAAAGAAATACATTTGTGATAGATTTTAATCACAATTTTGACACACGGATATGCTTTACAGCAGCGGTCCCCAACCCCCGGGCCGGGGACCGGTACCGGTCTGTGCGTCATTTGGTACCGGGCCGCACAAGAAAGAATAAATAACTTACATTAAAGCTGCAGCGGCACCTTTTGTTGCTCGCGTTTGGTGGAAGAACATTGTAGCCGGAGCCACTTCTCTCTGTTTACATCTGCGGCGAGTCACGCAGGTACTGTGCTACTCTGCAGCGTTGCCGACCCCAACCAGACTAAAATAGTCCGAATATAAAAACTTATTATAGGTGTACCGTAGTGATTCAGGATAAGACAAAAACATGGTTTGGAAAAAGGATTCATGATGTACTCGCTCATTATATATTATCAATTTTATGTTGTTCACACGATGAATACACAGTGGATTCATGTTTATTATTATATTTATAATATACCACAGTTTTTATGCCAGTCGTATCATTTTATTTTGTTGTATCTATCCGTCACAACTTAAAGCCCGGTCCGTTAAAATGTTTTACAGTTATAAATGCATTCAGGATGAATTTGAAACATATTTCCAAAAGAGAACCAATTAGAGCTTTATCAAAAGTTGTAACATCTCTAGAACAGACATAAACCAATCATTGAGCTCGAATAGTGGAAGCATAGTAACAGTTTAATATAAATTTTGTTATTTAATTATATATATGAAGTTATGTTATGACTTGGACATTTTGACATATATTAACAATATTATTATTTCTTTAATAGTAATTGGCAGCCCGCCTGCAATATCACCGTGACCCACTAGGGGGCCGCGGCCCACAGGTTGAAAACCACTGGTCTAAACAAAAGTTTGCAGCATGTGGAGTCTTGAATTTGACTAATTAAACTAAAACTTTCACATAATAATTTTGTGAATCGTTTGAGCTGTTCCGAACCTATAAGTATAAATTTTTAGACAACACCTCAAATGCACCACTTAAAACTAGTGAAGGTTTCAAAACTATAACCCTCGTTTACTCAACAGATGCTGCCTCTGAACACAAATATCCGTCTGGCATATTCAAATGGGAGAGACGATGAGCAGAACTTCATCCAGAACCTCAGTCTGTTTCTCTGCACCTTCCTCAAAGAGCACGGACAACTGATAGAGAAGAGACTGAACCTCAGAGAGACGCTGATGGAGGTACACACATAGTTAAATGTAGAGAAATAGATGGTAAAGTGATGCACAAACTCCTAAATTGCTTGACTCTTGTGCGCTCAGGCTCTGCATTACATGCTGCTGGTCTCTGAGGTGGAGGAGACGGAGATCTTTAAGATCTGTCTGGAGTACTGGAACCATCTGGCCGCTGAGCTCTACAGAGAGAGTCCCTTCTCTACCTCCACCTCTCCACTGCTCTCAACTAGCCAGCACTTTGACGTGCCGCCCCGTAGACACCTCTACCTGCCTGTGCTCTCCAAGGTCAGTTAGCCACAGTGTACAGCAGCTCTGCCTCAAAATATTGGTCACTGGAGGGAAAACTGACTGCACTCTTGACCTGTCTCAGGTGCGTCTGCTGATGGTGAGTCGCATGGCCAAACCGGAGGAGGTTCTGGTGGTGGAGAACGATCAGGGCGAGGTGGTACGAGAGTTCATGAAGGACACCGACTCCATCAACCTCTACAAGAACATGAGAGAGACTCTGGGTAATTGTTATGGGCTGTTCTAGAAACGGAGGGGAAAATGTAGATGGAGAAAGCTTGATAATGATGTGTTTCTCCTGTCCAGTCTACTTGACTCATCTGGACTATGCGGATACGGAGCGGATCATGACAGAGAAGCTTCATAATCAGGTGAATGGTACCGAGTGGTCCTGGAGGAACCTGAACACGCTGTGCTGGGCCATCGGCTCCATCAGTGGCGCCATGCATGAGGAGGATGAGAAGAGGTTCCTCGTCACAGTCATTAAGGTGTTTATTCATGCATTTGTTATTGCCTATCAGGAGATGTTAGGTGAAAACTGAAATTTTGCTGTTGCATACTATAACACTGTAAATACTGTGTATGCTACTGCTTTTTTATTAACAAATGTAATGCTTGCTTTTCAAAAGTTAGTCTAGGTTCAGTGTTTCAAAAGATTTCTATTTCAAGTAAATGCATAGGGTAAAATGCATTTGAATGTATGTATTTTATTTTACTGTATGTATTTCATTGATAATCAGAAATGTTTCTTTAGCAGTAAATCAGCATATTAAACCGATTTCTAAAGGATCATTTGACACTGAAAACAGCAATTTTTTTTATTAATTTTTTTTTCACAATATTTTTACTGTATTTTAATCAAACAAATGCAGCCTAGATGAGCAGAAGAAACATTTCAAAGACATTAAAAAGTCTGAAAGCCAACACTACGTTTCTGTTTCTGTCTTAGGACTTGCTGGGTCTGTGTGAACAAAAAAGAGGGAAAGACAACAAAGCCATCATTGCTTCCAACATCATGTACATCGTTGGCCAGTACCCACGATTCCTCAGGGCCCACTGGAAGTTCCTCAAGACTGTCGTCAACAAGCTGTTTGAGTTCATGCACGGTGAGGAGTAGATTGAGTTTGAGTGTTCATGCGTGGTTTTCTGTTTGTTTTTTCTTTTGCTAATCTTCTCATAAGGGTGTATATTAATTGCAAACCCTCTCTCTCTATATCTCTCTCTCTTAGAGACCCATGACGGCGTGCAGGACATGGCCTGTGACACCTTCATCAAGATCGCTCAGAAGTGCAGGAGGCATTTTGTGCAGGTTCAGGTGGGGGAGGTAATGCCCTTCATCGACGAGATCCTCAACAACATCAACACCATCATCTGTGACCTGCAGCCGCAGCAGGTGCACACGTTCTACGAGGCTGTGGGCTACATGATCGGAGCACAGACAGACCAGACGGTCCAGGAGCGACTGATCGAGAAATACATGCTCCTCCCCAACCAGGTGTGGGACAGCATCATCCAGCAGGCCACCAAGGTGAGAGCCCGTGTTATTTAATATTGAGATACTGTTATAGTTTATTAATAAATTGGATTAGTTATTTTTATATTTTCTGTTTTGTTTTATATATGGAGGAAATATATATAACATTTCTAATTATATTTTAGTTCATAAAGGTAAACCATTGTTTATTAATTTTTTTTTTTTCAGTTTATTATTTACATTTATTTCAAGTAACACTTTTTCATATCGTTTTAACTATAGTAAGCTGTGTCTATATAGTTTCTATTAATATTTCTATAGTTTATTGTACTTAATTTTTATTTTATTTTATAAGGTTTATACTTTTAATGTTAAGTCAGCATGATTGATACAGCAACACTTGCACTCAAAGCACATGATGTTTCTCTTCAATCAGAACGTGGACATCCTGAAGGACCCAGAGACCGTGCGTCAGCTAGGCAGCATCCTGAAGACCAACGTGAGGGCGTGTAAAGCTGTGGGTCACCCGTTCGTCCTGCAGCTGGGACGCATTTACCTGGACATGCTCAATGTCTACAAGTGCCTGAGCGAGAACATCTCTTCTGCCATCCAGAGCAACGGTGAGACATGCAGCACATGACCCAACAGCTGCACTGTAATAACTGCTCGTGGTAAACTCTTTGGTCTCTCTCTGCAGGTGAGATGGTGACCAAGCAGCCTCTGATACGGAGCATGCGGACGGTGAAGAGAGAGACGCTAAAGCTCATCTCAGGATGGGTCAGCCGCTCTAATGACCCACAGATGGTTAGTTCTGACCTTCCTAGATGCTAAAACAATGAGTCGGGTTTGACAGCAGTTGAAAGAGTGGTTGTTGTCTCTTCAGGTTGGAGAGAACTTCGTTCCACCTTTGCTGGAGGCGGTTCTCATCGACTACCAAAGGAACGTTCCAGCAGCTCGAGAACCAGAAGTGCTTAGCACGATGGCAACCATCGTCAACAAGCTCGGCGCTCACATAACAGGAGAGATCCCCAAAATATTCGATGCTGTGTTCGAGTGCACCCTCGACATGATCAATAAGGTTAGTCCATCCTCTCTGTCAGTGCAACGGTTTAATTTCACTTGTGTTGTTTCCTCTGAATCCAACCAGCATGAGTCTAGAAGAGAGTATACACTATGTAGGGAGAAGCAGTTAATCAAGATAGATGTCTTGGCTCACAGTAAATGCTTCGCATTAAGTCATAAGTTTCTGCATTTGGGAATGCAAAGTGCACAAATGCTTTTCCTCCCTCTCCCCAACCAAATCGTGCAGGCCTTCTTTAATGCTCTGTTTTCCCTCTGTCAGAACTTTGAGGAGTTCCCCGAGCACAGGACGCATTTCTTCTACCTGCTGCAAGCTGTTAACTCACAGTGTTTCCCAGCATTCCTGTCCATCCCACCGGCACAGTTCAAACTGGTTCTGGACTCCATCATCTGGGCCTTCAAGCACACCATGAGGAATGTGGCCGACACAGGTGAGCGGGAAGAACAAATAAACACGCTTCTGTGTGAAAACAAAAGGATAATAGCCAAGCATCTGTGACCTGTGTGTTTCTGACAGTAATTGTGTTTGTGTGTCTCCAGGGCTTCAGATTCTGTTCACCATGCTGCAGAACATCGCACAGGAAGAGGCAGCAGCTCAGAGCTTCTATCAGACATACTTCTGTGACATCCTGCAGCACATCTTCTCCGTCGTCACAGATACGTCTCATACTGCTGGTCAGTTGCTAGGCAGAGAGAGAGTGGCATGTTTTCAGCGTAACTAATGGAGCTGGTATTTTGAACAAATTTTCTTCACAGCAGTCACGCAGTAAATCTCACAAACACAGCTGATCATGTCATTTTCCACCGGAGGAAAAAGAGTTTAGGCAAAATGTAATGAAAATAGGATTAGATATCATTATAGTTGCGTGCATTTCTCTTTAAGTAAAGCCGTTTAAATTGTGACGTGTCAGTTTATATTGATTTAAACCTAGTGCATTAATAATATTGCAGGTTACTGACTCGGAGGTTAAATTCATTGTGTGTGCTTGATGTATGTTCTGTGGTTTGTGCCGGGCAGGTCTGACGATGCACGCCTCCATCCTCGCCTACATGTTTAACCTGGTGGAAGAGGGTAAAATCAGCAGCACTCTGAACGCAGGCACCACGAACAACAATCAGAGCTACGTGCAGGAGTATGTGGCCAGCCTGCTGAAGACGGCCTTCCCACATCTGCAAGAGTAAGAGCAGCCCAGAGCATGAGGATTGTGTTTCCAGTGTGTTGGTGGCGGCATTTGTTTGTTAATGTGTGTTTTTTATTTTTTTTATTTTAGTGCCCAGGTGAAGGTGTTTGTCACGGGTCTGTTCAGCTTGAATCAGGACATTCCTGCCTTTAAAGAGCACCTCAGGGACTTCCTGGTCCAGATCAAGGTATGTCACATTCTCCCTGATAGATTTTTAATATATAAATTAATACATAAATTAATAAGTAACTTTTATCCCAATAGCCACAGTGTTTGTTAAATAACTGCCTCTATTTATATAAATATTTGTATTTTAATATTTTAATTTATAATTGATTTGTAATAATTATTAGTTACCAAGTAATATTATTAAAATGCTCTGTTATGAATAATAAAACATTATGCGTATTATATTTTTTTTGTGGATTAAAAACTAATAATAATAATTATTTTTGTAATTATATTTATTAAATATTAGTAGTTAATAATTCAAATGCTTTGTCATTTTAATTTATAATTAATAGTAATGAAATGCTCTAATTTATTGTGCAAAATGTTTTAATGTTGATTACATATTAGTTAATATAATCAAAATGCTAATTTACAACTAAACCAACTTTAATAAATTAAATATTAATCATTAATAGAAATAAAATGTTTTATAGTAGAGATTTTCTTTGTGTGCATAATGTTGTTTTAATAAATATAAATGTTAATAACATATTAGTTAATATAATTAAAATGCTATTATTATTACTACTAATTAAATGTTATTAAATATCATTAATAGTAATAAAATGTACTCCTAAGAATAATACATTATTAATACTAATAAATAAATTATTGTGCATGTTTTAATTTATAGTGACATTAATTATATTGAATATCAATGTTCATTTAATATTAATAGCTAAAATAATTATGCTAGTTGATTATTATTATTAGTAGTAATAGTTGTACTATATAAACAGTCTTGCGGCATTGACAGTTTCTGGCCTTTCAAATGGATATGGATCTGTTTTTGATTCTGGATAACATTCCCAACTCTAGCTAATACTGATTACAAATGGATACATTGTTACAGTCTGACATTAAAAATGTTTTTATGTAAAACTGCTTTCACAAACGTATAATGGGAAACACACTGTACAAACCAGCATGGCTTGACACAGTGTTCATAATCCTTCACACTGTGTGTTTCAGGAGTTTGCAGGCGAGGATTCGACGGATCTGTTCCTGGAGGAGAGGGAAGCGTCTCTGCGTCAGGCTCAGGAGGAGAAACACAAGCTCCAGATGTCTGTCCCAGGAATCCTCAACCCTCACGAGCTCCCGGAGGAAATGTGTGAATGAGCGCCTGGACAGTTTCACACTCATGAAGGGTGTGTGTGTGTGTGTGTATAGGGAAGTAGCAGTCAAATGAGGACAAATAGGAAAATGGATCCAGATGTTGGTTGTTTGTTCGACCAAATCCATGCCACTATGTAAATTAAAGACAGTTATGAGTAACCTGACTCCTCCCAAACCCTTTGGTTTTACATAACAGAGCATTTTATATGAAAGAAACTGTCTATCTCTCCTATATCGATTTACTGTATATGCTTCAGTGTTTCTGTTCAGTATGTTTGCTAATCATTTTAATGTCTTCTCAGCCTCATCTGTTTGTGAATATGTAATATACAGTGTGACAGGCCAGTGAAGACAGAAAATGACTGCGCAGGAAGAGATTTGTGTTGAGCTGTGAGACTCGTGAACCACAGCGAGTGAATGTGACCGTTTAGGATCGGTCCTGATGTTGTTCCTATCTTCTTTATTGGGGGTTTGTGTGTGTTTATATATATAAATATTTTTCATTTGATTGCAGTATATGAGAGAGACAAGTCTTTTTCATTCTACCAACTCGCTGAGTGTTTTTTTTTTTTTTTTTTTTGGCATAGAGTTGTCATTAAAATGAAAAGGTTTGTTCGTATCTTCCTATTTGTAAAGCTGTGTGTCAGTACTATGGAAACAAGGTTGGTTATTTTTACAAAGCATTGTGTGTGTGTGTGTCTCTGTGTTTATTTCGCTTGTAGAGCTTGATTATTTTGATTTAAATACTGTAACTTTTATATAATTATTTGATTTAACTTTTTTTTAATGACCCCAAACTCTTTGCAAATGAGTACACACACACACACACATTTATATATATATATATATATATATATATCTAATGTATGACCCATAACTGTTGTATATTTAATTAATTACAAGATGAATGGGATTTATGTAGGTAATACAGTACAGATGTGTGACTCTGGAGCACAAAACCATTTTAACAATACATTGTTTGGGTCAAAACTTTTTTTTTTTCTATGCAAAAAATCATTAGGATATTAAGAAGAGATATGTTCCGTTAATATATTTTGTAAATTTCCTATGGTAAATCTTAATTTTAATTTATGATATGCATTGCTAATGACTCCATCTGTACAATTTTAAAGGCAATTTATTAATTTTTGCACACTTTGATTCCAGGAGCCTCATTTATCAAGTGTTTAGGAAAAGGATCTTTTTTGTGTCCTTCTATTTAAACGCATTCGTTCCTTACATATAAGTACACGTTGGTAGATAAAAAACTTGCTTTACACACTCATTGTGCTCACATCTGTGCAGACACACTGTTGATAAATGAGGGCCAAGATTTTCAAATGTCCTATCTTAACAAACCATGAATCAGTGGAAAGCTAATTTATAACGTTTTCAAATGATGTGCAAATCTCAACCTAAAAAAATTGACATTTATGACTGGTTTTGTGGCCCAGGGTCACATAACAAAATTGAAACAGCTCACGTACACGTGCTAGACAGCAAGACATCGCGAGATTTCCGAAGAATGGTCAAAAGGGCCGGAAGCAGGCGTTACGAAAACAGGCGATGTGTAACAAACGGTAGCCCCTCCCTCTCTCTGTGCCAGTTTTCCGAAAAAGTCCGAACGACCTGCAAGGACGGCTCGGCGGAAATAGCCGACGACTCGCACAACGTTAGCCGCTCACCTCCGAGCAATCGCGAACATTCCCGGAAAACTCCGAACATACCCGAAGTCGTCCGACGGAAACACCCGAATTGTAACACCAGTCCCAGTTCATCATGGCTGCCGTATGTGCTAGTCTGCACAGTAACGCTCTGCTCGGAGACTGACTCTCCGCTCCTTTAGTGCCTCACATTTACTGTCTCCAGCCTCGACATCTCGGTAAACAATCCCGCTTGCATGAGCCCAAATCTCCCTGGCTGTGTTGTCTCATAATAGCGAGCCTTCATCAAGCATTTCGTCGGGCCTTAAACACCCCCTTAAAAAGACAGAGAGCAAAACAGGCAACATTTTATTCCTCCAATGGTCTGAATACACTTTCCGCCTTTATGAACCATGTGTGAAAACTGCGCCGAGCTGCTGGAGGTGCTCAATGAGAGTAAGTCAACAGCTTTTGGTTGTTTTTTTGTTGTTGTTTGCATCAAGTTGTTAGCATGACTGTCCGAGCATGCGGCTCGCTGCCTCGCTTCAGCACAGATTTTCTTCTATAATATTTAATGTTTCACACTTTTTGTCAACGTGTGCATTTAAAAGAGCGACCAAGCACCTTTTGGCTGTCATCACTTAACGTTTGTTTAATTCTGTTGTCTGTTTTTATTAATGCAATGCTACTGGAGCGTGTTAGCCCCTCCTCATCATCATTTCAGAATTTCATCGTCCAAGAGCAACATCCACCAGATTCGCTGTTTATTTTGACCAGAAGCATCAGAAAACACCTTAATGTGTGCGTTGACCATCAGCTTGTTTGAATATGCTTGGATGCTGATGAGAAGTTGGACTGACTTGCATTAGCATTAGCCATTCAGAAGTGTTTTTGACATTGTCATTCTTCAAAATGCACACAGATCAGCATCTGATCAGCCAAACACGATCCATACTGCAGTGTAATTCCGCTCGAGCTGGTGATTTATGAGGGTTCATGCGATAATAGTCTGCTGGTACAGTTATAATGTCAGATGCTACTCTATTTCATTGTGTGTGTGTGTCAGCATAAGTATGTTCATGCACGCTCTGTAA
This sequence comes from Carassius gibelio, assembly GCF_023724105.1. Lineage (NCBI taxonomy): Eukaryota > Metazoa > Chordata > Actinopteri > Cypriniformes > Cyprinidae > Carassius > Carassius gibelio. Next base: position 31,244,506 of record NC_068396.1, on the reverse strand, counting down.
TTCAAAAAAAGGTCAAAAGCAGACAGACAGTCACTAAACCAGTTGTGCCAGACATCATAAAAAGATACAAATCACGGGGCATTTTAACTAGATTCGAAAAGTTCTCCTATTAAAGAGCTCTTTGTCATTATTTAGTCGTCTTTGTGATGCTCTGGTCCATGATGCTTTCTTCTGTAAACTACAAACGGAGTTGTTTTAAAGAATGTTCATGCTGCTCTTTTCAGTGCAAAGATACAGTAACCAGGAGCTTTGAATCTTTAAAAAGGATAAAAAGCAATGCAGTGTAAAAGTAGTCTAGGCAGTTGCATGCTATATTTCAAGCCTATTAAAGGAACAGACACATTTTAATTTGTCATTTGCTAAAAATCTTCTCCTCTGTCAGAGATCTTGTATTTTGTCTGTTTTTTTGCATATTCAAATCAGCGCAAACTGACTTGGTAAAAATTAATTTAGTCTTTTTATCTCAGAATTGTTTTTTTTTAAGTATCAAACAAGAAGTTAAGACTTATTTATGGTATGTTTTGTAATTTTTGTAGTACAGCTATATGAAAAAACAGCAGCTTGAACATTCTTCAGAATATCTTTTTTTTTTTTTTTGAAGAGGAATTAAGTTTTTATTTTTCCATAGGATAAATAAAGTCTTGTAACAACACAAGGGCAAGTAAATGATGACAGAATGACCATTTTGGGTGAATTATTCCTCTTAGTCGGACTATTAAGGTCGGACTGTTTTTCGCTTGAAAAGAACTGAATACTGTGAGTCAGTCAGTCTGTGTTTGCAGGTTTGCTTTTTTTTCTGTGCCGTGAGACTTTGAGGGATTTTTGGTGCTTTTGTGGTTTCAGCTTTGATAACAGATCCTCATATCACACTGCCGTCAAACTCTTTCTCAGTCCTTGAACACAATGCCCTAGATTGTTACTGTAGAGCTGTGTGGAAACGGCAGAGAAAAAAAAGACAGGAAAGCCGTTTTACAGAAAGAAAGGATGAAAATCTCATGTAGGTCGAGGCTAACCAGCTGCTTGAGTGAACTTTACAACCCAAAGGTAGCATTCCCGAGTCCAGCTACTCCCTCGTCACTGTGGAAACCATTAATTGTGCTCTGTGTGTGTGTGTGTGTGTGTGTGTTTGTGTGTGTGGAGGTTTGTCAGGATAGAGCACTTAAATGGATGTTAAGGTCCTGCAAATTAAGTCATGTGATCATCTGAAATGAGCATGCTTAATGTGATTCCCACATATAGTCTTACTGTGGGAAAAAGAAAAAATTAAATATATGGTAAAAAAAAAAAATAGGTTGCTATAACTGAAAAATGTCACTAACACAAAACGTATCATGGTAACATGCATTAAAAATGCTCTAAGTATTTATTTAACACAAGATAAATCTCCTGATGCATGTAAGCCTAACTGATATGAAAATAGGAAGCAGAAACATTTATTTGAAAAAAGAAAAGAAAACACCAAATGTGTCAAAAATGTAAAAATTGTTTCACAGGGTATTTTGGGAACGTCAGCTGCTGTACATTAAACAGCACTGGTACTGTAAAATGTCTCAGTTAACTGGTTTCCGATGTAGCTTTTCTACAGTCTTTTACCAGTCTTTAAAATGACACTCATTTTTTACAGCGGGAGAGTGCTGTCTTGATTGTTCTCTGCCAGGTTCACTGGTTTTCATTTGATGTCTTTCAGCATTTGCTGTGTCTCTGACATCTGATCTGATCCCAGAGAGCTCTACAGCCCTGAAGCCAGTTCATAACAGCTTTCTTTCTCCGTGTGTGTGTGTGTGTGTGTGTCTCAGTCTCGGATGCAGACAGCTCAGACGGCCTGCAGCTGAAGAAGGAGCATGCCTTAAGAGTCTTCACTTACATCAGCACATGGACACAGAGGTCAGCACTCAGTCTTTGGCAGATTCAGACATACAGCTACTCATTCTACTACTATTCATTCCTTAAATGTTTATTTGTTCATTTCTCAGTTGCTCATTTGTCCAGTTAATTCCCTCAGAACTCATTCCCTCATTGAATTCTCACTCACTTGGATGTTTATTCATAACCTATTGCTCAAACAAGCAGTCATTTGTCATTCATTCACTCACTGCAGTCTGTCGTTCATTCATTCATTCACTCATTCAATTCGCACATCGCATATGATAGATCCTCATCTTTTGAATAGCCTTGCTATTAAAATTATTTATATAATTCACGTCGAGTGGCCATTTGGCTATTATTTGCCAGCATGGACGAAGGCTGTCATGGATGTTTTGCAGCTCAAAATCTCCTAAAACGGATAAATGACAGAAATTGTCGGTAATTTTCATTTGGTGTGCTATCTGATATATCTCGTTAGAGGTAGAATTCTTTAGTGATATAAAGTAGCGCCGATATTATAGTTATTAAATGAATTTGAATGAATTAACCCGAGAGAGAGACCATGGGAATGTGAAGCTTGCAAACAAGTGAAAGTTATCACCTCATTGCTGAGAAGTGTAATGTAGCTTTTAGTAGCGAAGCTGTTCTAATTCACGGGGCAGAGGTTGAAAACCAGTTTTTTTTTTTTTTTTAAGTTTCCATTTCAATAAAATGTGAGCACACCAGTATTAAAACGTTATCTTTATGTGCAAACGTGTCACCCTCACATTAGTTCTGTGGGGAATAGGATATGTGTGTTTAGACGTAGGTCGGATGTCCAGATATCGGATATTTATGTGATTTAAAACCACATTTGGAAATGGCTCAGATCGAATGCGAAAAAAACAGATCTCGAGTGTGTTTTTGTGTTTACACGCGTGTATCAAATTCTGACCTGCTGTGTCAGATGTGGGGAAAAATATCCGATTTTTTTTGCCTGTGTAAACGCTGCTCATTCATACCTTTTTCATTCTGTCACTGATTCATGCCCTCGCTCATTTATTTATTGATACACACACTCATTTGTTCTCATTCACTCGCTGTCTTGCTCATTCATTCATTCTCGTTTGCTAACTGATTAGCTTATTCTGTAATTCTCATCAATTTTATCATGAATTAATGTTTTGTGTTGTTTGACCTGTTGTTTGGATTGGATTTAAATTCTGTCAAGTGTTAAACAGAACTGAGTGTACTACGATCTCCTTGTAGCACGGTTAAAGTAGCCAAAATTTTTAATAAGCAAGCATGTTAGTTGCTAGAACCTTATAAATGATGGTCTGACGGCCGATTCTCTCCATGTTCATCTGCAGGCAGTGTCTGTGCTGTTTCAAGGAATACAAACACCTCGAGGTGTTCAGCCAACTGGTTTATGCCCTCATTAACTTGGTTATCGCCCAAGTAACCAACCTTAGGGACCGTCTACACAGTGGCCATGGCAACACTAGGACTGAGGGGGCGGAGTCTGAATGGGGCTCCGCCCAGCCACAGCCGTCGCCCTGTGAGGACGAGCCACTGAATGTGGAACGGGACTCTGCTGAAGAAGATGGTGGCGTGGAGGATGGAGATCAGCACAAGAACCAAAATCAGGGGGTCAAACCGGATCCCCCGCCCAAGCTCAGTGAACCCACGGCGGGCGGGAATGAGAGCAGCCTGGACCCGTTTGCATCCTGGAGCACAGAAGACCAGGAGAAACTGCTGCTGTGCGCTGCCAAGATCTTTCAGATCCAGTTCCCCCTGTACACGGCCTACAAACACAACACACACCCCACTATAGAGGTAATACTCGCTCATATAGGAAACAGTTTTCTTACTGTCTGGATTCCCGGGTTTTTTTGAGGCCTTGAAAGTTACAATTGTGAATTGGATTCTGAGATGTTGGTGGCTTGGCATTGCACTCAAGCTTGTTTTAGTTTAGTTAGTTTTCTGGAAATCCCGTGTCAATTGTGCCTTGTTTGTAAATGAATTCTCAGTAAATTAGTTCTTACTGATGGTCTGGATCTTCATTAAAAAATAAAAGTTCATCCACTCTTGTTGGGATCTGAACAGAAGGAAGGCAATGCAAAGACTGTGTTTCCGCAGCTTGGACCTGCACACTGTCTTGCGGTATTTAGAGACATCTTTATCATTTGGTTTCTTTGTAGACCTGCTTGTTCGCCTCCCTCATAAACACTTCATATGCAAATTGGTGGGCGGGACTAAACAGGCGGCGATGTAGAAGCAGGCGTTGATCATCTTCTGCGAAGGCAGTTCTTAGCCACACACACGCTGTCGTTTTGACAGACTGCCTTCAATATAAGCTATTTTTAGACTAACTAGAACGTTTTTAGTTCTTAAACTTTTATAGTACAATAACCTCCTTATGTGTCAAAAGATAAGGGGAATTTTTTCTCAGTTCATGCATGACCTCTTTAATAGTTCACAATAAGATCTAGTACATGCATTAATAAAAATGTAATTTAATGCATATACATTTTAAGTGTAAAAATGATGTCTGAAAAATCCCAGAATTAAAAGATGCTCTGCTTTTGACACTCGTAGTGCTATTTCTGTTATATAGTTCATTTACATGTGCAGTGGTAATCCGGTTATTGTGTAGTCAGGCTGACCCATAAACACTCAAGTATGCACAACACATGCATAATTGAAAATATTATGGATTAAATGCACATCACATCTTTTTTCATAGTTTTTCACTTTCAGAGCAAACCCCCAACGTCAAGGCCAGTTGTAATAGTTGCGCATATTTACAAAACGAAGATGGGCTACAGTCATTTTAACATTTTAAAAAGACAAATGACCCAATTCAGATTTTTCAAGTGCATTGTAAATCTGATTGTTGTCAGTACTGAGTGCTTGTGCCTGTTCCTAATTTATTGGTAAAACTTTTGCTCTGGATGTTTTGAAAGCACCAATTTGGTCTCAACAGAAGTAATATACACATCACATCAGAGTTATGTGTATATTATGCTCTTCCAGTTAGTGCTTTTTTATTGCTAAATGATTTAGATGAACTGAATAACCTCAACAAATCCTCAAGACAAATATAGAAGCTGAAAAGTTGAAGTATGGTTTTATTTAGGTCGCTGTCTGTTTTTTTTAAATATCCGTTTGTTGTTTTTGTCCTCAGGATATCTCCGCACAAGAGAGCAATATCCTCGGCTCTTTCTGTGATATGAATGTAAGTCTCTCTCTTTCACACACACTCATTATGATGGGCTTGATTACACAGTTTAGAGATAATTCATGACCACAATAGCTGCTGAGTGGATGGAGCAGGACTAGTTTAAACTGACTCTGAGGTCAAAGCTAGTGTGTGAAAGTACGAGATGTTCCTTGTTTAGACGTCGGCTAGCATGATTCATCTGCACTCATGAATCATCACAGGTTTTAGTAATTAAATGCAAACTCTTTATACTCAAACTCTACATACGGAAGTTTTCCAAAGCTCCTTTGAGGTCATATAAAAATGACTCGCATCTTGGGATTTTTTTAACATTTTGTTTGAAGCCTGTAAATAGTTTTTGCCTGCAACTATTTTGATTCATCTGTTGATTATTTCTCATAATCTTTGCTTGACATGCAATAAAAAGATTTTATAATAATAATAATTATCGTTATTATATTACATTTATATAATCACAACAGTTTATTATATTACTTAAAATGACATTTGTCTGGTAGTTATAGGACTATATATAATTATCTTTATATTATGATTTTAGTTCTTGTTAAGATATGGTCTTCATACCCCATGTTTTATATATATATATATAATGTTTTATAAAAACACAATATGTTAGTCTTAAAAAAAATGAGATATAGTGTGTGTGTGTGTGTGTGTGTATATATATATATATATATATATATATATATATATATATATATATATATATATATATATAGTGATTTTTGTGATTTGTATTACAAAAATTTAATATCACTCATAAATATATATTTTTTATAATTGTATATTCGATTTATATTTTGAAAGATACTAGATCACATATGGTTAATGTGACGATCATGTGGTCACATGACAATATCTGTTAGTCGTATTATGTAATATTATACACATAGTTTAATGTAAAATATGTTCATAAATCATAAGAAAAGCTCAAAGACTCAATGTCTTTTGTGCTTTATTCACAATATACAAGCTGAATTAATTTCTGTGTAAATCATTCACAAAACCATTAAATTCAGTGCATTAATTGGCATAAAAATGGTTTTCTGAAGAAGTCATTGTCAGTCTCACTCGTGATTGGACAAAACAGAGAGATCTTCTGAAGAATATATTGATTAAACTCATTTTAAAGTTGATTTCAGTCCGACATTGAATCATGTGACCACACATTCATTCTGTTGAGCTAAAGTGTTTGTTTTTTTTGGTGTGTTTTAAGGGATTATGTTGTGTGTGTGTGTGTGTTTCAGGATGTGGAGGTCCCTCTGCACCTGCTGCGGTATGTGTGTATGTTCTGCGGGAAGCACGGCCTCTCTCTGATGAAGGACTGCTTTGAGTTCGGCGCTCCTGACACTCTCCCCTTCCCCATCGCACATGCCTTCATCACCATCGTCTCTAACGTGAGTCAAACAAACCTAGTCGAGTAAACCAGAGTCTGACTTGTTAGACCCGTAACCAACCAGAGCTTATTCTTCTGTGTGTACAGATCAGAATATGGTTGCACATTCCCGCTGTGATGCAGCACATCATCCCTTTTCGCTCTTTCGTTATCAGGTAAGAACACCTTTCTGAACTGGACCTAAAGCTTCAGAATCATTAATTGCCAAGTGGAATAACTGAATATCAGGAATATGTGTTTCATCGAATCGATCCTGCGATATAAAGAGACGCAGGCTACTCTTAGAAAGAGTGATGCTGCCAAGAATCAGCTCTCTGTTGAGTTGCTAGGAAGAGCATCCCTCACCATAGCAACAGTCTCCACGGCTCTCCTCACTTGACCTTGGGGGGAGTCAGACGGCTGGCATGAGTGCTGGTCATGTGACTCGAGTCAGACGGCTGGCAGGGGAGCTGAGAGAGTGCTGGTCATGTGACTCGAGCCAGACAGGATTAGAGACTGTGTATTAGTGTATTCACACAGAAACCTCAAGTTTTTCTGATATTTCTGTAGCATAGTATGAATTAATAAATTGTAAATATTCATCCATCTTGAAAAGTTGTCAAAACCACCAACTAGGACTGTGCAAAAAATAAAATGCGTTATTCATGCGCATCTCATCAGTAAAGACTCTCCTTTGATTAGAAGTACATCTCCAGCACAAGCGTTCAGATCAGGGTTGCCAGGTTTTCAAAACAAATCCTGCCCACTTTCTTCTCAAAACTAGCCCAGTCGTGTTTCCAGGAGGTTCCCCGATAAAAATTGCGTCTCGGGGTTAAAATGCATGTTTTTTGGCAGGGTTGCCTTGGTAAAATTTGCATTTTAGGGGCTAAACATCACGTTATTGGTATTGGGGTCGCTTCAACCGGCGGACATGAAAAACAACCGCAGACTTGGCAACACTGGTTCAGGTGGAGGTCACTTTCAAAATCAACAAAGAATCGCCTCCGATTTTTAAATCGATTTTGTGTAGATTGTCAGTGGACTATGGCTCTGTGTAGTAAATGCCGCTCCACCTGAACCAGTGTTGCCAAGTCTGCGGTTGTTTTTCATGTCCGCAGGTTGAAGCGACCCTAATACCAATGAAGTGATGTTTAGCCCCTAAAATGCGAATTTTACCAAGGGAACCCGAATAATTTTTTTTTATTTTATCGCCCGGAATGAAAAGCGATTGGGCTAGTTTTGAGAAGTAATTGGGCAGGTTTTGTTTTGAAAACCTGGCAACCCTAATCTGAACACACGTGCTGGAGATATACTACTAATCACAGGAGCGCCTTTACTGATGAGATGCGCATGAAAATCGCATTAGATTTTTTAGCACAGCCCTAACACCAACAATTAATCGGATCCAAAATAATCTTTTGTTTTACATAATATATGTGTGTGTTTACAGTGTTTATTTATTGTCTGTTTAAATACACATATACATAATAAATAATAATAATAATATAGTCTATCTGTGGTAGAGAATTGTGTTAGCAGCGCACAAGGTTGTGGGTTCAATTCCCAGGGAACACATGTTAGGTAAAACATGTAAAGCCTGAATGCACTGTAAGTCACTTTGGATAAAAGTGTCTGCTAAATGCATAAATTTTATTACATTTAAATAAACACCATACACACACAAGTTATGTGAACAAAAACGTTTATTTTGGATGTGTTTAATACCTTGTACAGCACTACATCTTATACTAATCTACATATAAATGTTAGTCCACCAAGACAGTAGTCCAACCTCAAATTATTATACTATTACAAATCATGTATGATAAATATATTTTATTAAACATTGTTGTTGTTTTACTTCAACATAAAATAAATAACTGAAAAAAAAATGGAAATCAAACTGCTATTATGTAACAAATTACATTACATTGCTATAGTTTTTTTTTTTTTTTTTACTGTTTTGTAAATGTAATTGTCAAGTCACTGAAATGCTCTGTCATTCAAACTGATTTCTGTTTTTGATACATATCCTGAAGAGAATGCTTCAGGTTATACAAGTTAAGCATGGTACTGATTAGAAAATACTTTTATGTAGTCCCTCTGTTTGAAAAAAAAAACCTAAAATTGCAGTTACAGCACTGCTTTTCAGTTGTCAGCCTGTCATTTTGAAGTGGGCCGTTCTAGATGGATGACCCTTTGTGATCAGTTGTTTTTATTCACCTGACTCATGCAGTCACACCTAACATGTCTGGTCTAATATGAATCTCTGTCTCTAGGTATCTGTGTAATTTGTCGGATCAGGAGCTGCGTCAGAGCGCGGCGCGAAACATGGCCGACCTGATGTGGAGCACGGTGAAGGAGCCGTTGGACAGCGCACTGTGTTTCGACAGAGAGAGTCTGGATCTGGCCTTCAAATACTTCATGAGTCCGACGCTCACCATGAGACTGGCCGGCCTGAGCCAGATCACGGTACGAGAGAGACACAAAAACACAAGAACTCTTCTTCCATCATCTCCAGCCCGTGTTGAATGATCTGTGCTTGTGTTTCTGTAGAATCAGCTGCACACCTTCAATGACGTCTGTAATAACGAGTCCCTGGTGTCTGACACAGAGACGTGAGTCTTACGAGTCCACTGCTGTTAGTAGTTCAAGTCAATCTAGACATGTATTGACATCTTTCTTTCTTCTTTCAGGTCGATAGCAAAAGAGCTGGCTGACTGGCTCATTAACAACAATGTTGTGGAGCACATATTTGGACCAAATTTGCACATTGAGGTGAGTCCAGTAGACTTTCATAGTTTCTTTGGACGCTAACTAAAGGTTTATTATTTCTGATTGTCCTTGTCTTGTTTCTGCTGTAGATCATTAAACAGTGCCAAGTGATCCTGAACTTCCTGGCAGCCGAGGGCAGGCTGAGCACTCAACATGTGGACTGTATATGGGTCGCCGCTCAGGTGCGTGCACACACACACACACACAAAAACTCATTTCACATGAGTTTCACATTTTTTGCATAGCATACATTTGTAAAAATGTGGAGTAAACTATCAGAGCACACTGTAAGTAACACTTAATCCCACAATGCTGTCTTTTTATTTAACAGTAACAACAATTACATTGTGTGCAACAAGAAACATTATGTTATCCTATAAGAAATACACATATTGGATTTGCATTTTTAATCCAATTTTGTGAACAAAAAGTGTTTTCGAAGTCTATTATTGTTATTATTATTACATTTATTTTCAGTATATGTCCCACTTTTAATGTGATGAATGCAACAAGAAGTATAAACAATTTTATTATGATGGACATTAATTGTGTATATTTTTTAAGTTTACATACACAAGTTAAAAATTAAATTTAATAAATAAAATATTTATAAAATAATAAAATTAAAAGTATAAAATTAAATAAAAGATACTTGCACTTACTGAATTTAAAACTGAAAGCTAAATGGAAATGTTAAAAGCACAACTAATTAAAATGACGAGTGCACATAATAAAGTGACTTAAACTAAAATTGTAATGAACACCACAAATATAGAAATAAAAGCTTGTTCAAAATAGTAATATAAATAATACTAAAACAACACTGGAAGCTATTTTTTTCTTTCCGATTACTACATATGAATATTGTCCTCACAAGTCAGATGTAGAGATTTTACTAAATTTTAAAATATATTTTCTGATATTCCTTCCTTTAGATGACAGTGGGAAACAAGAACACACTCTATTCTCTGTTCGGCCTTTGATTCTCATTTATTTCCTCATACAGTAGTGTTGAACATGCCTCTCTGTCTCTGTTTCCAGCTGAAACACTGCAGTCGCTACATCCATGACCTGTTCCCCTCGCTCATAAAGAACCTGGACCCTGTTCCTCTGCGGCACGTGCTCAGTCTGGTGTCAGGGTTACACCCCAGCGCACACACTGAACAGGTACCACACGCTCTCAAGCTCTCTTACAATTACACGCAGTCACTTTAGTCATATAGATGACAGCTCTCACTAACATACCTTGAAATAGACTAAAACAGCTGGATTTTTAACTGGCTATCCAGTATGTGTTTGTTGAGTTGTTTCTCTGCTTGTGTAGACGCTGTATTTGGCGTCCATGCTGATCAAGGCCTTGTGGAATAACGCTCTGGCAGCCAAAACTCAGCTGTCCAAACAGAGCTCCTTCGCCTCCCTGCTCAACTCAAACATTCCCATGGGCAACAAGAAAGGTGTGTTGTGTTTGACATCTGCCTTTGGATGTGCATGCCTAAGAATTAAAGGGATAGTTCACTCAAAAAATGAAAATTCTGTCAGTAATTCCTCATCCTCATGTCGTTCCAAAGCTGTGAGATGCATTTTTGATGCTTTCCGAGAGCTCTCTGACCCTCCTCTAGACAGCAATGTAATTAACACGATCAAGGTCCAGAAACATAGCAAGGAGATCGGTTAAAATAATCCATGTGGCATTAAGGGTTCAACTGTAATTTTACGAAGCTACGAGAATACTTTTTGTATACAAAGAAAGCAAAAATAATTGTATTCATCAATTCTTCTACTCCACATCAACCCTCACCATTTTGGAGAGTATCCACTGAACGCAAACCGTGTATATTGTTCTGTTTAGATCATTAAAGGGGGAAGTCGTGGCCTACTGGTTAGAGGGTTGGACTCCCAATCGAAGGGTTGTGGGTTCTAGTCTCGGGCCGGACGGAATTGTGGGTGGGGGGAGTGCATGTACAGTGCTCTCTCTCCACCTTCAATACCACGACTTAGGTGCCCTTGAGCGAGGCATCGAACCCCCAACTGCTCCCCGGGCGCCGCAGCATAAATGGCTGCCCACTGCTCCGGGTGTGTGCTCACAGTGTGTGTGTGTGTGTTCACTGCTCTGTGTGTGTGCATTTCGGATGGGTTAAATGCAGAGCACAAATTCTGAGTATGGGTCACCATACTTGGCTGAATGTCACTTCACTTCACTTTATTATCACTTTGATTTGGATGAAAACAATGTATCTGAGTAGCACAGCTGACACAGAACTGAACACGCTGTTTATGTTCAGTGGGATTAGGTCACATTTGCCTGCGGTGTGAATGTAGCCACATTGTAGCCAGTTTTTGGTTAAAAGGTTAGTTGTATTTTAATTTCCCCCCAGGTTCTCCTGCAGGAAGCCCGGAGAGCAGTGACAACAGTGACACGCATCACAGTGGAGGAAGTGACATGGAGATGGACGAGCCAATCATGAGCAGTGGAAAACGAGGGCAGCAGAGGCTTTCCGACACGGAGGTAACGTATTTTCCAAAATTTGATCTGAAAACCGATGTCACTCGGCTTCATTTGAGTGGTTTTTGCCGTTCCGCAGGAGTCTCTGCAGGGCAGCTCTGACGAGACGGGCAACAGCGGCGAGGAGGGCAGCAGCAGCGGCCGCAGCGAGGCGTCCAGCAACGAGGCAGGATCCAGCCGAGCCAGCCAATCAGCAGGCAGCCCGGGCAGCGAGCTGCACTCCGACGACATGGCTGACAGCGAGGCCCTGAAGGAAGAGGAAGAGGAGGAGGAAGAAGAAGAGGACGACGAGGAGGATGATGAAGACGATGATGAGGATGATGAAGACGACAGGCCCGCCATCGCCTCCGAGGAAACCCGAGACTCCCGAGAGCCGTCTACATCAGAGCTACGCAAACGCAAAGCTGGCGAAGCGCTCGGAGAGGTCCAGGGTCCTCCGGAGCGACCCGGAATTCCTCCCGGCTCCATCACCTCCGCTCCAGGACTTTCCAAAACCAAATCTATTCCCTTCACCCCCGAGGCAGCCGCTGCCCTGGTAGCCTCGTCTTCCCTTAGGATCCTCGAGCCTTGCTCTTCTTCATCCGTGTGCCTGGAGGGAACGTCGGGAGAGCAGGCTGATCCCTCCTCACATTCCCAATCCCAGAAGCCCCAGCAGCCACAGGAGGGCGGCACAGAGATGGGCTCCTCACACGGAGCTTCTGTTTCCCAGGAGCCACCCTGCATGCCTCGACCGACAGACTTCCTGACGGAGGCCATGGGCAACGAACTCTTCAACTGCAGACGTTTCATCAGCCCTCAGCATCACCATCATCACCAGAATCACCATCATCACCATCATCACCACCACCACCACCATGATGGGTGAGGCTACCTCTTTAATGTCATATTGACATTACCTCTCTTCCAAAACCTAGTAAGCTTCCTAGCTATCTACATAGGAAGCATCTTAACTGCAATGGACCATTTTTGGGATTGCCTTCTTAAAGATTGTGTCTTAAAAGGTTGCTTTGATGCTTTAAAGTGTTGTCTAAGTAGACAGCTCTCTTGGATTTTATTCCCTTGTGTCTTCTGGAAACAGATGCTCAATACAAACTCTTACTCTCCACAGTCACATGGTAGAGGACATGCTGAGTGCCGATGACGTGAGCTGCAGCAGCTCCCAAGTCAGCGCCAAATCCGAGAAGAACATGGCGGATTTTGACGGAGAGGAGTCCGGCTGCGAGGAGGAGCTGGTCCAGATCAACTCGCACGCAGAGCTCAGCTCGCACCTGCAGCAACACCTCCCTAACCTGGCATCCATATACCACGAACATCTGGTACAAGGTACGTACACATCAGCTAAGACTGCTAGGATGACCTCTGTACATTCACTCCCCCCACTTACAATCCCAAGCTCGAAAAATTGGGACTATGAGTATGAATCTCTAACCATTTGACCACAACTTCCCCACAAAGTCATGAAGCGACATGAATGGGTTGCCATTCCCTGTGATAGAGCATTGCCCTGGGATAATATGGGTGTTCTGTGTGGTTTCTAGGGTGTTGCTAGGTTTTTAAGGTGTTGTAAGTGGTTGCTAGTAGGGATAACCACTGCTTGTTATCCGAGCATTAACCGTTTACTGATAAAATCAGAATAATAAATGAGTATTTGCCTGAATAAAAATAGAATGGACAAGCATCTGTGATGATGCATTAAAAATAAAAAATAAAAATTAAAAGTGCAAACAGCAGCAAAGCAACATCAAAACCTGGATTCACACATCCTCAAGTTATTATGCAGCAGGGCTTCTGAAAACCGAGAAAAACTAAATAAAATAATATAAATAAAAAAAGAATGAAATAAATAGGATTAGGCCTACACTAATTAGCCTATATATCAAATAAATTAATAAATTAAGATGACAAAACTAAAACACACACTGAATTTTTCAATGCCCTATGAAGAACGGTATAGTCATTTTCCCATCAGATATAATACATAGTAGGCCTACATCAGTGTAAGTGTCTATTTTATTTCATTTTTTGCGAATAAAATGGAGTGCTACTGGCTTACTAAAATCCCTAAAATTTGTGGTTCGAGCGCAATCCACTCACCCCACCCAAAATGCAGATGTTCTGCACGATCACAAATTTTCTCATTAAAACGAAGAAAGTGTAGACATTGTTTAAATAAGAGATTCATTCTGCAGTGTAAAGCTTCTTTAATTATTTTTAATAAATTTTCTGAGATTGCGATGAATTACAGTAAGATGAGTGTCAGCTTTCCAGTGATTATGAGGGGTGCACCCATTGCGCACTTTAGGCTATAATGCATTCAGAATTTACATATATTCACTCACGGATTCACTCTCACTTCATTGTTTATCCAATATTGCCACTTGCCATTGTTTTATGTATAGCTTACCACATCATTCAACTAAGTGAAGGGGAAGCAGGTGCTTGCTCAGCGAAAAATGCATGCTGCATGTGTATATCATCCTCAGGCATATAGTGTATGCTGGCCAAACCGTAAATCAACGTAAAATCGTGAATTCCAGGCTTAAAGTGGTTGTTGAAATGGTTGTACGGTGCTCTAAGGGGTTACTAGAACATTGCTTTGTTGTGTTGCTTTGATTCTATGGTTCATTTTACAAAAACTCTAATTTGATTTTAAACAAAAGTCACATGATCATTTCTTCCTCAGGTCCAGCAGTGCACAAGCATCAGTACTCTGCACACGCGGTGACCGACATCAACCTGGACAACGTCTGCAAGAAAGGAAACACCCTTCTGTGGGACCTGGTCCAGGATGACAATGCGGTATGTTTACCTCACAGCAGACTATTTGAAGTATTTGACATTTAGATTGTGATTCTGATGTCGATACGTTTCTGGTGTTGTGTTGGTGACTAGATCCACCTGTCGGAAGGCTTGATCAATGAGGCCGAGAAGCTGTTGTGTTCTCTGGTCTGCTGGTTCACTGACCGTCAGATCCGCATGCGTTTCATCGAGGGCTGCCTGGAGAACCTGGCCAATCACCGGTGAGACCATCACAGTTATATGAAGTAGTGGTCGTCCGATATGTGTTTTTTTGACAGCTGATACCGATATTTTGGAAAGCAGGAGGTGACCGATATAAAGCCGATATGATTTGTAAAAAAAAACTAAATTATTATTCATATTTAAGAAATTTGAAATAATTTGACAAGGGATTGAAAAATAAGTTTCACAAGTGCATAAAGCACAGCATAATTTGAAATCACGACTTTAAAGTTTAAAGAATTCAATTCACACATCAAAATAAAAGTCCTGCCTGGAACACATGAGGCAAGCAGAAAAACTTATCAGCTGATATTTGAAAAATGCCAAATATCGGCCGATATATATCGGCCATGGCAATATATCGGTTGACCACTAATATGAGGTGCTGTAGAAAACAGCTGAAGAGCTTTGGGTTTCTCTAAGGTCCAGTAGGAGATGTTTGATTGTTTCTTTCTGCTTGTGTTCATCAGGTCAGTGGTGGTCTCTTTGCGTTTGCTACCGAAGCTCTTCGGGACCTTCCAGCAGTTCGGCTCCAGCTACGACACTCATTGGATTACCATGTAAGAAACTCTGCCCACCACTGCTCTCCGTGTTGTTATTAAGTAGAACTTAAGAGCGCTTTACAGATAATTTTGTTACAGGTGGGCGGAAAAAGAGCTGCACATGATGAAGCTCTTTTTTGATGATCTGTTACACTATATCCAGGAAGTGAGAGAGCAGCGCCACAAATTCGCTTTGTAAGTTTTGTCTTTATTTCTATGTAACTGCTCAAACAATATGGGGTTGGTAAGATTTTTTAATTTCTTTTAAGTGTTTTGGAAACATAATTCTTACCAATATTGCATTTATTTGAATAAAAACTGTAATATTGTAGAATATTTTTTAAATTTAAAATAACTGTTTTCTATTTGAATCTATTGTAAAATAAAATTTATTTCTGTGATCAAAGCTGAATTTTCAGCATCATTAATCCAGCCTTCATTGTCACATGATCCTTCAGAAATAATTCAAATATACTGATTTGCTGCTCAAGAAAATTTTTAGCTCTTATCAATGTAAAATCAGGATTCTCTGATGAATAGAAAAGAAAGGGAAGAATTTGCAGCATTATAAATGTATCTACTGTCGCTTTTGATCAATTTAATGCATCCTTGCTGATTAAAAATCTTAATTTCTGTAAGAAAAAAAAAACAAGTTGTGTACATTAAATGCAGTGCTAACACCCCGTCTGTCTCAGGTACAGTCACAGTGCAGAGGTGCAGGTGCGTCTGCAGTTCCTCACCTGTGTGTTCTCAACGCTTGGATCACCTGACCACTTCAGTGAGCGTCTCTCTTTATCTCTCTCACACCGCTGCATGTCACTATCACTCTATATGTAACTATATGAACATCACCTGTGTGTGTGTGTGTCAGGGTTGAGTCTGGAGCAGGTGGACATCCTGTGGCACTGTTTAGTGGAGGACTCGGAGTGTTACGACGATGCTCTGCACTGGTTCCTGAACCAGGTCCGCAGTAAAGACCAGCACGCCATGGGCATGGAGACATACAAACACCTCTTCCTGGAGAAGGTCTGGCCACTGTATCATTGGAGCACATCTTTTATACAGTACATGCCGTGAGAATGAATCTTTCATCAGGTGCTTCTCTCTCTCTCTTTCTCGCAGATGCCTCAGCTGAAGCCGGAGACGATCAGCATGACGGGACTCAATTTGTTTCAGCATCTGTGTAACCTGGCTCGTCTGGCCACCAGCGCCTACGACAGCAGCTCCAACTGCGAGGTTCACAGCAGCGGATCTCAAAATCTCTGTGTGGTTTCTCTCGATGTGATCTCCCTGACCGTTCTCTCTCTCTCTCTTTCTGTAGTTGTGTGGTATGGATCAGCTGTGGGGAATCGCGCTGAGGGCTCAGTCTGCAGACATCAGTCGCGCTGCCATCCAGTACATCAACTCCTATTACATCGGGGGTCAGTAAACACGCTTCATAAGTCATAATGATTAAACATTTATAGTTTTAGTCAAGTCATTTCATTTTTTTTATAGTGCTTTATATATTAGAGATAATTTCACTCTATTCAGCACAATTTAACAGATTAGATTCAAACTTCAAAAATAAGGCAAATCCAAATTCTTCTATAAAGGCAGTCATGTCATTTTTCCTTCAGTTAATTTATATTGAGAGTTCAATTCCCATTGGAGTTTAATGGTGGTGCTTTTTGTTTTGTTTTCTGAATATATGTATGGGTGTGTAATGTGATGTATTTATTAGTGTGTGTGACCGCAGGTAAAACGGGTCTGGAGAAGGAGCAGGAGTTCATCAGTAAGTGTATGGAGAGCTTGATGATGGCGTCTGCTAACCTGGAGAAAGACGCCCACTCCAGCCTGACCGTCATCGAGAGAGGACTGCTGCTGCTCAAAACACACCTGGAGGCCTTCAGACGCAGGTACACACACTCCGTCACTGACGTGATAACCACGTCTATGTGAGAAATCACGTGGCATTTCTAATGTTAAGATTACAGACAGTGAATAAGCTGAGAGAATGCTAGTAAACTCATCCTGTAAAAGAACACAGTTAAGGCATTTACATGTGTGTTTGTGTAAACACTCACTGAGTCTGCTCTGATCTGATCTGATGTGTGTGCGTGTGTTCAGGTTTGCTTATCACCTGCGGCAGTGGCAGATCGAGGGCACGGGCATCAGCAGTCATCTGAAAGCTCTCAGTGATAAACAGTCTCTCCCGCTCAGGATCGTGTGTCAGCCAGCAGGACTTCCTGACAAGGTGCGCCTTCATCATCTTCATCTTCCTCATCACTGGCGTCTGCTCAGGCTGAGTTTAATAAAGCCCTCTGTGTCTGTGCAGATGACCATCGAGATGTACCCCAGTGATCAGGTGGCTGATCTGAGGGCAGAGGTCACGCACTGGTACGAGAACCTACAGAAGGATCAGCTCAGCCAGCAGGCACAGCTGCAGGAGTTCGGTCAGACCAGCCGCCAGCAGGACTTCCCAGGTACACACACACACACACACACACTCTTTCTCTCTGTCGGAGGACTGTGACTCTATCGCATCTGAACCTCAAACAGAACGCCACTGACTCTGACTGTATGATGTATATAGTGCACAAATGTCCATAAGCAAAACAAATATACATATGTGCAGTATTTCTTAATATATATTTTATTCTACTTTTCTTTGGTAACTTTATGCTTTGGATATTTTATGTATATTATGTAATATAAATCCTTCAATCTGTCCATCTCTCTGTCTATGTCCATCTTTATACATCCACATCTTATAATTTAAATACATTTTTATATTAAATATATGTTTGTTCACATATAGATATTTTTTTATATAATAGTTTTTTTCTAAGTGATTTTATATTTTGGATAGAATTTAAATTTAGATTTTATATATACAATATTTAATTATATATATAATATTAAAGCCTATCAGTCAAAAGTTCAAATGGATGTTCATAGGGCAATATTCTGTGAATTCAACAAATATTTGTAAGTTTTTGGGGCAATATTTTTCTACATATGATATTATCAAATAGTTTTTAGTTGTTTAGAATATATTGCATATATGTTCACTGAATATAATCCTAACAGAGCACTCAGATCACTAGGATCGAGTCAGTTAGAAATACCAAGGGTTCACACAAAACAAGGGGAGTCCTCCTTTAGTTACTATGCTGCCCGCAGTTGGAATCAGCTTCCAGAAGAGATCAGATGTGCTAAAACACTAGTCACATTTAAATCTAGACTCAAAACGCATCTTTTTAGCTGTGCATTTATTAAATGAGCACTGTCAAATGTCCAAACTGATTGCACTATATTTTCAATGTTTTATTTTAATTTCATGTAAAATCATTTTCTAACTGTTTTTAAATGTCTTAATCATTTTAAAAGTTTGAAAATTGCTTGTTTTATTTTTGTTATTTTTCTTCATGATTATTTTACTTTCTTTTATGTAAAGCACTTTGAATTACCATTGTGTACGAAATGTGCTATATAAATAAACTTGCCTTGCCTTGTTTGGGGCAAAAAAATCTGATATTAATAAGAGGTTTTATTTATTTACTATATCATATATTTGTGACTTTGTAAAAAGAGTTAAAATGTATAATCAGGGAACAGTTCAAATGAATGTTTACATGGCAACATTTCGTAGTGGGATTTGACCGGTAAACTGTGTGTGTGTGTGTGTGTGCAGGTGGTCTGATGGGTCCCGTGCGCATGATCTCATCCGGACACGAGCTGACCACGGACTATGATGAGAAGACCCTTCATGAGCTCGGCTTCAAGGACATGCAGGTGACCAAACAAATCCACATACACCTGTGAGTCCACATCACTAGACATAAAACGCTAAGAGACGCTTGTGTGTGCGGTCAGATGGTGTTTGTGTCTCTGGGCGCTCCGCGGAGGGAGAGGAAGGGCGAGGGAGTCCAGCTGCCAGCCTCGTGTCTGCCGCCCCCTCAGAAGGAGCACATCCCCATGCTACTGCTCCTGCAGGAGCCCCACCTCACCACCCTCTTCGACCTGCTGGAGATGCTGGCCTGCTTCAAACCGCCCGGCCCCGACAGACCCCAGCACAGCACTGAGGTAACGTCCAGCTCCACGCCTCAGACCCGGTCCAGACGGGGTTAAACCAGCATCCAATCCAGTGTGTTCCTCCTGCAGAGTGTTCGCTGTGAGGAGCTGCACCTCCACGCAGAGAATCTGTCCCGTCGTGTGTGGGAGCTGCTCATGCTGCTGCCCACGTGTCCCAGCATGCTCCAGGCCTTCCAGAACATCTCCGATGACACGGTCAGTCACATGACCCCTGCTGCACATTCATTTATCACCGTTTGTTAGCCTGGACATGTACACTGTAAAAGCAAAGTTTATTGAAGCATGATTTATAATGTATCACACATTTTTATAATGTCTTTCTATAAAATTGCACATTTAATCCAAAATATGAGTCAAAATTAACATTAGATTTCCATTAAATAGTAAATTTTTTTCTACTTCAAAATGTAATATTTAATCTGTTTTAACCTCTTAAGCACAAATGCTATTTTGGGGATTTCCGTTTTTCATTTTCCTTCCTAATTTTGAATGCTTCCCTATTCACATTCAAAAGTGTGAGATGACAAAGTTTGGTATCATTTTAAAGGAAACCCTTTGAAATTACATAAAACACTGTTGAAATTGATAAAAATGACAATATATGCTGTCTGTGTTATAATAAATAGGGAAAAAAACAAGGCGCTTTTTTATTTTATTTGTGTAAACTGAAGTTTGAAATAGTATAGCTCAGGCAATGAAGGGCCTAGTAACTTTAGACCAATTTCATGTTTTTCTAGCACATGTCAGCTAATAGAGGAAAAAAGAAATTTCTTTCTATCTTAATCTATGCAAAAGTTATTCTATTCCAACTGAAGGAAGGAATAATACCATTTTTGTACAAAATTTTAGTCTAAATAAGTATGAAGTCATCTTTTGCACACTTGCAGTATGGAATAATGTGATATCTGTATATTATTTTACAGAAAACACTCAGAAGTTACATAAAAAGCTGCTGTTTGTGACAAATAGTATTATTTATGTTGTTTCACATATGATGAACCATCTCAATACAATGTGCTTTTTTGTGTGTATGTTTTCTGAACAGTCTTTCAAATAGAATTAGGCAATAGCGACATGCATAGAATTATTAAAATATCTGGTCTGTCACAGTCTTAAATAGAATCCACAATTTCCAGCTTAATATCATTTCATTTATGTCTATTCTGCATCATGTAAAGATTGGGAGACCTGCCTGTCTCAAGCATGTATGATATTTCATATTTATAGCGTGTCTGTTTGTTATTATTCAAAACCAGCGATAAATCCGCGTCCCCGAAGCTTCAACGCGAACTTCGGAGCGTCAACAAACTAATTTATGTTCATCCACCCAGTATACTGTACTGTTTACTGTATATTCACTGAAATGCGGTCAAATATGAAAATTATGAAAATAAACAGATAAGCTTATGGCTAGCGGAGCTTCGAGGCTTCAAAATAAAGAATGAAATGTATAAAAGCAAGTATCACGCGTATACGCTTACCAGATGCGCGTCCTGACCTCTCCACGGCGACGGTGGTCCTCCATAACTTGTATTATGAATATTATTCATTGTTAATCCGGAGATTCTTCCGCGTGTAGTTTCCCCCTCGCGTGGTCTTTGTTTAGAAGCAGCCAAACACTCGATTTCCCTTCGGCCATCGGTTCTGTGACGTCACCGGACGGAAACAGGACGGGGCAGTAAGTGACCCCCCTGTTGCGGCTATTCGCACCTCTGACTGGTTCAGACGGCTTTTGAGTGACAGCTATTTGGACTAATAGCGCTTCACAAAGAGATCAGATCTGTATAGCAGGAAAAAGGCTTTAGTGCGCATCATATGAGTTAGAGGTCTGGTCAGCGCTCACAGGGCTTTGGACCTCTATTGCGCACTTGTACAGAACGCTTTATATCTCAGCAATGGAAGCACGCAGAAACGTAAAAATGGTCTTGTTTGAAAGAAGAGATTCTAATCTAAAAGATTATATCGAGTATATAGGTATGCGTGGCTGTTTGCGGCTGACTGAAGCGGTGCAAAATGTATAAATAATAAGGTGAGAAATTTTACATCGCGATTCTGTTGAAGATCATTCGATCTGTGATTGTCACACAATAAAATGATCTACATCATCAGATTCCTGAGAATGAGAGCTTTCTTGTGATATATGACTTGACTGTTTTGTGAAAAATATTTTAAATACACATTCTTACGAAAACGTATTCGCAATCGTTAGATGGAAATTTATGGGGGGGGAAAATATATTTCTTAGCTTAATTTGACTACTTTATGTATCATAAAACCCCAATTAATGGTATTCTTTGTAAAGAAAACACTCTAAGCTTTCAAATGAACCCATTTTTGGACAAATGCCATATAAGGAAGGATATGCAAATGAGACACAAACATGTGGCATGCTATTTTCGGACCCGGTACCGGGTCTGCAGAGTTTAAGAGGTTTTAATCTGCAATTTCTTTTTTTTTTTTCTTTTTTTATACTTGTTTATTTGCATTAAACAAATTTTTGATTTTAGTTTTTAGTTTTGGGGTGGGAAATGAATGCATTAAAATAATAAGACATTTTGTTATTTTATATAATAATACATTATAATAAGAAATTGTATGTACTTGTCATAGTACATGTTATATATGAAGAGTTAATTAGCTTTTTTCATTGTGCATTCCAATTAATCTCAGTTAAAAGCTGAATTACTAAAAAATACAGTTAACTAACACAAAACATGATAGCATAATTAAAAACATGATTTTTGAAGTTTGCATTATCTGTTTTTGCAAATAAACTCTTCATATATTTTTATACTTTAGAAATTAACTTTTAACTTCCAAATTCAACAATTTCTGCTTCACTTTTATGTCAGTGTGCCAGGCATTTACTATTAAATCTCCTACTAATTTCTGAGTGAAAATTGCTTCTACATATGTTTTTGTTCATTGCGCTCTGCATGAAGTTTGATTTGTGTTCCCCGTGGCGTTAGGGATCTGACGGTTTGTGCTGGAAGGATCTGCTGAGGATCAAGAGCCCTCATAAGCTGCTCTACGCTTTAGAAATCATAGAGGCCCTCGGCAAACCCAACCGCAGGATTCACCGCGAGTCTACGGTACACGTCCAGAATCACACTCACACATGCAGATCTGCAGATGTCCTGTCTCCTGAAACACGTGTGTGTGTGTGTGTGTGTGTGTTTCAGGGCAGTTACAGTGATCTGTATCCAGACTCTGACGACTCCAGTGAGGAACAGATCGAGAACAGCAAGAACACCTGGAGCTGTAAGGTACAAACTCCTTCTCTTCCACTTCCACTGGAAATCAGCTATTGTGTGTTCACATATGAACTAGGGAACTATACTCGTTTGAACACCACACGTATGGGCTTTGGTAAAACTCTTATGCAGTTTGTTTGTTTGTTTCCACCTGTGTCTCTCCTGTAGTTTGTGTCATCTGGAGGTCTTCAGCTTCTGCTGGACATTTTTAACTCTGCTATTTTAGAGCCGAAAGAACAAGAGTCCTGGACTGTGGTGAGTGTCATATAAGTGTCATATAACCATTATTTCACGTTGAGGTGAGTTAGGTCCAAGACATGCTCGTTCCCGCGGCGGTGGACATCATGTTTCTTCTCTTCTCTCGGTCTAGTGGCTGCTGGACTGTCTCGCGTGTCTGCTCAAGCTCGTTTGTCAGTTCGCGGTGGATCCGGCCGATCTGGACCTGGCTTATCATGACGTTTTCGCCTGGTCTGGTCTCACGGACTCACAGAGGAAGAGGGCGTGGCCGGGGAAGTCCCGCAAAACCGCCGGGGATCATGGGAAGGGCCTGCATATACCTCGTCTCACAGAGGTGTGAAACTTCGTCTAAATGGTTTTTTTTAGGTCTTTGTATACTTGCTTTTTCTAAATGTTGTGATTGTCTTCTCCGTCAGGTTTTTTTAAGTCTTGTGCAAGGCACCAATCTCATCCAGCGGCTCATCAACGTGGCCTACACCTACGACAATCTGGCGCACAGGTGAATAACACGGGCAAACACAAGATCCTCACCTCATCTGTAGCTTTATTTACTTGCAATGTTTTATAACCCTTCTGTCTTGTGATTATCCTTCAGGGTTTTGAAGGCCCAATCAGATCACAGATCCAGACACGAGGGTAAGCACAACATTGGTTCTATATCTGTGCATGTTTCTACTTCTCTGTCATTATTGGTGGTGTTTCATCAATATTTATTATTGTTAATGTCCATGCAGTGACTCATTACTCCATGTGGCTGCTGGTGAGCTGGGCTCACTGCTGTTCTCTGGTGAAGTCCAGTCTGGCTGATAGTGAACATCTGCACGACTGGCTCAAGAAGCTCACGCTGCTCATCCCCGAGGTACACCAATGAATCGCAGGATTTTACCCTTCTCTGAAATTAATTCTATTGATCAAGGACACTAATTAAGGTCACGTAGTAGGGCTGTCAAAAATGGCTATTTTTTTGTAAAATTTTCACATTTGGTTGCATTAAGTTTGGCTTGGTATTGACTTGGTTCTGCTGCTGGAGCTGCAGGAATGCTGTTTGGGATTGTATTTTCATCCTGTGGTTGTCCTGTATCTGCAGACGGCGGTGCGTCAGGAGGCGTGCAGTGGTCTGTATAAGCTGTCTCTGTCAGGTCTGGAGGGAGGAGAATCCATCAACAGATCCTTCCTGCTGCTCGCTGCGTCCACACTGCTCAAGTTCCTGCCAGACGCACAAGCACTGAAACCCCCGAGAGTGAGTACAAACACTGACTATATCTATGTGCCAGTCTTATTTTAGTGTTTATTGTACCGTATATTCCGGACTTCTCAAAATTAATTTTTTATGAACCGAGATAAGACATTACCGTCTCCAGACGCCAGAGGGCGCTCTATGCTGCTCAGTGCTCCTGTAGTCTACACTGAAGACATAGAGCGCCCTCTCGCGGTTTTAGACGGTAATGTTTTCTCTTGGTTCTAAATAAATGCGACTTATAGTCCAGTGCGACTTGTGTTTTTTTCCTCGTCTTGACTTATATTTGGAATGATGCGACTTAAACTTAGGTGCGACTTATAGTCCGAAAAATACGGTATGTATGTGTAAATGTGTAAATTTTTTGGTAATTATATAATGCTTTGTCTAAATTTTTTATGACTATTTAGAAGAAAAAACAATAAAAATTTTGTATTTGAATTATTTTATTTCAGTTTTGTAAATTGCATTTTATTGTTTTAAATTATTTTTATTTCAGAGTTGATTTGAGTTGCGTAAGCATTTATATGTTTTATCACTTTTGTTTGTGATGCAAATTTTGTTTATTTATAATTTAGATATAAATCTCAGATTGGTCTTAGTTTAAACCAGGACTAGGCTTTAGTTAAATTAAGATATTTAGGCATCTTTAATAAAAATGCTTCTTGAGACAGAACAAAGGCACTGACATATTTTAAGATATTTTCAGTGGATTCAGCTCAAACATGCATTTTAGTCTTGGACTATCCTTAAGCTGGTCTGTGAATCCAGGGTTATATTTCTTTTATATCACTGAACACAGGTTTCTTTTTTATAGATTTAGTTAGGGATTACAACTCTTAAGTGCTTGCTCAGTGTTATTTAACCATTTCTTTTTTTGGGTGTGCAATTCCTTTAAATGAGAATGTGTGTGTGTGTGTGTGGTTTCGCCGGTGCAGCTGGAGGACTTTGAGGAGGAGGCCATGTTTCACACCGGCTGTAAGGAGTATTTCTGGCTGCTGTGTAAACTCATCGACAACATCCATGTGAAAGACACCAGTCAGACCACCCTGCTGGACCTGGACGCCCTGGCGCGACACCTGGCCGACTGCATCCGCAGGTCAAACACACTCCTTCTGCTAGGGTTACTGCAGCACTTTCCTTCTGAAACGTGTTACTCACTCCTCCAGAGCACACACAAACTGTATTAGTTAGACATTTTAATGGAAAATCACTGGGAACATCATGCTACTAGAAAGTAAATGCATCATTTATCTTTGTAACTACTGTGAAGCCACTGAGCTTTGAGCACGCTGTTGTTTTTCCACTTGCAGTCGTGAGATTTTGGACCAGCAGGACGGGGCGATCGAGGACGACGGTCTGACGGGTCTCCTGCGTCTCGCCACCAGCGTCCTGAAGCACAAGCCTCCCTTTAAGTTTTCTCGAGAGGGTCAGGAGTTCCTCAGGGACACGTATGATCTGCTGTTCCTCCTGCCCAGCCTGAAGGACCGCCAGCAGCCCAAATGCAAGAGTCCCGCGGCCCGCGCCGCAGCCTACGACCTGCTGGTGGAGGTGGTCAAGGGTTCGGTGGAGAACTACAGACTGCTGCACAACTGGGTCATGTCCCAGCACATGCAGGGTGAGCGCCACAACCGTGAGTGTGCTGCAGTGGCTTCCCGTCCCATCTCTGACTTCTGCTGCTTAGGCTGATTAGATTTATGTTAACACTTAATACAATACACTTCCTTATTTAACTTATTTGGTTAAGTACATTAGCTAACATGAACTAACAAAAAAAAAAAACTTCTAAAGCAGTGATCCTCAAATCCAGGTTCCTGCAGAGTTTAGCTCTAGCCCTAATCAAACACACCTGAGTTTGCTAATCAGTGTCTTCAGGATGCTAGGTGTGTTTGAGTAGGGTTGGAGCTAAACTCTGCAGGAAAAGTGGATCTCGCGAGCCAGATTTGAGGATCACTGGTCTAAAGCATTATTACTCAGTTAATTTTAATTTCAACATTTACTAATGCATTTAAAAAAAAAAAAAAACTACTGAACTAAGAAGAAACAGGTGTTTTTTTATTAACTAACATAAGCAAAGATTCATAAATAGTGTAAAAGATGTATTGCTCATAGTTAATGCATCAACTATTGTTGCGTTGTTGTTGTTTTTTTAAGATGTAGATGATGTTAGAAACTAAATCATTAATTATTAGCAAGGTTGTCCTCATAAATTGATTTAAGGAAGACTCACTATGCTTTTTTATCTCTCACGTATTAAAAAACACACAAAGTTGACTTATAATTTATTTATCAGTTTATTGTGATTTTTATCTTAAATTATTATTTATTTTTTTACTAATTTTAGTACTTCAATTTAAACTCCTTTTATTTTAACTGCCACTGAAAAACTTGTAATTTACATTACTTAAATATTATATTTTATATTTAGTTTTATTTTTGTATTTTCTTTTCAACTAAAACCATTTTAATAGTTTGAGTTCTTTTAACAATAGCCACACAGAAAAGTCAATACTTATGTATTTGCACGAGTGCCTTGGTTTGATCTTTGGTGTTTGTTTATTTGTTTGTTTTTAGCGTCTCATGCTCCGTATAAGTGGGATTACTGGCCCCATGATGATGTCAGAGCCGAGTGCCGTTTCGTGGGCTTGACTAACCTGGGCGCCACGTGTTACCTGGCCTCCACCATCCAGCAGCTCTACATGATCCCCGAGGCCAGACAGGCCGTCTTTACCTCTAAAGTGAGTTTACAAAACTGACGCTCAGACCTCTTCTCTGTTTGAATATAGATTTTAAAATTGTATTTATTCCTGTGATCGAAGCTGAATTTCCAGCATCAATACTCCAGTCTTCAGTGTCACGTGATCCTTCAGAAATCATTTGTAATATGCTGATTTCCTGCTCAGAAAACATTTCTGGTTATTATCAGTTGAAAAAATACATCCTCGCTGATTAAATGCATAAATGCAAAGGGCTACTACTACAATATCATAAATGCACAGGCCATGCGTTACTAACATTTTACCACAGTTGAAATAATTGAAATGTGCATTGGATGCAACACACTGGATGTTGTTGGATTTTTGTATTCTAGTAATATTTGTATATGTCTGTGTTTTATATACAGTATTCAGAGGACATCAAGCATAAGACCACGTTGCTGGAGCTGCAGAAGATGTTCACTTATCTAATGGTACGTTACTTTATCAAATCATGTGATGCCCTCTCGTGACTGCAGATGTGATGTGAATCTGTTCTCCGGTGTGCATGTGCAGGAGAGCGAGAGGAAGGCGTACAACCCTCGTCCCTTCTGTAAGACCTACACGATGGACAAACAGCCTCTGAACACAGGAGAGCAGAAAGACATGACCGAGTTCTTCACAGACCTCATCACCAAGATAGAGGAGATGTCCCAGGGCCTGGTACGACAGCCGTCTCTGTGTTTATAAACAGCTTTGAGCGTGCTTCGTGAAATAGTCCTGGATGTGTAATGCTGCATTGTCGTTTCAGAAAAACACTGTTAAAACGCTGTTTGGAGGCGTCATCACCAACAATGTGGTTTCACTGGTAAGACCGAGCTGTGTGAACCTGCAGCTCTTGTGTGTACGGTAATGTCTTTCCCTGAGTGAGCGTTTGATTGGATATCTGTGTGTAGGACTGTGATCACGTGAGTCAGACGGCGGAGGAGTTTTACACCGTCAGATGTCAGGTGGCTGATATGAAGAACATCTACGTGAGTGTTTCTCTTTCACACACAAACTCATCAGAAGGAAACGTAATGCTCTGTGTACAGGTCACAGAAAGGATGAACTACTAAACACAGGCTTTTCAATGGCTGATTTTTTAGATGTTATTGTAGATTTTAAAGTACCAATAGCTATTTGTAATTATTAATGCTAAAGCACTATCAGTTTAAGCTCGCCGCAGGCTTATTTGAATTGTTTACGGAGTAACTTCTAGTGGCATTGCTCTGTTTTTATGTGAGTTGATAAGTCTTGCATTGTTATTGGAAAAAATAACAATCAACATGTTTTGGGTGGGTCAGTGGAAAATGGCTAATGCTAGCCTTGACTGTAAATAATGCACACAATATTTACTGTTTTTTTTTTTTTTTTTTATCTGCACGTATTTTGTCTGCAAAAAAAACTTTCTCTTGACAGAGCTTGAAGAGGCCAAAATAAGTATAAGACACAAATAAAAATACTGCGCAAGACCATTTATGTTTGTACCTTGTTGACAAACAGAAGAGTTATATTGCTCTCATAATGTGAGATTATATTATAGAGGTTAAATGAGATTAAACCATTATATAAAAGGCCTTAATTGTGTAAAAAAAAGAAGTATTTTTCCCCCTATGTATTCCAAATACTGTTTACTGAATATATATTGTGAACTGTAATTTATTCCTGTGATCAAAGCTGAATTTTCAGCATCATTACTGCAGTCTTCAGTGTCACATGATCCTTTAGAAATCACTCTAATATACTGATTTGCTGCTCATATATCATCTATTAAGTAATGTGACAGGGTTATCATGTTGGTTATATCAGTAATAAGTCAAGGAGATGAACAGAGCATTTCAAGAGTTATAGAAACCACCTCTGTCTCACCGCATCGAGCCCTAAAACTACTGTAAAGTCATCATCCGTGTCTGTCTCTGTGCTGCAGGAGTCTCTGGACGAGGTGACCATTAAGGACACTCTGGAGGGTGATAACATGTACACCTGCTCTCAGTGTGGGAAGAAGGTCCGCGCTGAAAAACGGTACAGTTTGCTCTCTTCGTCCTCTCTGAGAGCTGGAATCTCTCTGTGCAGTGTTTTCTGACAGCTGTCTGTGTGTGTCTCTCAGAGCTTGTTTTAAGAAGCTCCCGCGGATCTTGAGCTTTAACACCATGCGCTACACGTTCAACATGGTGACCATGATGAAGGAAAAAGTGAACACGCACTTTTCTTTCCCGCTGCGGCTCGACATGACGCCGTACACCGAGGACTTCCTCATGGCCAAAGGAGACCGGAAGGAAGGTAGAGTGAATTATTCTTTTGTCTTGCTGCTGAAACACTGTTTTTATATCACATTTGTCTCCTCCAGTCAGCTAACGTGATCTCATGTGCAGGTTTCCTTGATGACAGTGATGCTAAAGTGGCGGAGAGTTACGAGTATGACCTCATCGGTGTGACGGTGCACACGGGCACGGCGGACGGCGGCCATTATTACAGCTTCATCCGGGACATCGTCAACCCTCACGCTTACCGCAATAACAGATGGTGAGCGTCCACACTGAGCCGTTTCAGCCCAAAGTCTGCAAGTGATCGCTGACCGTATGTGTTTGTGATGATGTCATTTCCTGTTGCAGGTATCTGTTTAACGATGCAGAGGTGAAGTCGTTTGATTCGGCCCAGCTGGCCTCGGAGTGTTTTGGTGGAGAGATGACAGTAGGTCCTCATATAAGCGTTTAGGATAAACTCATATAAATACATAAATGTTGGTTTTAATTCAAAAATGCTCTCGTCTCATTCTAGACAAAAACATATGACTCTGTCACAGACAAGTTCATGGATTTCTCCTTTGAGAAGGTTGGTTTTGTGATTAATATTTATTCTAGAACAACAACAGAACAATAATCTAAATATAACTTTTTGAATTTATTATTATAATCATTTTATTTTACATATGAATTGTAATTATTATAGTAAAAGTAATGCACTCTTTGTACATTAATATTTTATTTAACCTGTTAACTGTCACTTAATTTTTGAACATAGACTTGAAAGTGCATGAATTTTTATAATTCATGACTGAAAAGATTTTGCAACATGATTTTAATGCAATGTTTGAATTTAAACTGGGTTTCAAAGGATGTATTTTGAGATTTTAAGTGTTCAAGCGATATATCATTTCTGATGATTTCTAAAGTGTGAAAGAGAAAAAGGCAAAAAAGAAGACTGATATTATGTAGGTTTTTGAGGTGCACTCTTGCCATAAATTAATCTGTTAATTTTCCTACATCATTTTTAACAAATCAGATTGGTAAAATATCTATTTTAGGAGTCTTAGACCTTTCCAACTACACTTAGTTTGTCAAGATTAGATTAGGATTTATTTGTAATATAGTGAAGTACAGGTTATTTAGGTATTTAAATATTTAATATTATAGTAATTATTATTATTATTATTTAAATAAGTCTTGCTTGAGCTTTTGCAATCCTCAGAAATGCTTTGCCTTCTTCAGACCCACAGTGCCTACATGCTGTTTTACAAGAGAGTGGAGGAGGAGAATGAGAAGGACTTGACCTTTGACATCTCTCCTGACCTTCTGGAGGTACAGCCCTCACCCGTCAGTCTTCACTGCACACACACCTGAGCGTTTCACTGACCGCTCATCTCTCTCTGTCTCTCTCACAGTGGATCTGGCACGACAACATGCAGTTTCTCCAGGACAAGAACATCTTTGAACACACATACTTCGGGTAAGAGAGCGCTCACAAAACTATGTCTTTGATAATACATCCTGCTCTTGTGTTCTCATCTTTACTTTTAGTTCATTTTTTCAATGTAGAAACCATTTGATTTCTAAATGTATGTAAATGCTCTGTCCTCTCGTTCTCTTCTGTTCTTGTTGTTTCTCTGTAGTTTTATGTGGCAGCTGTGCAGCAGTATTCCCAGCACTTTACCCGATCCTAAATCCGTGTCGCTCATGACGGCTAAAGTGAGTCTAACTGATGAAGTGGCATCATTTAGAGTTTCTGTCCACGAGGTGCATGAATCGAGATGTTTTCCTCTCTTTCTCTCACAGCTCAGCACATCGTTTGTTCTGGAGACATTCATCCACTCCAAAGAAAAGGTATTTTATTTTTAAATACCTAAAATAAAATAAAAAGGTATAGAGGCATTTTCAGCAGTGTTTCAGTAATTGTTTGTTATTGCAATTAAACATTTCATTCTTTTTTTCCTCTCAGCCCACAATGCTGCAGTGGATTGAACTCTTGACCAAACAGTTTAACAATAGCCAAGCTGCCTGCGAGGTAACACACACACACACACACACACACACACACACACACACACACAGTGGTGTCCATGTTTTATGGGAACATTCCACAGACATAGCGGTTTTTATATACTGTAAAAACCTAATCTTACCCCTCACAAAAAACTGTCTGCATTTTTATATTAGGTTTCCTTCATGGGGACCAAAAAAAAAAAGAAGACACATTACACAGCTTGTTTCCCGTGCTTCTGTAAAATCACTTTAGAGCCAAATAAACGGAGA
Source organism: Carassius gibelio (assembly GCF_023724105.1). Taxonomy (NCBI): domain Eukaryota; kingdom Metazoa; phylum Chordata; class Actinopteri; order Cypriniformes; family Cyprinidae; genus Carassius; species Carassius gibelio. The sequence continues at coordinate 31,213,129 of NC_068396.1, read as the reverse complement.
GAGCCGATGAGATCAGCAGTGTTTCTGGGTAATGCTGTTTCGGAGATCACTGTGTCTGTGTTTTTGTGTGCGCAGTGGTTTTTGGATCAGATGGCAGATGATAACTGGTGGCCAATGCAGATTCTCATCAAGTGTCCCAATCAGATTGTACGTCAGGTGAGTGTCACATAAACACCTTTATTGAAAGCTTTCTCCTAAATGAAGATTATTATTATTAACAGAAACCCACACCCTTCCCCTATAAGAAAACATTTGCATTTACGAAACTAGTTAATGTGCTGCTGTGATGTTGCAGATGTTTCAGCGGTTGTGTATTCACGTGATCCAGCGGCTCAGACCGGTCCACGCTCACCTGTACCTGCAGCCGGGCATGGAGGACGGGTGTGTGACGTCTTCCTCTGATGCCAGATAACCATCCTGTCCTCAATCTCCAAACATTTGTGTTGTTCTGCTCTGTCTGCAGATCTGATGATATGGACGGGCCGGTGGAGGACATCGGCAGCCGCTCCTGCGTGACACGGTTCGTCAAAACACTGCTGTCAATCATGGAGCACGGAGTGAAGCCGCACAGCAAACATCTGACCGAATACTTTGCCTTTCTATACGAGTTTGCCAAAATGGGAGAAGAGGAGGTAACGGCTGTTTAAGCATTTATTAATTTACTTATTTCTATTTATTTGTAACTTTTTAAAAATGTAATTGTATTTATTTTACCTACTTATTTAACGTATGTATTTATTTAATTTACGTGTACATGCATTTTATTTATTTATTTATTAACTTAGTTATTTATAAAAAAAATTATTTTTTAAAAAATATATTTAAAAAAAAGAATTTATAAGATTATTTTAAATTTAAATAGTATACATTTATTAAAATAATTTCTTCTTTTTAATAAAATTATATATTTTTTTGTCTTCACAGAGTCAGTTCCTCTTATCTTTGCAAGCCATTTCTATAATGGTGCATTTCTACATAGGCACTAAAGGACCCGAAAATGTGAGTGGCGTCTCATCAAGACTCGATCTTCCCTGATCTCAGATCATAACGTCCATCTCTCTGTCTCAGCCTCAGGTGGAGGTGTTATCTGAGGAGGAGGAGGGTGAGGAGGATGAAGAGGAGGACATCCTCTCACTGGCGGAGGAGAAGTACCGTCCGGCCGCTCTGGAGAAGATGATCGCTCTCATAGCTCTGCTGGTGGAGCAGTCCAGATCTGAGAGGTACAAAGCATATCGTATTTCATTCCTAACAGATCATAGTTAACCTTCAAATTCTTTCAAAGAAAATGAAACCTATTTTAGGGCTGTTAAAGAGACCGGACAGAGTTTTTACTGTAATAGAGTAGTAATCTCTGACCATTCGTCTCTGTCTGTAGACACTTGACTCTGTCTCAGAGTGACATGGCCGCGCTGACCGGAGGAAAAGGTTTCCCCTTCCTGTTCCAACACATCAGAGACAGCATCAACATCAGACAGACCTGCAACCTCATATTCAGCCTCTGCAGATACAACAACCGCCTGGCTGAACACGTACGATACACACACTTCTAGTGTTTCTAGATGAAGCTCATTATAACGCTTCCTCCAGTCTTCAGGGTCACATGATCCTTCAGAAGTCATGCTGATTTGCTGCATTAAGAAATATATAGATTTTACTATTATCAACGTATGCTCCTTCATATTTTAAGTAGTTGTTGATTAATAGGAAGCATTTTTTGAAATGGGAATCTTTTGTAACATTATAAATGTCTTTACTGTCACTTTCAATCAATTTGATGCACTTGCTCAACATTACAAAACAATTTTTTTAACAGTAGTGTATCTTATTTCTTGGAAAAGTCTTTGTGCTCAGATTATATCTAAGCATGCAAGCAGTTATATCAAACGACAGCATAAGATCTGATGGTTTGTGTTCTTCTGCTGGTGTAGATCGTGTCGATGCTGTTCACCTCCATCGCTAAACTGACTCCAGAGGTAAGTCCAGCTCTCGCTGCTATTCTTCTTTTATTCTTACACACACTAACTAACATTTTGCGTGTGTCTGACAGGCGGCGAATCCGTTCTTCAAGCTGCTGACGATGCTGATGGAGTTTGCTGCCGGTCCTCCAGGAATGCCCTCGTTTGCGTCCTACATCCTGCAGAGGATCTGGGAGGTACATCTGTGCACACACAGTCCATCACTCTTCTGCTTACTCTCCTCTCCACTGAAACACTGCTTTACCACCTGCCTCTGTCTGTCAGGTGATCGAGTATAACCCGTCTCAGTGTTTGGACTGGTTGGCCGTCCAGACGCCGCGTAATAAGCTGGCTCACAGCTGGGTCCTGCAGAACATGGAGAACTGGGTGGAGAGGTTTCTGCTGGCGCACAACTACCCACGAGTCCGAACATGTAAGAACACACAATCTACACACACACACACACACTAAATATATATATATATATATATATATATATATATATATATATATATATATATATATATATATATATATAAAATGAAAAGTTTGGGGTCAGTAAGTACAAATTTATTTGAATTGTAAATAATAAATAATAAAAATGCATGTAAAAAAATTAAAACTATACTTTGGTTCAGCAAGGATGCATTAAATTGATTAAAAGTGGCAGTACAGTAATTTATAACATTACAAAAGATTATTTCAAATAAGTGCTGTTCTATTTGTATTTAATATTAATGAAAGAATCCTGAGTATCCACATTTCTGCAAAAATATGAAGCAGCAAAGATGTTTTCAACGTTGACAATAATCAGGAATGTGTCTTGAGCTGCAGATCAGCATATTAGAGTGATTTCTGAAGGATCATGTGACACTGAAGACTGGAGGAATGATGCTGAAAATTACATTTTAAAATTCATTACAGTAGAAAATACTGAATAGTAATATTTCACAGTATTTTTACTATATTATTGATCAAAAAGCCTTGGCGAGCTAATAAGACTTATATTATAGTTTTTCATTATATTTTAATTTTCTGTTTTCATTTTTTAGTTTCAAACTTTTTTGTAATTTTATTGTTGGCATTTGTATTTATTTTCTTAACAAATATGACTGTATAGTTTTTATGCTTGTTTTAGTTATTTTAATACTTCAACTAAAGCTTAACAAAAATGAGAACTGTTGCCTTGCTGTGTAATAAAACAGTAATTTTATTTATTATAGTATGAATTTAATTTATTTTTTATTTTATTATATTCATTATAAGTTTTTAGATTTTATAACTAACAAAAATGTTTTTTTTGTTTTTTTTTCAGGTTTAGTTAATGATGATAACTCTGCCCCAGACTTGTAGTAGTAGAATAGTAGTGTATATATGAATTCACATTATAAGACCTTTAAGAACTACAAACATGCTTCAAAATATCTGAATATTCCTTAAAAAAACATTTAATGCATCCCCACAAACATCTACAAATAGATAGCAAGTCTTATTTTTATAGTAATATATCTTTGCTTGATAAAATGTCAGATTTGATGTTATTTTGTGACTCTCTCTCTCTCTCTCTCTCAGCGGCGGCGTATCTGCTGGTGTCTCTCATCCCGAGCAACTCGTTTCGTCAGATGTTCCGCTCCACGCGCTCCCTTCACATCCCCACGCGGGACCTCCCGCTGAGTCCCGACACCACCGTGGTTCTCCACCAGGTCTACAACCTGCTGCTGGGTCTGCTGGGACGGGCCAAGCTCTACGTGGACGTGCCGGTGCACGGGACCACCAAACTAGTGCAGTACTTCAGCTTCATGACCTACTGCCTCATCTCCAAAACTGAGAAGCTCATGTTCTCCAGCTACTTCATGGACCTCTGGAACCTCTTCCAGGTACTTCACGTGCAGATGAAAGCATTTCTAGGTGCTCATATGATGCATATTCATGCGTCTCTCTCTCGATCTCACAGCCTAAGTTATCAGAACCGGCCATCGCCACGAATCACAACAAGCAAGCGCTTCTGTCCTTCTGGTATAACGTCTGCGTGGACTGCAGTGAGAACGTGCGTCTCATCATCCAAAACCCCGTCGTCACTAAAAACATCGCCTTCAACTACATCCTGGCCGACCACGACGATCAGGAGGTGGTGCTGTTCAACCGCGGGATGCTGCCGGCGTACTACGCCATCCTGCGCATGTGCTGCGAGCAGTCGCCCGCCTTCACCCGCCAGCTGGCGTCCCACCAGAACATACAGTGGGCCTTCAAAAACCTCACGCCCCACGCCAGCCAGTACCCAGGGGTGAGCACAGCACCTACACTCCTTCACTACTAAAGTTATTACATGAAATACGTTTTTTCTTTTATTTATGGCATAGTTTATCAGTAACTTTGGCACCGTTCAAAAGTTTGGGGTTAGTAAGTTTTTGTTGTTGTTTAAGTTTTTGACAGTCTCTTCTGCTCAAGGCTGCATTCATTTGATCAAAAATACAGTTACAAAAAAATGTAATGTTGTAAAATGTTAAATAACTCTTTTCTGTTTTAATATAATTTAAAACGTTATTTATTTCTGTGATGGGGTCCTTTAGAAATCTTTCTAGTATGCTGATTTGTGTTTTTTTTTTTTTTTTATATATATTTTTTTATAGAAAGCTGAAAAAAAGGCAAACTTTTTTAAACAAATATAAATGTCTTTAGTGTCACTTTTAAATAATTTAATTTGTCTGTGGGGATTTTTTTTTTAAACTTTTGCTTTAAAATATTTTTACGTATTTTAAATAGTATAAATAATGTTTATAGCTATAAAAATTTTATCAAATCAGTGTTTAAATGCTCAAATCTTGTCCCAAATTTTTTTAACAGGTTTGCAAATTTTTTAATCTAAAATAAAATAAAGCACTGCATATAATAATACTACGTTTAGTTTGACCTCCTAAAGTGTATAAACCACATTTTTCAATAGTTTACTGAACATGTCTGTCACTGTGTCTCTGTCTGAAGGAATATGAATGTTTTAAGCTTTAATTCAGTTCACATCGATAACACGGTGTTGTTTGTCTTTCTCTGCAGGCGGTGGAGGAGTTGTTTAACCTGATGCAGTTGTTTGTGGCTCAGAGGCCTGATATGAGAGAGGAAGAGCTGGAGGACGTGAAGCAGTTTAAGAAGACCACCATCAGCTGTTACCTGCGCTGTCTGGACGGACGCTCCTGCTGGACCACTCTCATCAGGTACACACACACACTTTATTAAGTATTTTACGAGACATTTTCATTCATACTAATCTCTGTGTGTACTCTCAGTGCCTTCCGTATACTGCTGGAGAACGATGAGGACCGTCTGCTGGTGGTGTTCAACAGAGGACTCATCCTCATGACTGAGGTATTCACAGTCTCACTCTTTTCATTCGTCTTCATTTCTAATGGACTGTTGTATAGAATTAAACCTTTCTCTGTCTGCAGTCCTTCAACACCCTACACATGATGTACCATGAGGCCACTGCGTGTCACGTGACCGGTGATCTGGTGGAGCTGCTGTCTATTTTCCTGTCTGTTTTAAAGGCAACGCGGCCCTACTTACAGCGCAAAGGTAGTGCATAACCCATAATACACCACACACTTCACTGATGTTTATGATTACCCATAATGCATATTAAACAAATAACTCCAGGCTTCTTCATTATTTATGGACCATAACATGCTATACAGAAGCTATGTTATCCATAATGCACCATACACAATAAAAAAATTACTCTTTTCCCCTTAATACACCTACACTTGCAGTACAAGTACTCATTATGCATAATGCACCCTGCCATGCAATGCAAAAGTACTGTTTTACCCATAATGCACCTGCATGATCAATAATAAAGTAACCCATAACCCAAAAGCCTGCAATGCAAAACTGCTTGTTACCCATAATGCACCTTAACATGCAGTACACAAATACTCATTACCATTAAAGGATTAGTTCACGCAAAAATGAAAATTAACCCATGATTTACTCCTAGGTGTGTATGACTCTCTTCCTTCAGACAAATCCAATCGGTGTTACATAAAAAAATGTCCTGGCTCTTCCAACAGTTCAAAAGAAGTCTAATAAAGCGCATCCATAAAAAGCCTCACATGGCTCCAGGGGGTGAATAAAGAAAAACGATGCGTTTTTGTTAGAAAATATCGATTTAAATCATATAAAAAATTTTATGATCAGTAATCTCTAACTTCTGCTAACTGTCTTAACGCACAAGCCATGAAAGTATTTTTAACTATATTTAAATATCTGATGACTTAATACGTGCAATGCATCTTTATTCCTTTATTCATTGAAAACAATAGTTTTAAGAATATGGTTGAGATTGCAAATATGAGCCAGATGCTGAATGTACTGTGGAAGTGCGCTCTGACGATGACAGCAATGGTAAAATCATCTTTTCAAATTGAATCCTTTAAAGTTTCAAAATGTAACAAAATATGCTTTATTTTATTCTTCTGTAATTGTTCTTAAAATATCAAGAGAGTTAAGTCATTTAAGGGTTAACAAGCAAACAATGCAAAAGTATTCATTACCCATAATGCACAAAAAGCAATGCAAAAGTACTCATTACCCACAATGCACCTTAACAAGCATTGAAAAAGTACTCATTACCCACAATGCACCTTAACAAGCATTGAAAAAAGTACTCATTACCCATAATGCACCTTAACAAGCACTGAAAAAGTACTCATTACCCATAACGCATCTTAACAAGCATTACAAAAGTTCTCATTACCCATAATGCATCTTAACAACCATTACAAAAGTACTTATTACACACAATGCACAAGAAGCAATGCAAAGTACTCATTACCCATAATGCATCTTAACAAGCATTACAAAAGTACTCATTACCCACAATGAACCTTAACAAGCATTGGAAAAAGTATTCATTGCCCATAATGCAACTTAACAGGCATTACAAAAGTACTCATTACCCATAATGCTTTTTAACAAGCATTACAAAAGTACTCATTACACACAAATGCACCTTAAGCAATGCAAAAGTACTCATTACCCATAATCCACAAGAAGCAATGCAAACGTACTCATTACCCACAATGCACCTTAACAAGCATTGAAAAAAGTACTCATTACCCATAATGCATCTTAACAAGCATTACAAAAGTTCTCATTACCCATAATGCATCTTAACAACCATTACAAAAGTACTTATTGCACACAATGCACAAGAAGCAATGCAAAGTACTCATTACCCATAATGCATCTTAACAAGCATTACAAAAGTACTCATTACCCACAATGAACCTTAACAAGCATTGGAAAAAGTATTCATTGCCCATAATGCAACTTAACAAGCATTACAAAAGTACTCATTACCCATAATGCTTTTTAACAAGCATTACAAAAGTACTCATTACACACAAATGCACCTTAAGCAATGCAAAAGTACTCATTACCCATAATCCACAAGAAGCAATGCAAACGTACTCATTACCCACAATGCACCTTAACAAGCATTGGAAAAAGTACTCATTACCCACAATGCACCTTTAACAAGCACTGAAAAGTACTCATTACACACAATACAATTTAAGAAGTGTTGCAAAATAAGTCATTAAGTAAAATCTATAAAAAAAAGCACATGCTGCACACACTCAAAAATCACAAGCGAGATAAAAGCAATGCAGCCAATTTACTGAAAAAACAATGCAAACATTGTCACATGTTGAGCTAACAATGCTGGAACAGGAGCTACCTTGATGCAATGCAAAAATACTCATTACCCATAATGCACCTTAATGTTCAGTGCAAAAATACTCACTACCATCCATAATATTCCTAAAGAAATAATACTGAAGTACCTCATTTCCCATAATGCATCTTATGAAATACAAAAAGTAGTCAATAACCCATAATGCACTTGTATGTCTCAGTCCCTGCTGATTTGTGTCCCTCTGTAGATGTGAAGCAGGCGTTGATCCAGTGGCAGGAGAGGATTGATTTCGCTCATAAGCTGCTGACGCTGCTGAACTCTTACAGTCCACCGGAGCTGCGTAACGCCTGTCTGGGTGAGTCTCCACATCCACGAAACAAACACACCGCACTCCAAATGAACTGAAGCAGCAGATGAATGTGATCTGAATGCATGTTTATTCTCAGATGTGCTGAAGGAGCTGGTGCTCTTGAGTCCTCATGACTTCCTGCACACGCTCGTGCCCTTCCTGCAGCACAACCACTGCACCTACCACCACAGCAACATCCCCAGTGAGTCTCGCCGAAACCTTCACACACACCGCACTGATCATCACCACCATCATCGTGATGTCTAACACTGTCTGTGTGTGTTTGCAGTGTCGTTTGGCCCGTACCTGCCCTGTAGAGAGAATATCAAGCTGATGGGCGGAAAGAACAACATTCGTCCTCCCAGACCAGAGCTCAACATGTGTCTGCTGCCCTCGATGGTGGAGACCAGTAAGGTGTGTACGAGACCAGCGCATGAGTCCTGTCACACGCTGAGCTTTAGTTATTCATCAGGTGGGTTTTGTGTTTCCTGTAGGGTAAGGATGAGGTGTATGACAGGATGTTGTTGGACTACTTCCTGTCCTATCATCAGTTCATTCACCTGCTCTGTCGAGTCGCCATCAACTGTGAGAAGTTCACCGAGACTCTGGTGAAACTCAGTAAGGATGCCTCGCTCTCTAAAGCTCAGTTTGACTCTGTGTGTGTGTGTGTGTGTGTGTGTGCTGATGGTGTTTATTCACCTGTGTGCAGGTGTGTTGATAGCATATGAAGGACTTCCTTTACACCTGGCTCTCTTTCCAAAACTATGGACAGAACTCACTCAGTCTCAGGTGAAATCTTCTCAGTCGTCTCTCACACACACATGAAGCACTCATGCTTTACCACAATTTAAAACTGTGGTAAAATCACTGTCATGCATAGTTTTAAAATATTGAATGTAATTGTAATTAATTCAGTATTAAAACTCTTTAATTTACAGTATTTAATTTGACAATATTAATATTTAATAATCTGTGGTATATTGAATTGTTCTTTTAAATATAGAGGTGGCCTTTAAGCAGCAGATATTTCAGAAAAATGGCTATAAGCACAAAGCTGTGTTATCCAATCAGAAGTGAGAGTCAGATGTGTGTGTGTTCTGGTCTCTGTCAGTGTGCGATGGCTCAGTCGTGTGTGAAGCTGTTGTGTGACGATCCAGCGTTTGGAGAATACATGAAATGCATCCTGATGGACGAGAGAAACTTCCTCAACAACAACATCGCCTACTCCTTCCTCACCTGCTTCTTACATAAAGTAAATACTGCTCTAGTTCTGATGCAGCTTTACTGTAATCATGGGTTCATCTTCTCTAGTCCTGAAGTAAACACATGACTCTCTTGCAGTCTGAAACTTGATTTGTGTGTGTGTTTAGGTTCAGGTGCAGGTGTTATCTGGCCAGAGCTGCTCGAATCTCGTCAACGTGTTGGTGACCAACCTACTGAACGAGTACCACAGCCTGCAGCCTGAGCTGACCAATCAGAGAGCAGAGATGAGCAAGACCAGCAGCCTCCTGAACGCAGTGAGTACAGCTCCTCCTCACGTCTCAGTCAGCGCTCCAGAGCTCTTTATTCATCCGTCTCTCTCTGTGTGTCTGTTGAAGGATCTGCGTGCGCTGCTGCTGGTGCTGTCGGTTTACGCCCCTCAGCAGCTGGACCCTGCTTTAGGCCCCGCTCTACAGGAGCTGCTGTCCAAATGCAGACTGTGTCTGCAGCACCGCACCACTTTAGAGAGAGAGGCCAAGGAACGCAAAGACAAAGGTGTCATACAAGCTCAAACACACTTATATCACTGCCATGCATGGCTTTGAATTATTACAAAATATATAATACATTCATATTAATAATTTAATTAATTAATATCATTATTAATAATAATGTTATTTTTTACATTATTTTTATTTATATAGAAAAATGGTAGCAACAGCTATGAGTACAAAAAATTAAGAATGTATTTCGTGTACATTTCATGGCTTTGAGTAATTTTATTTAAAATGATAATAGTAATTTATTATTATTATTATGTAGTTTATTTATAAAATGGTAATAACAACTAGGGGTACAAAAAGGAAGAATATATTTCTTGAACCTCATGGCTTTAAACTATTTTATTTAAAATAATGATAATAATGTATTATTATTGTTATTATGCAATTAATCATTATTATTATTATTATTATTATTATTATTATTATTATTATTATGCAGTTGATTCATAAAATGGTAGTAACAGCTAAGAGTACAAAAAGGATTTCTGATGCATCTTCCAAATTACCAAAAGTACATTTTAAACAATAAATAAATAAATAACATTTTTAAATGATCATGATACTTGTATTTATAGAGCGCTTTGCAGGGTACTCAATTTTTTTTTTTTTTAAGTATTCAAAAATAAAATAATAATTCATTAGATATTTTAAAATAAGTATGCTATATAATATGATATTTTTTATTAGGGTATTAGATATTATATTAGGGTCGTCGAATGACGTGTGTGTACTGTATATATTTATGTATATATAAATTCACACATACACATGTTTGGTGATTTTTTTTTTTTTTTTTTTTTTTTTTACATTTTACTTTTTACAAATGACCAGATGTACATTTTTAACAGTAATTACATATTGTAGTTATGCATCCTTATAAAATAGTATTTTTATACATGAGTAATAATAATTACAGAGCACTTTGTGACTCAACAATAATTACACATTACAAATAGTCCTAAAAAGGCCTAATTTTTTAATCATGACACTGATCATGTTTACTCATAATGCATCACTGGGTGTGTGTTGCTTCATTTTATTCCTCTGTCTGTCTGGCAGTGGAAGAGGAAGGAGTCACTCCAGTGAAGCGCCGGCGGGTGAGCAGCAGTGCAGACGATCGGCCGGCTGACAGCAGCGTTTGCCCTCCATCTACTTCCTCCTCATTGGCTCCCTGCTCAGAGCAGAAGGCGGAGCCAGGAGAGGCGTTAACGCCCACCAGCACTTCGGACACTGAAACCCGAGACTCCTCCCTCATCGACCCGGGAGTGGAAAATGACCCGCCCTCTCCCGACAGCGCTTCCCTCGAGGAGAAGAAAATGGATGTTTCTTCATCATCATCCTCATCTTCATCATCATCCTCCTCCCTTCCCGAAGCGTTTGGCCGAACAGACGAACCTCCACCGCAGATAGCTGTAAGAGAAGAGGAGGAGGAAGAGGAGGATGGGAGGAAGGAAGCGCAAGAGCAGGAGGCGGAGCCAGAGCGGGAGGAAGTGCCCTCCACTTCCTCCTCCTCCGCAGACTCGGTGCTTTTACTCTCCAGCCTACCGGATTCTGCCGAGGGGCGGAGCTGCTCACTCCAGGAGGCGGAGTCAGGAGGGTGTGGCCACGCCCCCGTGCAGGATGCTCTGGAGATGCTGTCGCGCACAGTGGAGGCCACTATCGCTGTGGTTGCCAAACTTTCAGACGGAACGACACGCCCCTCAGCTTTGTGACGTGAAAACGCATTTCACGTTTTTCCGTTCACCATGATGTTCAGTTTTGTCTTTTTACGAGTAATTGAAGTCCAACTTTTTTTTCCCTCTCTTCCCGCCCTTTGGCCTCACTCTTCATCTGTTTCATGTTGCAACACAAGAAGTTCTGTTTCTGGATCCAGACAACTGAGCTTCGTATTAATTGAACAGAACGAAAAACCAACTGAAGCGCCTGTTTGTCCAAAGGGCAGTTTTTTCTTTTTTAAACCGTGATTTTGTTGGTTTCTTTGTTTTGAAGTGGTTTGTTTTCGAGGCTGCAGTGAAACGGGGAAAAGGTTTACAACGTTTTAGTCCCATCAGTGCATAATTTAATTTGCGTTTTTATTCGCGTGTATTATTTTTATTATAACGATTGTCTTCTGTGCCAGTTTTGTACTTACACTTGTGAGGCTGAGACGGCCTTGCTATGTTTTTTTCTCTGTGGTGGATATCAAAAACTATGTTTACTTTGTACATTGAAAAGAGAGAACGAACCACAAGAACCTTGATTCTGTTAAGAATCTTCTAGATGTTGCCTGGCTTTGTAAATGAGATGGTTAAAAAAAATATATATTTCTGTAAGATATATGTATACAGTATATATCCATTCAAGTGCAGTATACTGTATATATAAATCTACTGTGTATATATATATATATATACCTACGTTGTGTATATAGAAACTTACGGTGCTCTTTTCAGGCTCAGAACATTTGTGGCTGGAATATTGCACATTTGATGGAACAGTTGGAGCTCTATTTTATTTACCGAAATACATTCCATAATCTATTGGATGTCATTCTTCTCGTTCTCTGTATTTGATTTCTCAGTCTTTGTTTTGATTTATTTTAATATAGGATATAACTTAATAAAATTTTAATATGATTTAATTATGAATCGAGTCCAAAAAAGCAGGTTGTCGGGTGAATTTTTCTTTTTCTATTTCCCCTTTCTGTTGTGAGTGTAACTAAAAGTGTGGCTAAGAGGGCTGCTTTCAAAATATAACACATAACGTACAATACACAATAGTGAACACCACATAATTACCTTTTTTCCTGTAAATGCACCAATAAACATTTCAGATGTTAAAATGCAGCATTGTTTACAAAAAACATTTAATTTAATTTAACATTTCTGAAATACTATAGGTTTTTATATTATTAACGCGCACAATTTTTTTTATTTTATTTTTTTTGTACAAATGCCTCAACGTTTGACTTGCAATTCAGGTGGATATAAAAATATTTACATATGCAACTGTTGTCTACAAAAATGTGAGTGTACAAAAAGTATTAGTGTGCTAGTTTGCTTTTCTGTGCACAGCCCAAAGCACAAACTGGTGTAAAGGGTGCTAAAGCTCAAACTCCACAAAACTCTTGAAGCCACAGTTGTGGATTGTCCTGTGATAAATACACACGTCCACAATGGTTAAGAAACATTTTCAAAAAATTTAATCATTCTAAAAAGGTATTTACATCATCAAAGATACAAATCAATAGTGTTTTGATACACAACTGTAGCTGAGACGGTTAAAGTGCAAAAGCCTACTGTTGTCTGTAAGCAGGTTTTGGGACATCCTAGTCCCTTTGACAATGTTAAAAATCAAAATGCAAGGCAGATGAATTTACATATTTCTTAAAAGAAAGGAAAACGTATACAAAGGAGATTTTTTTTTTTTTTTTTACTCTTTTCTAAAAAACAGGTGAGTTTAAGACAGCAGCTTAACTGAAATGAAACCTAGAAGTGACTAATGTTGCAAATGCTACATGGGCAGCAAGCATAAACGTTGATTTTATAATATAGTAGTGTATATATAGTATATTTATAGTCAACATTTCTCTGTCTTGTCACAATACATTATGGGATTTGCTTGTATCTTTTGGACTTGCCTTAAAATGCGACTCACTATGTTAAGAAACAGAGCTTTAATAGTGTGTCCGAAATCATTTTAAAACTCATGAAGTCATATAATGACAAATATTGAGGAGGTTTGATCCATGGGGATGATTTCAGAAGGCAGAGGTGCTGCTTCCATTTCTCAAATCTGCGTCATTTTCGGAATTCGTCTCAGGCTCACGTGTGTTACTGACATCAATCTGAAAAACAAAATTTGAAATGTATATTTATAAATGCAAACTACTTGTACTCTACTAACAGAATATTGGCTAAATTCTACTCATGGATTTGAGTGCTTTACCTCTGTACCTCTGTCTTCTGCATTTTTGCTATCAACAAAATAAAACGCATTTAGTCAGAATTTAACATCTCAGAACAAAACCGATTCACATTTTGCATTTGAGATCTAATTTTTAAAAAGTATGAGTGCATCTGCTCTTTGACAAAATTGGTACTTACTTGGAAAAGTTGAAACCATTGTCAATGCTTGATTTCTTCAAGGTTCTGCCAATATTGAAGCTTTCTTCATGAGAATCTGTATCCTTCATTTTCTTATTCCTGGGGCATCAAAAATAATATATAAATACATAGCAGTTTCTCCACTTGAAAAAGGTTTACCCCTAAAAAATGTGTAGTCATTTTGAAATTTTTTTGAAGTCAACATACAGTTTAATCAGTATGATGTTTGATATGCATGGAAAATAACCAATAATTATTTACCTAACAAGATAGACAGATGTCATAGCGACAATTCCCACAATGCACACAGCCACCAGAACACCGAGGACAATAAGTACTACTCCACTGGAATCTTCAGAATTGTTTCCAGAACTATCCTCCACTTTGAATTCCAAATCGGAACCAAACACTTTCTCCAGTTCCACTTTTAAAGCGTTGTGATTACTCTGCAGTTTCCTGTGGGAGTCGACACAATTCAGATCCCTCAAACTTGCATCTTGTAAAGTGCATAGACTTGTGCTACAATGGAAACCTAGTAGGGTTTAAAAGCAAAAAAATAATTCAGGAATATATTGCATTTCTAACTTACTCTTTGACCTCCGTTGCTTCAATGACGGCACCACTGGTATCCATCGCAATGAAGCTGATGTAAGTCTTGGCTGTAGATTCTCGAAGAATGGTGCGCATCTCAATCCCATCCTCAGCTCTCACACTGAGGATTTTCACAGTCAAACCTAAAGCTTTCTTCATGGAACTGAGAAAAAACACCAATCAAACATTCCGTTTATTAAAACGAACCAACTCAAAAAGTTTGGAAAATATGCATATGGACTGTATAATGGTGTCTTTTGTGAAGCTTGATAGTCCAATGGTCAATGTGAACTTAAAAAGTGAAAAGTCGGCCACATCAGGTTTGGAATTAAATAAGGGTGAGTTAAATAGTGAGCGAACATACTTCCCCTTACTTTTTTTTTCTCAAAACACAAACTGCAATGATTAAACTTCCCTTCGGTCCCCATGCAAAGTAAGCTGAGAAATTACAATTCTCCAACTCACTCTTCAGTCTCCGGTATCTTTTTCTCCACTGTGAACACGGCCTGGTTTAGAGAGATGACCACAACGTTGTCACTTTTGCTTTTTTTCACTGTGATCTGTTGGTGGAAGACATGAGACCTTGTTTTGTCACAATGCCTTTGGTCATTTAAAAAAGTCTTGCAAAAGCTTTCTCTTTTTTTCCCCTCGTTCTCTCTCTTTCTTCTCACCTGTACTGTTGCAGTTGTGGACAGTCCATGTTTATCGGTGGCTTTGACATCTAATGGAAACAGACCGTCCCCAACACTGGATGTGTCCAGTACATAGATTTGACCAGTGTTTGGCTCTACTTCGACCAGAGACGTGGACTTCACCAGGGAATACTGCAATTCTGAGCTCTCGCCTACATCAGGGTCTGATGCCTGAGGGGCACATGACATGTCAGCCACTTAGTAACCACAAACAATACTTGATTAATTACAATGAACAAGTTCTCTTGCCTATTATATACAGTTCTGTGTTCTATGTATTTTCATTTTGCCAGGGTCTTCAATGAAGTTACTATACCATGAGCAATATGGTTGCTAAGATGTTCTGTGTGGTTGCTATAAAAGTCTATTTTAGTCTTTATTTTTCCAGTGTACCTTGGCAAACAGTAAAATAAATCTGAGTACATCCATTGCATTTACAACTGATGTCTATGCCCTCTTTTGAATAGCACCAGTCACCTCTCAGATTCACTTACCTGAACCTTCACTATAGGGAATTTGTATGGAGTGATAGTGAACATTTCTGCCTCATATGTTTCATTCTCAAACACAGGAGCCTCATTCACGTTCTCAACCTGAATGCTGACCTGAAAATTAAGAGAAAGTGAAATGCTAATATATATGAGACTTTGGCTTTAACATATGTTGGAACATTAAGACTTAGGCCCAAAACATGTTCTTCTTAAGTATGTGAACACAAGCATTTCTAGTTACACAAACTTGTCATTGCATTCTTAAATTTGGCAGAAAGTTGTTCTTATTCACAATTAGCTACAAAAGTAAGTTGTGTTTTCTCAGTGTTCCACTCTTCACTACTCTGCAGGTGTTAGCTACCCCGATTGGTGTTTGCATACTTGTGTAGAGTTTGTTTCCAGTTTGTAGTGAGAATAATACCATTGTCTCTGCAGTGTTTGGAGGAGTTCTGGAGTCTATGGCCTCTACTGTGAGGATGTACCACTCCTCTTCCTCCTTGTCCAGCTGTCTGAGAGCTTTTATGGTTCCTTCCTCATCCACAGAGAAGACATCTTCATGTGTCTTGATGTTATAGCTGACTGTAACCTGTGGACTCCCTGTTAATGCCTTGACTTCCCCGACTATTGTGTCCTTAGGTTCATTCTCCTTGATTAGGAAGTTGTAGGAGGAGCTCTCAAATGCCACAGTATCAGTGAGAGAGGTCAATTTGAAGTTAATCAAGACTTCAGCTACAGAGAGAAGAAAGATTTTAGTTTTGACAAGTAATCAGATTAGATTTGAATACTGAGGGCAAATGTACTTTTTATTTCCAAATATTATTTGCATTCATTTGACTATTACATTAACTGTTCCCTCCTGGTGGAATGACCTGACCTGCCCAACTCAATCTGAGCAGCTGAGTCCTTAGACGTCTTCAAGAACTGGCTAAAAACATATCTCTTCCATCTTTTTTTTTTTACCCTATAACTTTAGCATTCTCAATCCTAATTCTATTCTTCAAATAAATATATATTTATATAATTATTTATATAATTAAAAATAAATGAAACCCCTACGTGTACTGTGTTAAGCTTACTGAGACTTAGAATTCTAATTCTTATATATTGTGTAACTAGAAATGTCTTATATTTTAGATAACTATCGTCCAATTTCAAAATTACAATTTTTTATCTAAAGTAATGGAAAAGGCTGTTTTCCATCAATTGACAGTATTTTTAAGTGAGAATAATTTGTTAGACAAATTTCAGTTTGGTTTCAGACAACATTACAGTACAGAGTCAGCTTTGCGGAAGGTGCTGAATGATCTTTTGCTAGTTGTGGATTCGGGTAACTGCAATTTTGTTCCTTTTAGACCTCAGCGCTGAATTTGATACCATTGATCACGCTATCTTGCTTGAGCGGTTGCGTAATTTGCGTAGGAATTCAAGGTACTGCATTGAATTGGTTTAAATCGTATCTTTCTGATAGAACATTTTCTGTGGAGATTGGGAATTTTTCTAACTCTTCTGTACTATTAATGTGTGGTGTACCTCAGGGGTCTATTTTGGGCCCGCTGTTGTTTTCGCTGTATTTGCTCCCTTTAGGCTCGATTTAAAAAAAAACAATATTCCATATCACTTTTATGCGGATGATACACAGGTGTATCTCCCTTTAAAAAAATGGGGATAATTATGACATAACGTCTTTGTTGAACTGTCTCGAGGAGGCAAGAGGCTGGCTGGCAGCTAATTTTTTAACACTGAATGACTAAAACCAAAATTGTAGATTTTGGATCACCGGCTTCTAATGTACAGATTAAAAAACAATTGGGTCCTTTAAGTGAGAATGCTCATGCTTACACCAAAAATCTGGGAGTGATTTTTGATAACGGCCTTAAATTTGACAAACAAATTAACTCAGTGGTGAGGAGCAGCTTTTATCATTTGAGATCTATTGCGAAATTAAAAGCATTTTTAACAGTAAAAGATTTGGAGACAGTGATTCATGCCTTTATTTCATCCAGGCTGGATTATTGTAACTCGCTGTATCTTGGGGTGGCTAAGTCTTCCTTATTCCGTCCACAAATGGTACAAAACGCTGCTGCCAGGCTTCTTACTGGGAATCGAAAGAGGGAACATATTTTACCTTTTCTTGCTTTGCTTCACTGGTTGCCGGTTGAATACCAAGTTCAAGTTCAAGGTATTGTTGTATGTGTTTGAAGGGTTAAATGGCCAGGCTCCTCAATATATTACAGACCTTCTCTACCGGAAATGTTCTACATCCTTAAGGTCCTCGAACAAGTTGATACTCACTTTGTTATGGTCTAGACTGAAATTAAAAGGTGATCGTGCCTTTTCTGTCTCTGCTCCTAACAACACCTAAGGTTGTCTTCCACTGTTGATAGTTTTAAATCTTCACTAAAGACTTATTTTTTCTCTTTGGCTTTCGGTTAAATGTGTTTTTATGATGGGTTACAATGTGACTGATCGTTGTGTTTGCTGACGTATTTATATATTTTATATTGTCTGAACTGATTGTACAGCACTTTGGTCAGCAGTGGCTGTTTGAAATGTGCTCTAAGAATAAAAGTGCCTTGCCTTATAGCATTTGCGTATCATTGCTCTTTTGTTGGATAAAAGTGTCTGCTTATTGACCAAATGTAATATTTAAAGGAATTATGCAAACCAGACCCAAACCTTCATCAGATTGTGCTGGTGTTCCATGATCTGTGGCTACAGCAGTCAGGTTTAGCAGCGTGTCTTCTGTGACCTTGCTAAGGTCAGAGGTCAAAGTGATGTCTCCTGTTTCAGCGTCAAGTGCGACCACGGAAGAGTCTTCAGAGAAACTACAGAAGACAACGATTTCATGCATCTGTATTACAATGATGTCATGCAGTTAAGGTATGAAAGTCTTGAGCTGTACCTGTAGCTAATATTTGCATTGGACCCCGCATCTTTATCCGTGGCAGAGACTGTCAGCAGCAACTTTCCAACCTTGGCGTCTTTAATCAGAATGCTTCTGCTGTAGGTGTCAGAGCTGAAGACTGGAGCGTTGTCATTGACGTCTGTGATACTGACCCTCACTCTGGTGATGTTCTGCAGAATATAAACACAAGCAACCCATTTTTAGTTCAGGCCAAAAGCTCATATTTGCATTGTCTAATATCAAACTTAAGGATTGCAATTAGCAATTAGTAAAAAATTCACAGTGCAATGTCTTAATCGATAGCATCTTAAACTGGTTGATCATCTGTGCACCATAAAAAAAACTACTACCTGGAGTTTGCTTTGCATGTCATTTAGAGATAGAAAAGTATCAAATTTGATGTAAATTTACAGCATAAGTAGCCAACCATGTTCCTGGAGGACTGCTTCAACCATAATCAAACACACTTGAACCAGCTAATCGAGGTGATTACTTGAAAACAACGTTTGTTGGAACAAGGCTGGAACTAAAGTCTAGGAAGGCAGAGGCAGATTGCTACCCCTAGTCTGTGTTTTTAAAGTTGCGTTCTACTAAGTGCCTCAAACAAAACTCAAGGGAAGCGTTTCAAAGATTTGCTTTTCATGAACTCTGGAAAATTAAGCAACTAGTTTATCCTTCAAGCCTGTCTTGTATCATGGCGGACAGGTAAAAAACAACAACAAAAAAAACACGCTTTGTCTTCTAGAAAATCTGATGATCAGATCAAAGTTATTGTGACCAGTAAGTACAATAACAAAACTGCACTGAAGTATACTGTAAGATCATGCTAACTGTACAAAGGAAAGGAAATTACATGTCCCTGTGGTGTCCCATGATCCACAGCAACAATAACCACATCATACACATCTTGAGCCTCTCGATCCAGCTCCTCGTTGGCTAGTAGAGTCCCATCCTAAAAGGAAAAAGGATATAAATAAAAACAATAAATAAAACCTGAACATCTGAAAATGCACTGTCCTAGGTTTAGGTCCTCACATCTTTTAAGCTGAAGATATTGCTGTGAGAGGTAACAGTCATGGTGACACGTCCGTTTTCTCCAATGTCGGAGTCTGTGGCTGATATCACGCACACCTCTCCAGGTGATGAGGGAGTGTACACACCTTCCTGAATCTCAATGCGCTCTGGGAGAGGAAGGAATTGTGGGTTGTTGTCGTTGACGTCCAGAACAGTGATGTTGACCTGAGCTGTGGAGCTTAAACCATCATCAGGCTGGTCTACAGCTATTACCTAAAGAAGACAATGCAAGCATCCCATTTAGAATGAATATACAGTACATCCTGAACATGTTGTAAATAGTTTCGGGATATTTTTGTACCTCTATGATGTAATTGTCTATAGTTTCTCTATCCAAGGTGGCATTGCTCCTGAGTGATATTACTCCTTGATCAGTGATAGCAAAGGTATCACTGTCCATGATAAAGATACCTTTAGAGAACCCATCCTGATCAGAAAGTAAACGAGAGAATTTAAGTCAGACAAAAAAAAAAAACTTGGAATGTTGGCTTGACAAAGCTTTACTTGGAAATTTACAAGGAGAATTGAAAATTGCTCAGGTCTTTTGTAGTTTAAATTGTAGTTTGAAATGTTACATATACTTTGTATACTTGCATGACTGAACTTTTCTGAGTAGTTGGTAGGGAATTTTTGCTAGGGGTGATCAGGGGCACTGCTCTGGTTTCTAGGCAGTTACTACTAATTTAAAGGGGGGGTGAAATGCTATTTCATGCATACTGAGTTTTTTA
Organism: Carassius gibelio; assembly: GCF_023724105.1. Classification (NCBI taxonomy): domain Eukaryota; kingdom Metazoa; phylum Chordata; class Actinopteri; order Cypriniformes; family Cyprinidae; genus Carassius; species Carassius gibelio. The sequence continues at coordinate 31,192,807 of NC_068396.1, read as the reverse complement.
CACTGTTAAAGAGTTGGATTCCCATGCTAAACATGGACAAAGTTTCAAAAATTAAGTTGTACGTTTGAAGGAGTATTTTTGTTCCCAAAATACCTCATCCGGTTTGTCACAAGTTTCGGAAAGTTTTTTTCGAGTATGGCTCTGTGTGACGTTAGATGGAGCGGAATTTCCTTATATGGGTCCTAAGGGGCACTTCTGCCGGAAGAGCGCGCGCTCCCGTATAGCAGAGCACTGAGAGCACAACAGACATTCACTGATCAGAGCGATTCACTGACCAGAGCGAGAGCGTCGCGAAATGTCACAAAAGACGTGTGTTTTTGGTTGCCAGGGCAAGACAACCCTGAACATATTACCAAAAAAAAAACAGCGTTAAGGGACCAGTGGATGGAGTTTATTTTTACAGAGCATCAACGGAGTTGTGCAAGTGTTTTTGTTTGTTCCCTGCATTTCGAAGATGCTTGTTTTACAAACAAGGCCCAGTTTGACGCCGGATTTGCACATCGTTTATTTCTTAAGGATAATGCAGTCCCAGCGAAAAAGGGTCACGATCGTGTGTTGGAACCGCAGGCGGTGAGTAAAACTGCTTCAAATATCTCTGCCTCCTTGTTAGTGCGTCCGCCTCCCATCGGAGACCCGGGTTCGAGCCCCGCTCGGAGCGAGTCGTTGCTGCTGCTGCTTTCGTTCAGTTTCAGCCTTGGGATCTGATTCTGGATCATAAATAAACGGCTGAATCTGACTGTTAGCCATGGTTTGTTTTGGATGATGGTTTTTCCCTCACGATAATGTCACAACTTCCAAACGCTCTCAACGCAAAAGCCTACTGGCGCTCGTGATTCTTAAGCTCCGCCCACACGCCACGCCTCCAGCCGGTCGTGTTTTTCCGGGAAAAATCGGTACAGACTATCTTTCTCTTATGAATATAATAAAACTAAAGACTTTTTGGAGTTATGAAGGATGCAGTACTACTCTATAGGTACTCAAGGTTAACAGGATATTGAGTGAAAACGAGCATTTCACCCCCCCTTTAAGGAAAAGGTCAACAGGTGGTTTCTTGGGAGTTACTACATAGACTTTAGGGGATGTTGTCAGAATACTATAAGTTTCTAAGTTTGTACAACAACCAATGTCATTCTAGCATCTACTTTTCTTACCTCATCCGCATCTGAAACCACCAAATACACCAGAGCAGTTCCACCTGCAATGTTTTCATAGACGGACACGTCATACTGGTCCTTACTGAACACAGGAGCTTTATCGTTTACGTCCTCAACCCACACTGTTACAGAAACACTGCCAGTGAGAACAGGGTTTCCTCCATCTCGTCCCTCCACGTCTAGAGTGTAACTCTTTACTTTGCCAAAGTCCAGTTTTCCAGCTAGGCTTATGGAGCCAGACTCTTCATCAATGGTAAAGACGAGTGGTGTTGCAGGAGGCTCCTGTTTGACAATGTGATAAGTCACGATAGCATTTTCACCGTCATCTTTGTCTGTCGCCTTGAGGTCTATGATGTTTGTTCCTACTTCAACATGCTCGGACACTGTGATCTTATACTGTTGTTCAGAAAATATGGGAGCATTGTCATTGATGTCAGTCACGGAGATGTCCAGAGTGGTGGTAGCTGAACGTGATGGGCGACCCTGATCTTGGGCAGTGATCACTAAGCGGTACTCATCTTGGGTCTCCCTGTCAAGGGGAGCTGCTAGGGTTATCACTCCTGTTTCTTGGTCAACACTAAATCTCCCAGCACCTCCCAGGAGAGTGTATCGCACTTCACCATTAAACCCTGAATCTGCATCCGTGGCATTTACGGACGTCACTTCATCTCCCACCTTGTGATCTTCTGGTACTGGGACAGTAGCAGGGTGACTTTCAAACACTGGACTGTTGTCATTGATGTCCAACACCTCAACCAAGACTGATGTCTCATCTCGATTAGTACCATCCGATATCGACACCTGCACAGTGTAGCTGCTCTTCTCCTCAAAGTCTAGCTTGACTTTGGTCGAGAGAACACCTGTATCCTGGTTTATGGAGAACTTGTCAGCATCACTCTCAACCTTTAAGATGACAGGAACTATAGGTTCAAGGGACAGGAAGTCGACCTGTAAATGAGAGAGTCCATATTGTTCCATGATTAGACTATTTACAAGATTTCCACTGTCTTTATTACAGTATGTGAGAACTCAAAATTGATTAACATTTAAAGAAATGCATGCTTTATTCCAAGACTTCTGATTTTCAGTAGATAACAATTCCTTCAGTTGTTTCTTCACACAATGCAGTTGAGTAACTTTAGAAGGCTTGGAATATAGTGCATAAGCTGTATGGACCACTTTGATGCTCCTTTTATGTCAGTAGGTTAAAGTGGATTGGACTAACGAATTGATTGTAAAGCCTCGTTTCCAGTGAGCAGTATGGTTCAGTACAGTGCAGTACGGTATGCAATTATTTGGTTTTCCTTGTCAGAAGTTGTGAATAGTACCAAAATAGCCAACTGCACACAAGGGGAATGAAGCATCTCCTTCATTCGTTATATAATGACCATATATTACCAATGACCATATATAATGACCATGATCCATATATTTTAAAATGTAATATTTTCACACACATACAAACAAGACAATGTCATGCTTTCTTCTTCGTTTGAAAATGACGTCAATCGTTACTTTCCAGCATCAAGTAAAGCTACGGTTGGCGGTGGAAATGCAAGCCAGATAAGGGTCAACCATCCCGAATTGTACTGTACTTGTACCGTACCGTACCGCTCAGTGGAAAATAGAGGCTTTACAGATTATTTGATATTTTGTCCTGTTATAGCACCACCAAGTGGCCAAGCTCTACCATTTATTCCATGTGTCCTCAGACTGAGCCCATACATAAGTGTACCAAGTCTAGTGAAAATATCTTCGTTTTTTTTTTTTTTAATTCAGCAGACTATTATTATCATCAAAGGCTTTTATATCAGTTACAGAGACAGTGCCTTGGAAAAGAAGCTCTTATAAGATAACTGTTTGTGCTGTAAGGACCTTCACGATATCTGCGTCTGCCTGATCCTCCTCTACTTGTCCCTGGTAGCTGTCCCGGAGGAACTGAGGATGAGACTCTCCAGGTGCCTTGATATTCACAATTGCAGCAGTTGATCTGGTAATAGCACCCCCTAATAGTATGAAAAGAAAGTACAGTGGTTTATGAGCCAAAACTAAAGTTTCCACAGCCATATTGGCCTCCATCAAATGTCTGCCAAAACACCTATAGATCTGAAAACTTACCATCTTTTGCAGTAACATAGAGTGCAAACTCAAGGATTGTATTGACCACCAGGTCAATTTGGTTAATTAGTGTAATCTCCCCATTATTCTCATTAATTTCAAAATGACCTCTCTCATTTCCAAACTCAATGGAGTAGCTGATTTCCCCGTTTGGACCTTCATCCAGGTCTGCTGCCTCGACCTTACATGAAAATGTATGTATGTTTAGTTAGTATACAACTTCTTTCCACCGTTTATGGAGTAGTAGTCATCTTATAATGACATTATGGTTCCACAATCTCTGAAAATATACTAAAATACTGATTATGCTTTTAAAACATTTAAATGACTCGACAAATCAATGATTCATCACCTGGACAACCTGCATTCCAACAGTCTGGTTGCTGAAAACTTTGCCCTCATACGAGGAAGTTGTAAACTGTGGACTGTTGTCATTCTCATCCAGCAAGGTAATGGTCACATCTGCTGTTGCTTTGCTGCTAGAAGGAGGGTTTTCTTGTGCTTCAACCTTTACAAAATTAGTGTTTCATAATTTTTCACTGCACAATATTCATATTTATATTTTATTATAAAATGAGCCTTATTCTTACTTGAAAACTGAAGCTAGCTGTGGTTTCTCTGTCTAGGTCCACTGAGCTTTTCACCCGAATTATTCCATCAGGGCTGATTGAAAAAGGGACGGTCTCGGGAATAATCCGAATTGTTCCCACAAATCCTCCCTGGGATGAAAGAGGTCACTTGGTAAATTATTTTCTCAGTTTTTATTTTATTTGTACAAACAGACAGCAAGGTTTTCAGGAACAGTACCAGGTCTAGATCAGTGATTCTTGTGTGAAGCACAAACTGGTCCTGTGGTGAATTTTCCAGAATAGACTCTGTGTATTGATCCTGGTCAAATTTGGGCGGGTTGTCATCCATGTCCTTAATGGTGACAGACACCACAGCGTTTGCTGTTTTACTGACATCATCACGCTGAGCTGCCTGTTTTTACAAGGAAACATTCGTGAGAAAACATGAAGAATCAAAATACTGAAATCTCTTCAGATTCATAACTAAATGATAATGTGTTTAGAAATGTCTTATACCTGTATGTTAACCGTTATCTGGTCAATTTCCTCTCTGTCTAGAGCTGTTGTCACAGAGATGACGCCACTGTTTCGATCAATTTCAAAGTTGCTCTGATATTCATTTGGAAAGACTGGAACAAGAATGTGGATATGTGCACTTTATTACCAGAAACTTAATTCAGAATATTCAAATATACGTATATTATTAGGGGTGTAAAGTACTTGTTTTATCAATTGTCTTTTACAGTGTTTGACTGTTGTTTGTTTGATTTTTATATCCCTCCATATTATCAGACTTGAGTCTTGTGTGTTGTAATTCTGTTACAGTACCTGCTGTTATGCTGTAAACGACAGGCTCGTTGACGCCCGTGTCGCCATCTTGAGCTTTTATTTCCTCAGGAGTGACATCTGACAATTGTCCTGCCTGGACATGAACAGAAAAGAGAGTTTATTTTGTGTGCTCAGAAGTTTTTCAAGAATTGGTCTTCTCTCCTCATCGTTTACCTGGTTTTCCTCAATAGATGCTTTATAGAGACTGTGATCAAAATAAGGGTTTAGATTGTCAAAATCTTCAACCGTTATTGTAACTGTTGTTGTGTCACTGAGTCCTCCTTTATCCTGCAAAGAAACATTGTGCTGTGTTACCGTTTTATATGGAAAAAAAGCAGCTTGGACATTCTGCTAAACATTTTGGGTTCCATAAATTAGTTTTCATTTTTGTGAGGACTATTTCTTCAAAGAATAGACTACTAGAGAAGCACTTTGAAGTTTAGTAATCAAAGTAGTAAACTAAATGGATGCAGAGGCTGTTAGTGGTTTTGTTGTTACCCTTGCTTCCACAGTGAAGATGTACTGTTGAGCATTGTTGTAGTTCAGACGTTGTTTCAACCTGATGTTACCATCACCTCTCACTTCAAACTCATCTGGTACTGGAGGCTGTTAATAGATTGGAAGATATGAATTAAAATGAGGATATGGACACAAGCTGAGCTTACATAGCTGTTGCACAGTGCAGCTTATTGTATTTATCAAATTCATGAGAGCTGTTTACGTCTCACCAGTATAGAATAAGTAATTCTGTTGTTTTCTGGAGACACGTCTGCATCGTCAGCCCTCACCCTGAGCACATCTGAACCCACAGTCGTCGTCTGGAGCAAAAGACAGGTTTTACTAAAAGATGTGAGATCTCTCAGTGACCAAACACACTACAGCTGTATGGAGACGAGACATTACACACACCTCGGACACTGTGGCACTGTATGATTCGCTCTGGAAGATCGGAGGGTTGTCATTGATGTCCAGAATGTCTACCGTCCGGAGGTTTTTTAGCTGAAATGAACAATGAAGACTTCATAGTCAAAGTTTTTATGTTGAATCTTTATTTCTATAATGCTTTGTTTGAATTCTTTTATGATGGTATTGTTTAAATAAATAAACATACCCCTGAGTTCAAGCAGGTGACTGAATAATATAATTTCTCTCCATACTAGAAGAAATAAAGCACACAAAGAGTGAAAAAAAAATCAAGTGCAATATTATCAGCTATGTCAGAATTGGTAAAGAAAGCTTAGTTAAGACCGAGACTAGCTGAGTCTCTGCTAACTCAATGAATCAGTGAAGCTGGAACAAACCTCCTTTAGTTCATCAGCGTCCAGTGGTTTTCTGGTTCGTACAGAAGCAGATGAATCTCCTTCAGAATAAATCAGCTCCACAAACTCCAAACCAACAGGAAAGAGATATGACTCCAGCACCAGACGATCATTAGGTCCGATATTAGTGAGACGCTCTACTTCACCTTGAAACCAGATTAAACACATTTAAATATGTATTCTAACACGCTTCTTGTATTACTCTTGCAATGCCCAAAAGCAACAGCACTTGATCAAATATATTTTGAAATATTTTAATATAAACATTTCAGATTAGTATAAATATATACTACTAATAATTATGTCAACACAAAAGTTTTCTTCCAAAAGTGAAAAGACAAATGTAATATTGTAAACAATATGTTAGCATATCTCACCTTCATATCCCTCCTGGACGCTCCCTACAATGACATTAGTTCCAGTCGCACAGTTTATCTGTGATTGGCTTAAAGACTTCACAGACGGCTGAAAGCCTACATTCAATATGACAAACAACATTAAATCACACAAAACATAAAAACTATTTAAACAGGCAGTTTTAAAATTGGCCACCATTTTTATTTTCAGTGTTTTTTCTGGTGACGAGCTTCAGTTGTCATTCTAAATCGAATCGACATAGTATCTGGTCGTGTATTGAATATTACTTGTTTAAAACTCATGGAATAAAATATTTTATCATTTTGAAATATAACTATTTTACTAATATTAAGTCCCATTATCTTCCGGTTAAATCTTGACAAGCATTTTACTTTATTAGACAGACAGAAATTTGACTTACCAGTATCACTCAATACGCTATGGACATGCAGAAACGCTAAAATAAATAGAGAATATATAGAAATTGAAAATGAGGCCATCTTTTCCGTAATCCGCTGTCAGCACAGCTTGTATGAAGCCTGGAAGTGAAGAAAACCACTATTTCTTGTGTAACATCTCTCTCTGAGCTGTTCTTTATTGTATGTCATAAACAGATATGGTATCTGCTGTAAGCAGGTATCAAAGGTGCTTCATAAAGGCCAATAATGCAGGAATGATGTGGGAGGGATTTTCTGGAAAGAAGTTGATGTTACGAATTTGTTCGAGGATATCTAAGATTTGAACCTTTGATATCGACCTTAACTTCTCATTCAATCTCATTCTATCATTTCTTCCCATTGCAATGGTTTTAGTCACTTAGGTCTATTCTTGTTAAACATTATACAGCCTTCCAGAATACTTCGTTCTGATTGGACAGTTGCAACGTTCTAATGTCAAATGCTAATGTTTTCTGCTAACTGACTTCATACGCTGGTCTTTATGTCTTTCATTTTCCTCTGTACTCTTTTTCTTGTCACATAATGGAATCATTTAAACTCTAAATTAGTTTGTTCATAAATTGGTGAGGTCATAAGATTGAACCGATGATTATAATAAAACCAACCTCTGTAGGAGGTCTGTCTGAGATTTGATCTTTTTTTTTTTAACAGTACATTAAAGAAATTATAAACAGCAATTATAAACAGTACATTATTCCTTCCTTAATAATATCCACTAATTTATTGTCATAAATTATGACATTTATGCAGGACTTTGGCCTGACATTGAACAGGCTGGAAAGATACATGACAAAAATGAATAATTCACATCCTGGTCTGCTGTGTAACTCAGTGAGATTTTCCAAATCTTTCCACCTTATTCTATGCTGCTACAACGAACACAATTAAAGGTTATCTTATCACAGCTTACTAGTTCCTTTTTTTTCAGAACCAGATATATATATATTTATTACACCAACATTTTATTTGCATTACAGAACAAATCAAAGGTCACACACAATAAACACTTTGTATAAAGGTTTGAAAGTTTATTATATCTTGTGCTGATCATTTTATGTAATTAAGGATTTGAATGTTTACTGAAACATTAAACCTAAAAAGCATTTAGTTTCAATTGAGCCAATTTATTTTGGCAGACAGGTGGAAAAAAAACTCATAATTTGGGTGTTTCTTAACTCTTTCCTGCCATTGATGGAATTTCCCTTCAATCCATGTTTTCACTCTTATACAGTAGAGTGTGCCATGAGGCATCTTTTGAAATAGTACAAAATCTCAAGATCCCAAAACAAGCAAAGAAGAAGAAGCAGAAAATAGTGATAGAAGCATTGAGCTAACGTGATCATCAAACAGACAACAACATATAAATCATAACTATATAATATTACTGAGTGAAATGTCGACCCATGAAGTGGTGTAGGACTGTGCAAGCATTTTAATGGCCTTGATCGACTTCTGAATTTGCATGTTAAAAATGGTTTTTCCTCAGCTTTTATTCATGCATGTATTTAACTGTTGATAAAAGGAATGCATGAATTGGTTTATGTGTGAGCAAATAGCAGACTTCCTGGTATTAACAACAAAAGCTGGCCAATCCTAACTTGCCTCATTTCTGTGATTATTCTTCTACCATCACGCCATCTCTATTGGTACTGTTCTCTTTTTATTACACTGTTTTGTTACATAGTTTATTTTAAGATGATTCAGCCAATATAAGATTACCGTCTCTCTGTTAAAATCCACGGTATAATACAGTAAATGATTGTAAATAATATTTAACATCTTCCATTCATTATTTGTAGCGCACCAGCCACCCAGTAATCACAATAATTGTGCATGTTGCTTTTAATAAAACATAGCTCAGCTTTCACATTCTGTCAGTTGTTATCATGCTAGCATCTGTCTGTTTAGAACAGGAAGTAAGCTAGCTCCAATGATCCATCACCAAAATAATGAAAATAAGTGTTGTGTTTACAATTGCAGTCATCAAGCTTTGCATTTAGTGGTTCTCTGTCTCCCATGTTGTACATTAAAATCATGTAATGCAATCGTGTAATTCAAAACACTGTTTCATCTAGCCTACATGACATTACAATAGGTGTCCATGGATATAAAGCTCTCTGAGTATGCTCTGCAACTTCAGGATTCACACTGAGGATTTTCACAGATTTTCACAAAGAACTGAGGAAAAACACACAGTGCTCAAAAGTACCAATGAACTATTAATTATAACAAAAATGGTTTAAATTAATTTGTAAACCAGAAAGAACTGTTTATTCAAAATAATTGGTTAAAAAAACTATGTCTTGTTTTGTTCAAGACTTGGAAATGTAGTACACAAATCACTCCTCCAAACAGTCCATGCCGAGCAGGGGAATCATTTCTTTGGCATCATCTCTTTCAGCTTGAACTTAGGCTTTTTTGGAATGACCACAAAGTTGTCACTTGCAATTTCTCTCACTTTGATCTGCAGGCAAGCACAAAAAATGTTTATTTGATCACTGAATGCATTGCACTGATGGCTTTGTTTTATGGCTTCCAATCAAAATGGCATTGAAATGACTCTGCTTACCTGTACTGTTGTAGTTGTGAATAGTCCAAGTTCATCAGTGGCTTTAACCTGTAAGGTGAACAGACTGTCTCCAAAACCGGATACATCCAGTACGTAGAGCTGACCAGTGTTTACATCTACATCTAGCAGTGGACAGTGCTCCAGTAGGGAATACTGCAGTTTTGAGCTCTCGCCAACATCAGGGTCTGATGCCTAAAGGAAACACAACATTTCAACCAATTACAAACAAAAATGTTACTGTGGAGGCGGAGGCATGGTTTAGCGAAGCCTGCAGCGGGAGAGAGAGTCCGGAGACGAACAGTGAGTAAACGGGTTGAACGGAAATAATCAACACCTGTCTCTTGTTTCAGTAACTGGCGTGGAGAGAGTATTTAACACCAGGGGAAACCGGAGTAGTAGAGAGAGAAGGACTATGACGACCGCACGAGCCGGAAGCCGCAACCCGGAAGTGTGTCTAGTTTGTTGTTGCCGGTACGAGTGACACCGTCCGTAGTCATAAGTTATTCTTTAATAAAAACATCAGCAGTCAAGCCGACCCCTCATCCTCTTCCTTTCCATCCTTGAACCTTTGTACAGTTACTATATGTTACTAATGGTCTAGTCTATTGACATCCCTAAAATCAGAGTCTGGTCATGCAATTTCATTTGGTTTAGGTATAGTTTGTTGGCTAGCAGCTTAGCTTCTTTTTGAGAGAAACATTCCAGACACCAAATTATACAGAAAATTCAGATCACTTTAAAAACAGCAGCCCACATCTCCCAAATAAGGCATGATTGATGTTAGTAGCATGAATGGGAAAAGTTACACACCAAGGTACATAATTGCAGTTTATTACATTTATCACTTACCTGAACCTTCACTATAGGGCATTTGTATGGAGAGTTGCTGGGGATATGGGCCTCATAAATTGCAGCGTCAAACACAGGAGCCTCATTTACGTTCTCAACCTGAACACTGACCTGAAAATAAAGTGAGAGAAAGTCGATGCTAATTTCTTTTAGCTTGTGTCAGTATGTGACTTTGACATGTATGAGAGCAAGGCCAGAAAAGTATTCTCCTGGTTGCTTTGTTGCCTCATATACAACGGGACAATGTGTTGTTCAGATATTAAAGGAGACCTATTATCCCCCTTTTTACAATATGTAATATAAGTCTCAGGTGTCCCCCAGAATGTGTCTATGAAGGTTCAACTCTAAATACCCCACGGATCATTTATTATATCATTTTGAAAATTCCTGAATTGAGAGGAAGCAGAAACATGCTGTTTTAGTGCATGTGTCTTTAAATGCAAATGAGCTGCTACTCCCTGCCCCCTTTTCCAAAATAGGGCTGTGCCTTTACAGCTCATTCCTCAGATACTCTGTTAAAAACATGTTTGGTTTTTATTATAATTTTTTGGGCTGAAATCATGAGTTTTAAATCATATAAGTTTTAACGTGTCTGTCACATGACAAGTACTAAACTAAAAAGTTCTTTCATGTCTTATTGCACTTTAACTTTCACAATGGAGTTACAAATAGTACACCATTGTCGCTTAAGAAAAGAAAATGGTGGCACCATTGATGGAAACATGCAGATTAAGGGGAGGTAATATAATAATAATAATATACCTTTTCTATGTCACGAGGGGCATATTTTCACATTTCCACAGTTTTCTGAGACGCAATTATAGCACTTAAAAATGAGAAAAGTCAGATTCTCATGATATGTCACCTTTGTTTTCATTGTATGTTTCTGGCCTTAGTTTGTAGTGAGAAAAATACCATTGTCTCTGCAGTGTTTGGAGGACTGCTGGAGTCTATGGCCTCTACTTTGAGGAAGTACCACTCCTCTTCCTCCTTGTCCAGCGGTCTGAGAGCTTTTATGGTTCCCTCACCATCCACAGAGAAGACATCCTCATGTGACTTCATGTTATAGCTGACTGTAACCTGTGGACTCCCTGTTAATGCCTTGACATGACCTACTATCGTTGCCTGAGGTTCGTTCTCTTTAATTGTAAAGTTGTAGGAGGAGCTCTCAAAAGCCAAACCTTCAGTTTTGAAATGGATCAAGACTTTGGCTATAAAGAGAAGAATGAAGAAATTATGTCTTTTATGAAGAATGGATGCTAAAATGGAGTAACAACTGTGTAACCACTTTTTTATATTTATATGAGTGGGAACAAGCTACACCCAAACCTTCATCAGATTTTGGTGGTCTGCCATGATCTGTTGCTATAGCAGTCAGGTTTAGCAGCGTGTCTTCTGTGACCTCGCTAAGGTCAGAGGTCAAAGTAATGTCTCCTGTTTCAGCGTCCAGTGCGACCATGGAAGAGTCTTCAGAGAAACTACAAAAAGACAACATTCATGCATGTAGGTAAGTGTGTTGTGCCTTCATATTATTAATCCTAAATAAATGAGAATTTGTCTTGATCTGTACCTGTAGCTAATGATTGCATTGGACCCGACATCTTTATGCGTGGCAGAGACTGTCAGCAGCACCTCTCCAACTTTGGCGTCTTTAATCAGAATGCTTCTGCTGTAGATGTCAGAGCTGAAGACTGGAGCGTTGTCATTGACGTCTGTGATACTGACCCTCACTGTGGTGATGTTCTGCAGAATATAACCAAAAGCAGCCCTTTTGTAGTACAGACCAAAAGCCCATATTTGCTTCCTGCCAAGTGCTTGAAACAAAACATGGAAAATCTTCCAAAAATTCTAACAATAGTGTTGTGCTCTTGTGTTCTGTGTTGTTTGAAAATGCATAATGAGTTAGTGTTCAGTGATGCATCGAGTTTGATTGTGCCGAAAGCATTCTGTCGTGCCTGACCAATGTGTTCATCTAGTGTGGTCTAAAAAAGAGTGGTTAAGTAAAAGATACAATAACAAAATTGATGTTACTCCCAGTGTGGGTGTGAAAAAAAGTGTTACTGCATTGCTTGGGAGCCGAGGGCCAGCGCGTGCTGAGAGCGCTTGAGACAGCCCCACAAGCAATTATGACACTACTGACTACTGACCGCACACGTTGCAGCCCCACAGAGCACCCTCTTGCAACTGTTTTGCAACAGACACCAGCTTCCCGGTGAGTCTGTGCCACAGTACGTAGCCAACTTGCGGGGATTGGCCAGCACATGCAAAGTTCAGTGCATTGCAGGATGAAATGATTCACGACTAGTTAATTGAACATACCAATGATGCAAAAGTGCGTGAAACTCTGCTGTTAGAACCAGATGACTTATCACTGTCTCAATCACAATTGCATTACGAATAGAGAGTGCAGCTTTTTGGGCATGATGGGCTACTACCTGAAGTTCTCCCCACATTTTCTGCTACCACTGCCCCACAACGGCGACTGCTGCATAAGGATGAGTCATGGGTGTGGTCACAGGCATGCTCTGATGCTGTGCGTGTGCTCAAAGTGCAGCTCATCACAGACCCAGTGTTGGCTCCCTTTGATATCTCCAGCCCCACCTGGGTGACCTGCGATGCGTAAGCTACAGCCATAGGAGCAGTGCTGTCACAGACCAAGCAGGGTGTTGTGAAGCCCATCGCCTTTGCATCACGGGCTTACTGCTTATTCAGACAGAGCAGCAGTACTCAGTGGGGGAACATGAAGCATTAGCCTGCATCTGGGCCTGTGAGAGGTGGCACTTGTATCTCTATGGCCGCGCTTTCAACCTAAGAACAGATCATCAGGCCCTGACTGCACTACTTTCCACATCTGGGATAGGCCACTGAGGCTACACCACTGGTCTGACCGTCTTCACCGGTATAACTTTGACCTGAAGTTCACCCCAGGCAGAGACAATGTTGTGGCCGATCTACTGTCCCACTCCGCTCAGCCCAACCCCACCACACACACGCACACCGACTCGGACAAGAGTCGTATCGCTACAAGAATTGAAGGAGGCATCGGAACAGGACCCGGTCCTCTCTCAGTTCCAAGGCTATGTTCTGAATTGCTGGATTCAGGGGGTACCAAAAGGGCTGGCAGCATTTTCCAGAATAAAGCAGGAGCTGTCCTGCTGGAATAACACCTGTTTGGCATGCAGTCATGACCAGCACCCTACCTGCATTTGTCTTGGCAATGGCTCACGAGGGCCACCTGGGTATTGTGAAGTTGAAGCAGTGCTGCAGAGACCGGGTTTGGTGGCCAGGGATAGATAAAGACATCGAGGCCCTGGTGAAAGACTGTGCTGCCTATCTCTTGAGCGGTAAGACTGGTCACCAGCTCCCCCATCCCCCACCCAACCCTTACAACCTCTTGCTTGGCCATCACAGCACTTGGACCACCTGCAGCTGGACATATGTGGTGAGATACAGGGAGTTCCTCATCACTAACACTTCTTAGTGGTTGTCTATGACCTGCATTCAAAATGGCCTGAGATCATTCCCACCGGCTCTGTGACCTCTCAAGTTTTCCCGCAGGGGCATTCCAAACACTATCACTGCTGACAATGGCAGTTGACAGTTGATCTCAGCCGAGTTCACAACATACCTCAAAAACAAAGGTATTCATCAAATCCGCACAGCATACTATCATCCCCCAAGCTAATGGTGGTGTTGAACATTTTCATCAGTCACTCAAAAACAGTCTTGATCCAGGGATGGACCTTCTTATGGGCCATCAGTCACACACTGCTGCACTACAGAGCCACCCAACACTCTACGACGGGGGTCTATCCAGCTTTCCTCATGCTTGGCTGTGAGCTCCACCTTGTCCTTGACAGGCTCAGCCCCGCAGTGCCTCAGGAACCACTACCAAGTATCAGGGCCTCTGTCACCTGGCAGCAGAGGAGGATGGAGCAGAAATTTGATTTCTCAGCATGCGTTAAGGTTCCTGACATAAAAGCCTGCAGATTGGATCAGGTTTCGCAGGCCCCACAGAGACAACAAACTTGCTTCATATTGGTCTGCTTCTCTCCAAGTTACTCATCAGTTGGGCCCAGCCACCTTCTTGCTGAGCGATGGCACACAGTGGCACGCAAACCACCTCCGCAAAGTGCACCTCAAGCCACATCCCCGGCTTGGCAGGACACCCCAGCGCTTAAGCTGGCACCTCAGAAAGCTCCTGTACGGGCTCCAGACATGCCTATCAACCTGCCAGCTGAGATGTGTGCCTGCCCACATCCCCATGTGTCTCCACACGGCCTGTTCGCATTTGTTCTCGTCCAGGACACTTAGAGGACTTTGTGTCAACATTTCATGTTTAAAACCCTGTACGAGGCGGGATGGGTGTTGTGTTCTCACACAAGTGTTGTTTGATAATGCATTAAGTTAGTGTTCAGTGATGCATTGAGTTTGATTGTGCAGATAGCATTCTGTCATGCCTGACCAATGTATGTGTTCGTCTACTGGGGTCTAAAACAGAGATCCTTTTTTCAAACGCAACAAATAGTTCTTCCTTAGAATCACTTGTACAGACAAAACGTAGATGGTATGCTGCCTGACAACTAGACATTTTACTCCCAGACTGTTGGGTAAAGCCTTCCAATATGATGCTTGCATTATGAGAAGTTTTTGCTTTTTTTTTATATGCATTACCAAATCTGTGAACAGTCTGTGGGAACACTGTCTTTTGTGGAGACTGAGATTCTTCCATTCAAAACAATTACAAAACCGTATTGGAGTACATTTAGCTATACCATTCTATTATGCAAACAAGTGGAAATTAATACATTTCTTGGTGGGATTGCATGATCCATTGCAACAATGACCACATCATACACGTCCTGTGTCTCCAGATCCAGTGCCTCGATAGCTAGTAGAGTCCCATCCTACAAGAAAAGTAAATATTTTGGTACAAGCCGAGTAAGACCTGGACACTGACATTACAATGTCTATAAAATATGATATCATGTAGATAGGCACTCAAAGCATCAGTGACCGCTTTTGTAAGTCCTCTCACCTCCCTGAAGCTAAATAGTTCACTGTGTGAGTAAGTAGAGATGGTGACACGTCCGTTTTCTCCAATGTCGGAGTCTGTGGCTGATATCACGCACACCTCTCCAGGT
Organism: Carassius gibelio; assembly: GCF_023724105.1. Lineage (NCBI taxonomy): Eukaryota > Metazoa > Chordata > Actinopteri > Cypriniformes > Cyprinidae > Carassius > Carassius gibelio. Next base: position 31,177,442 of record NC_068396.1, on the reverse strand, counting down.
GATGAGGGAGTGTACACACCTTCCTGAATCTCAATGCGCTCTGGGATAGGAAGGAATTGTGGGTTGTTGTCGTTGACGTCCAGAACAGTGATGTTGACCAGAGCTGTGGAGCTTAAACCATCATCAGGCTGGTCTACAGCTATTACCTAAAGAAGACAATGCAAGCATCCCATTTAGAATGAAAAGACATCCTGAACATGTTGTGTTCAAGAGACGGGAATGATGTGTGCAATGTGCATTGTACCTGTATAATGTAATTGCCCATAATTTCTCTATCCAAGATGGCATCACTCCTGAGTGATATTACTCCTTGCCTGTTGATCATGAAGGTATCACTGTCCATGATAAAGTGACCTGTAGAGAACCCACCCTGATCGGAAAGAAACAAGAAAACGTAAGTGCATCAAAACAGCAATTCTGGTTTGGCAAAGACTTAGCCTACGTGGTTGGAAGTTTGAGGATTATTTACAGTGTAGATCTTTTGTAGTTTTAATATTTATAACCTAAACATTTCATGAAAGTTTTGATGAAATTCATCCTTTGTGGGTGTGTATTTTTGGTCACACTTTGATTTGGGGACCAGTTCTCACTATTAACTAACTATTATCTATGTGGATCTAAAATCTGGTCATACAGAACATTAATTATTATGTGCTTTGTATGTACTAACAGCCAATATGCTAGTTATATGCATAATAATAAGAACTGGTCCTTGAAATAAAGTGTTACTTTTTTAATTATTAATTTGTACAAACAGACAGCAAGGTTTTCAGGAACAGTACCAGGTCTAGATCAGTGACTCTAGTCTGAAGCACAAACTGGTCCTGTAGTAAATTTTCCAGAATAGACTCTGTGTATTGATCCTGGTCAAATTTGGGCGGGTTGTCATTCACGTCTTCAATGGTGACAGACACCACAGCATTTGCTGTTTTACTGGCATCATCACGCTGAGCTGCCTGTTTTGCATTGATGAAAAAAAAGGATCAAAATACTGGAATCTCTTCAGATTCATAACATCAACGTTTTAAATGAATGTGTTTAGAAATGTCTTATACCTGTATGTTAACCGTTATCTGGTCAATTTCCTCTCTGTCTAGAGCTTTTGTCACAGAGATGATGCCACTGTTTCGATCAATTTCAAAGTTGCTCTGATATTCATTTGGAAAGACTGAAACAAGAATGTGGATATACAGGTGCTGGTTATATAATTAGAATATCATCAAAAAGTTGATTTATTTCACTAATTCCATTCAAAAATTGAAACTTGTATTTTATATTCATTCATCACACACAGACTGATATTTCAAATGTTTATTTATTTTAATAAGAAAAAACCCAAATTCAGTATCTCACAAAATTAGAATATTCCTTAAGACCAATATAAAGAAAGGATTTTTAGAAATCTTGGTCAACGGAACAGTATGAACATGAAAAGTATGAACATGTACAGCATTCAATCCTTTTTCCTGAATTACTGCAGCGATGCGGTGTGGCATGGAGTCGATCGGTCTGTGGCACTGCTCAGGTGTTATGAGAGCCCAGGTTGCTCTGATAGTGGCCTTCAGCTCTTCTGCATTGTTGGGTCTGGCAAATCGCATCTTCCTCTTCACAATACCCCACAGATTTTCTGTTGGGTTAAGGTCAAGCGAGTTTGCTGACCAATTATGAACAGGGATACCATGGTCCTTGAACCAGATACTGGAAGCTTTGGCAATGTGTGCAGGTGCCAAATCCTGTTGGAAAATAAAATCTGCATCTCCATATGTCAGCAGCAGGAAGCATGAAGTGTTCTAAAACTTCCTGGAATACGGCTGTGTTGACCTTGGACCTCAGAAAAGTTCAAAGTGAAAGTGACGTGACATTCAGCCAAGTATGGTGCTTGCTCAAGGGCACCTAAGTCGTGGTATTGAGGGTGGAGAAAGCACTGTACATGCACTCCCCCCACCCACAATTCCTGCTGGCCTGAGACTCGAACTCACAATCCTTCGATTACGAAGCAACAGTCAACTCCTTTTTTTCTTTTTGCCCAGGCGAGATGCTTCTGACACTGTCTGTTGTTCAAGAGTGGCTTGACACAAGGAATGCGACAGCTGGAACCCATGTCTTGCATATGTCTTTATGTAGTGGTTCTTGAAGCACTGACTCCAGTTGCAGTCCACTCTTTGTGTATCTCCCCCACATTTTTGAATGGGTTTTGTTATCCATATTGCTTGTACACTTTTTTCTACCACATCATTTCCTTCCCTTTGCCTCTCAATTAATGTGCTTGGACACAGAGCTCTGTGAACAGCCAGCCTCTTTTGCAATGACCTTTTGTGTCTTGCCCTCCTTGTGCAAGGTGTCAATGGTCGTCTTCCCTTTGATTGTGTAGTCTACAGAACTAGACTGAGAGACCATTTAAAGGCTTTGCAGGTGTTTAGAGTTAATTATCTGATTAGAATGTGGCACCAGGTGTCTTCAATATTGAACCATTTCACAATATTCAAATTTTCTGAGATACTGAATTTGGGATTTTCCTTAGTTATAATCAGTTATAATCATCAAAATTAAAAGAAATAAACATTTGAAATATATCAGTCTGTGTGTAATGAATTAATATAATATACAAGTTTCACTGTTTGAATGGAATTAGTGAAATAAATAAACTTTAATATAATAACTAATTATATGACCAGCACCTGTATGTGCTCAGATCAGTACATTTCATTATTTAGATCACTTTAAGAAACATTATTGTTTATTGTATGTGCGTTGTATGTGTGTTGTAATTCAGTTAACAGTACCTGCTGTTATGCTGTAAACGACAGGCTCGTTGACGCCTCTGTCACCATCTTGAGCTTTTATTTCTTCAGGAGTGACATCTGACAATTGTCCTGCCTGGGCATAGACAAAAACTAAATAAAGGGTTTTCTTTGTTCGGTCAGACATATATTTTTAAGCTTTCACTTACCTGGTTTTCCTCAATAGATGCTTTATAGAGACTGTGATCAAAATAAGGGTTTAGATTGTCAAAATCTTCAACCATTATTGTAACTGTTGTTGTGTCACTGAGTCCTCCTTTATCCTGCAAGAAAACAAACTCACTTAAAAATAACCCCACTAGTTACCCAACTTAACTGTGGTTTATTTTAACCTAATGCATCTCAGTCAGTTGGACTGAAAGTTACTCAACCACTGAATTTACTATTATTATAATTTTGTCTTATATATTATGTATTATTATTTTGGGATATATTTAACATTCAGTAAGTATTAAGATAATCATAAAAACAAATCCAAGATGTGCGACCCAACAATTTTACTATGTAGTGTTGAATTACTATCTGTCTTAAAATGATAGTTCTCTGTCCAAAAATCATAGTCCTGTCAACACCGAAGCTGTTTCTGATCCTCACACTTTTACTGTATGGACAAAAGCAGCTTGGACATTCTGAAAAACATCTCTTTTTTAGTTCCACAAGTGAGTATATGACGACAGAACTTCGATTTTTGAGCAGTATCTTGAAATTTACTGATCAAAATGATGTGGATGCAGGACTGGTAGGATGTGAGAAAGTTTATCTTTACTCTCGCTTCCACAGTGAAGATGTACTGTTGAGCATTGTTGTAGTTCAGACGTTGTTTCAACATGATGTTACCGTCCTGTCTCACTTCAAACACATCTGGTACTGGAGGCTGTTAATAGAGTGGAAGATATCAATTAAAATGAGGATATGGACATGCTGCTGTTGCACAATGCAGCTTATTGAATTTATCAGAGAGCTGTTTACGTCTCACCACCAGTATAGAATAAGTAATTCTGTTGTTTTCTGGAGACACGTCTGCATCGTCAGCTCTCACCCTGAGCACATCTGAACCCACAGTCGTCGTCTGGAGCAAAAGACAGGTTTTACTAAAAGATGTGAGATCTCTTAGTGACCAAACACACTACAGCTGTATGGAGACGTGACATTACACACACCTCGGACACTGTGGCACTGTATGATTTGCTCTGGAAGATCGGAGGGTTGTCATTGATGTCCAGAATGTCTACCGTCCGGACGTTTTTTAGCTGAAATGAACAATGAAGACTTGATAGTCAAAGTTTTTATGTTGAATCTTTATTTCTTTAATGCTTTGTTTGAATTCTTTTATGATGGTATTGTTTAAATAAATAAACATACCCCTGTGTTCAAGCAGGTGACTGAATAATATAATTTCTCTCCATACTAGAAGAAATAAAGCACACAAAGAGTGAAAAAAAAATCAAGTGCAATATTATCAGCTATGTCAGAATTGGTAAAGAAAGCTTAGTTAAGACCGAGACTAGCTGAGTCTCTACTAACTCAATGAATCAGTGAAGCTGGAACAAACCTCCTTTAGTTCATCAGCGTCCAGTGGTTTTCTGGTTTGTACAGAAGCAGATGAATCTCCTTCAGAATAAATCAGCTCCACAAACTCCAAACCAACAGGAAAGAGATATATCTCCAGCACCAGACGATCATTAGGTCCGATATTAGTGAGAAGCTCTACTTCACCTTGAAACCAGATTAAATACACATTTAAATTCAAACACAACCTAAACCATAAATACTAGAAAATATCAGTATTGTTCTTGAAATTGTTTTTTTTTCACTTGCAAATAGTATGGTGGACTACTAGTATTCAGTCATGTGAGCATGTCTCACCTTCATATCCCTCGAGGACGCTCCCTACATTGACATTAGTTCCAGTCGCACAGTTTATCTGTGAGGAACCTTAAACAGTGACAAGTCATTGGTTTAAGAATGTAAAGAACAACTAAAGTCTTGAACTAGACTTAATCATTCAGTGTATTGATTTAACAGTGAATATTAATTGGTGTAAACTCCAGGGTCCAATTTAATCTTAAATCACTCCACTTATATTAGTAAGCAAAATTGTTTCCTGCTAAATTCTGACAGGCATTTTAAATTTACTAGAAGTGCTTTGTCCTTTAAAACATGCTTTTAAACAATAGACAATCGATAGAATTAAACTGAACTACTAAAAAAAGTTCAGCTTCATTTCCAAATGTTTTAATTTTAATATTGTTACTTCAGCTGGTTGTAGATAAATTAGACTTACCGGGATCACTCCTTACAATGTGAACATGTAGACAGGACAAAATAATTAAAATAGAGAATAAGGCCATTTTTCTCCCAACTCACAGTCAGTGCAGCTTGTCTTATGAAGAGAATGACTGTTTGTTGTGCAATACTGGTCTCTGAGCTGTTTATTAATTGTATGCCATAAACAGTTATGGCCTCAAATAAAGATGTGGAAGCTGGTATCAAAGGTGCTTCAATTATCTAGGATTGACAGCATATAGAACGTGTTGTAGAAAAAAAAAATTATAATAAGTTTATTTGAGGATTTTCGAAATTAGACTTTTTCCTGTTAATGTGTAAAACGTCTTAATGAGTAAGAATTACAACAGCAAGACTAAAGCATTGTGTACCTAAAATAACCGAAAGTGGATGACACCAGAAGCCCAAATTGAAGTTATAGATCTAAAGAGTTTTATGCTGGACTTTGTGCTGCAGTTGAACAGACTGTACAGGTTAAACAGATATGTTACAACAATACATTCACACTGTGCACTGCTGTGTTACAAGACCTGGCTGTTTACTCAAGTAATGCTGAGATAACATCACAAAATCATTTCCAGTTAGATCATATAAATTGAACTATTGATTAGGTGATCAGTGATTAAGCTGTTAAAATCAAATCACTCAGAAATCATTGTAAGGTTTAAGATATTTTTCCACATCTTTTCATAATGTGGATGTTTTGTGAATCTTTGGTTTTAAATCATTGATATATTATACACATTATCACATATATATAGTGCATTTAATGGAACAAAAAAAAAAATATTTCTGGGATTGTTTCGGCTTGTTTAGGAAGCTGTTTATTAATGGTGTCATTTAATTACAATCAAGAACAGCCGTTCATAATAACAACCGTGTTGTGCGAATGTTAACAAAATAACCATGGCACATACTCTGGTGAATTACATTTTCAACATTATGAAATGGTGGAAAAATAAATAGCTTGAACTGACACAAATTCAACCGGTACATTTTCATTACTGGCATTTCTTGGCATGTGACAAACACAGAGCGATTCATTATTATAAATCAGACATTATAGGCTTAAGAAATCAAATCTGAAGGTTCAAAGTGCAACTGTTTTTGTGTGTTATAGATTGAAGATGTTCCCTGGAAGTACTTTGAGTGTTTTTAGAGGAATGTCCCTGGGATCATTGATTGTGGAACCTGTGTGAATGTAAATGCCTCAAGTCTCTTAACAAAGTGTGTTTGTCCATTAAAGCGCTTTAATGCTGTATTATTATTATTATTAATGTACGCAATGACATTTTCTAAACTTGGTTCCTCGTTTAGGCTAAAATAGCCTATTCAAATTAATTTTACTTTCTTTCTGCACATATTCTTGTCTTCGGAAGAATATGTCACCGTTTTTAAAAAGTATTTATAGGTCAGGAAACAACCTAGTTTAAAGATCATTTAGGAATTATAAATGACAACCGAGAATTCCTTCTGTTAAAAACTAGAGCTGTCAATGGGAGATTTTATTATTAGCTATTATTTCCGAATACTACTACTTTTAAAAACGATTAAAAGTAATTTATATTATATTCATAATAAGTTTATATTAAATTGGGAAAATACCGGAAGTGCTGCGCGTGAGGCAGATCACATGACCCCTGTCAATACCCAGCATGGCTGACGCGGACAGCCAGAGATGTGTGAGCGCTTTACTGAACGGAATCAGACAGAGGCTCTATCACGGTAATACCGAGATCACGGAGGAGCTTTTGAAGAATGAGCTGTACGCGGAGATGACGGAGATGACGCAGAACGAGTTCCGCGCGCTGCATGACAAGATGAGGTCGCTTCTGAAGGTGCTTTGGCTATTATGGCAACTTCTGCTGTTAAACACATACTGTTTATCAAACCACCTGCAGACATGGACTGCACTGTGCTCTGTCTGCCACTAGAGAGCAGCATAACACTAAATCATAGCATGACTGTTCATTCAGGGGATAACAATGAAGTCATAGAATGTCCGTCATTATAAAATGTATAATTCTAAACTTAGATTTTATTTTTATTACATTAAGAGTTAAGCCATAAATTATTCCTTTTGCTTTTATGTATGTGGAATTTACTAGTAAAATAATCAGATTCACCATGAAATGAAGAGATGTTTTTTTATTATTAATGTTATTCAAAAAAATAATCTTTTATCAAAGTACAACAGTACAGTGTTATTTTAGCATCAAAATGCTGTTTTTTATTGTTATATTTTATAGAATTTTTTAATGTATTTTCTTTGTTTTTATTGTTATTTTAGATTTTGTCATTTCAGAATATTTCATTAATATTTAAAATATTTTTTAATTTTACGTTTTGTTTTCATTGCGATTTTCATTTTAATATGAATTTTTGCAATTTTGTTGTGTTTTTGTCCTTTTTGTTTAAAAATAATGTATAAAAATATGATATAATTTTTAATAATTTTAGACATGGATCAGGCGCAGCTGGAAGCGTTCCTCACGGAGCAGACGTGGAAGCAGGGCGGCAGCGGTGTGACCCTGGAGCAGGCGCTTCTGGAAGGCCCAGGTGTCCCTGGTGGAGCTAGAGCTCGGCCGCGCAGGACAGGTGAGAACTGAAACAGCACAAATGAGGGTTCAGTTCTTAGAAACGTAAGGGTGGATCTTCATATGTGGATGTGTGTGCGCCTGAGAGTTTTGACGATGATTTCTTTGCACACTCCCATGGGAAATGTAGGTACTCTGGATACAAGGATACAAAGAGTATAATTGCACACACCTATGAATATGTGCAGACACGTCCCAAAAAATGAAGTAACACCCCTGTGTCTGATTGTATTTCACATTGGCAGGAGATGTGACAAGTTGGGTGCTCATTGAAGGATGTATGAGAAATGTATGTGTTTTTGTTGTTGTTGCCAGTGCAGTTTAAAACCTCTGTAAGCGGAGGAGGTGAAATATTGAGAGTAATTATTAACAAGAAAACTGAGACCAATGACCATCAAAACATTTTCATTCTCTAAAATAAAAGAAATATTAACTGAAAGAAAATATTGAAAAAAAAAAGTTTATCTTGATGTACTAAATAGAAATTAATACAATTAGAGTATGTAGACACAAAATACTAACTAAAACTACAACTGTATTTTTAAAAATAAAAAGTAATTTAAAATACTAATAAACCTGTAATAGTATCTCGATGCTAAAATAACACTAGACATGTTTTTATTAGATTGTTTTGAATGATATTTTAGCAACTAGTCAATATCAGGAGCATCACACATCATCCATGCAAACTCTTATCCAGAGAGTTTTCTCAGCAGGTGTGGATTTGCTTAATTCTTTAATCTCGTTGATGATTGAGAGAGGTTTTGAATAATCTTCTGCACACCTGCATGAGAAGTGTTGCAAGGATACTAGACATTCAGTGTAGTGCAGACCGGGCTCTTGTGTGGAAAAAATGCAAATTGCAGGTGAAATGAGAAATGTTTCTGCCAAAAAGATCAAAGGCAAATTTCATTTAGCTTAATTGTTATTAATATTATAGCATGGTTTAGTTAAATTCTTCTTTGAAGACTGACAGATATTCAGAGATTTTGAATAATCTTCTGTAGCTGTGAATTAGCTTTGCTTTCAGTTTAGTTTACAAAAACTGTATTAGAAATCAATGGAAGGCTTAAATTAATAATTATGGAAAGCTGTAACTGCAGTGTAAGTGGAAAAACACACTCTGAAAATGTTATTTAGTCATTTATATTTACGTTGGCTTGAAAAAGTCAATTTACTGATCTGCTATTTAAGCTGCTTCTGAGCCGAAATGTAGTCAGTATTTCCCTCTCGAGCTTTAAAGCTACAAACACCAAACTCGGGTCACACCTTCAAACTGTTATAAAGTTAGTTGCTAAATCTTTTCTAAATGATTCGGTTTATGGTTTTCGAAAACCAGACTACCAAATCCACTAAAAATCCCATAGACTTTCATTGAGGGCGTGAAAACTTTTGTACAGTAAGGCTTATAGAGTATTCAAGCTTTTTATCACTAGCAAAGCTTAATGACTATCATAGACAACATGCTAAATCACACTAGCAGCATACTAAAACATGTTAGCAATGTGTTAATCCTGCATGCTAATAATGCTAAAACATGCTAGCAACATGCTAATCATGCTAAAACATGTTAGCAATGTGTTAATCCTGCATGCTAATAATGCTAAAACATGCTAGAAACATGCTAATCATGCCAAAACATAATAATCGTGTCTAAAAACATGCTAACAACATCTATCTATCTAAACTTTTTAACCATTAAAACCATTAAAAATGGTTTTCTGCAGTATGTTTGACATGTTTCATTAGGATTTATTGTTTTTTTTTAACAAGCCACCAATAGAAGGTGACCAATTAGCAGAAGAGCAGTACAGTTTCAATTAAAACCAATACAAGTCCCATTATAACCAGTAAAAGCATTACAAATGTTCTAATAGTGTATTTTGTTTGTATTTTTTTTTTTTTTATCTGGATCAGTCTGTTTCTGAAATATATTTGTATCAGTATGTGCATGGGCTCTAATCCATGTCTTTTTCTCTTGTGATATCAATAGAGGTCTGGTTTACAGGAAACAGAGACCCATTAGTGACATTAGCCGTCATTATTCTGCCATTAAGTCTTTCTGCTTATCATCAGCTCGTTCCTCTGACGTTCATTTAGGAGTTTTTATGTTTGCAGATGCTTATCCGTAATATCTGTTGAATGTTATTGTCTAAGCTCTAAGAGTCAAGACGAGAAAGACAGCCTTCTTTTTTAGGTGACTGTGTATTTTTTGTAGATGCACAGTTAGCTCTGTAAGAGGAGACCTCTCTGCACTGTATGCTACTTTCAGTCCATTTGTTTGTCCGTGTGAGTGCTCTTATTGTTTTGTGTCATTCGTGCCATGTGCAGAGAGATGCATTATACTCTGTATGATTCACGCTCGGAGAATAGAGGACTGTAGAGCGTTCAGCAGAAGAGCAGAAAGGTCCCTCATCAGAAACGAGGAGATTGATTCTTCATTCAGGGTCACGGGATCAATTACTGCTGGATAAAACCACAGATCATTTCAGATAGTGTTTGTGTTGGACGGGAAGAGAAGAGACTATTTTTACACATCCACAGTCATGCATTAGATGCACCAATATGGTTACTTACAGTTTAATTACTAATAGGAGTGAAAAAGCATGACATTTTCAGGAAGGATCTGTTTTCTGAAGAGTTCAGATCATGCTGCTGTTTTCAGTTCTGCTCTCTTGTGCTTGCAGCTGCTGTCAGTTGATTCAATTTCACTGATGAATATGCAGCTTAATTGGGCTCTTTTATTGAATTTCGTTGTGGCAATTGTGATAAGCCTTTCCAATGTTGTTATATTTACTGAAGTCACTGTCTCTATGGCTACAGGTGATGCGATATGGCTATTGTGAGCACACAAAAGGAACCTGACATCAGTTCATTCATTCATGCATCATCTGAACAGGACAGTCTGAGAGATACGCCTGTTATTAAACGCACTTGTCATAATCTGTGTGCATGTAGCACAGTTCACTACTTATTATGTATATCCGATTCCTACTAGTTACTGATCTCTAATTTATAACTTTTTCTCTATTTTGCACATAGTGTTAATGTTGTAGTTTAGTTTAGGTTTAAGGCTGTATTTGTGCTTGAAGGAAACACAGTGTAGGAGCCACTTCGGGTGTCCGTTGATGACGTCATCATAACCTGCTTTAGTTGCTGATGTCATCAGAGTCGTATTCTTCTGGCTTTCTGGATCATTTTACAAAAGAATGCTTTGACACTGCTCTGTAATTATGGTATAGTGTTGTAGTCAGCTGGTCGTTATCACGAAAATAAATCAAGAGTGTTTTTCCGCATTCAGGCGAGAATTGAATGCTGAACGTGCATTATTCCACTTGGACATAATGGACATAAAATATTGATTCTCGATATTGTGAGATGAAAGAGTGCAGACAGAGAGATAAGAAACCAAGTAGGAAGACTGCTCAGACAATGATTAATTATTCAGTTAGCATCATCACCATGGAAAAATGTGTTCACAGAATCGGAATCAAGAATTCCAGGAAACCCTGAATAAAGGAAATGCTAAGCTAGTTCTTTTTTTGTCATTCAAATGTTTAAAAAAGAAAAAAAAAAACATTCTCTGAATTGGTTCTAAATAACAAGTTCGGAATTCTGAGGATTTTGGATGTCAGTTTTCTTTGAGTGACAGCTGCTTTGTTTCCCGTATGGTGAATCGTACACCGCAGTGTTGATGCAGGTTGACTCTGTAACAGGTGTGTGTCAGCAGCGGTACTGAATTACACATTGACACTGAGCACTGATGTGTTGTTTAAAGTGCATTTGGGTCAGTTCAGGTTCACTGCTCATACTGGCCTCTGTTTCTTTCTCTCTGTCCTTTAGAGCTCTGAGTTTGTGTGTTTGGAGTTTGATGAGCAGAAGGTGAGCATCGACAGCGCTGTGCACCGCAGCTAGAGCTCATCTGCTTTTTCATAGTCGTGTGTGTGTGTGTGTGAGAGAGAGAGAATGTGTTTGTTTTATATGCTGTATTGTCATAATTTTATATTCCTCATAAATAATCATTGTCAAACTTCAAACTTGGATATCTGTGAGTTTATAGTTTTATTTTTTAATTCATGATTATCTCCTCAATCAGGATTTCAGGTTCGGTATTATGTGTTAGGTTGATAATACACTGAACAACGTTTTGAGCAGTTTTGCTGGGCAACTTTGGGAAATGTTGCCATCAGTGTGCACTGATCTAAATTATCCAAATAGAAATTTGTTACCCATCCTCAATGGGAGCAGGTGTTTGTTACTTTAGCAAAGGAAATCCAGTCTCCTCTTGGCTTATTTCGAAATCCTCCGACATTTTTCTTTACAAATCCTCGTTTTGTGCTTCTGATTTGATTACATCACTGAATTCAATGATGAACTGCCTTTAACTATCATTTTGCATTATTGACACACTGTTTTCCAAATGAATGTTGTTCAGTGCTTTGACGCAATGTATTTTGTTTAAAGCACTATATAAATAAAGGTGATTGATTGATTTGTGACCAGCATTTTGTTCTGTTCTCTCTCGGCGCTTGTCACTAACCACGCAGCGCTGACGAACTACAACATCTGCCTGCATGTCTTCTGGTTCCCCACAGTTAGCAGAAGTGAGAAAAAAGTGTTTATTGTGTTTGAAATCTGGATATTTATCTTAAACATACGCATGGATTCGCTACAGGGGGCCTTCATTCACCCCCTGGAGCCAGGTGAGTAATGCTTTATTACAGATGTGCGCACTTTATTTCACGTCTTCTGAACTGTTGACAACAAACACCCGCTTACCCCATTGAAAGGCTTGGAAGAGCAAGGACAGTTTTTTAATTTAGCTCTGATTGGATTATTCTGAAAGAGGAAAGTCACATACACCTAGGGTGCTTCCAGGGTGAGTAGAAGATGGACGAGTTTCATTCTTGGGTGAACTAACCCTTTAACGCAGACTGTCAGGGTGGGCCTTTATGCAAAAATGGAAAGGCTTGTGTGAATTTGTGTGAATTTGTACAGATAAGGATATGACTGTTAACTAAGAGTTTTTTTTTTTTTGCACCGAAGACACGCATCTGTAAAAGCGTCTGACAGGCAATCCATTATGCTAATGCATCAATATGAAGCTTAAAATAAAGATTTCTCATGTTTTGGGCAGCTTGGGTCACATACTTTTTTCCCTGCAGGAGCTCATTCTGTTTCCTCCAATATCTGTAGATGAGTTTGTCCATAGAAATCCTGTAATTTGATGTGACCGGCTGCAGTTGTACATGCACTTTGGGCAGAACCAACTAATCGATAATGATGTTGATTGATGTCGATTTTATCGATTAGTTGTTGCAGCCTAAGGCTAAACTATTCCTTTAAGTGAACACTTTGTGCTTTTATGCTTTAACTATGTAAATACAGTATTTTACACATTTTGGCAGACCATCTGATTCCCCAATGTGAATCCAGCTATAATGATCTTGCTATGCTAATGCTGTACCAGTTTCAGTCCTTCTTTCAAGATTTATTTGCTGTGCTTTAAATCACTTCACAGGGTTAATGGCGCTTTTATGTAGTCACTAAGTAACTAAATGAAGTAGTAACTTGATAAATGGTGAGCAGTGGCAGCGCAGGTGACTCAGTGACCTGACATGGACCTGTAAATCTTCTTAATTCATCTGAGTTAATGTTTATTATGTGTAACAAATGATTTCTTGTTCTAGGAACGGCAGAGATACTAATATCGTAATCCTTTATCACTGCTGTGTTTTTGAGCAAAGGTCGTCATTCTGAAAGTCAAAGTTATATTGAGAAGAGTTGTTCCCATACTGCATGCTAAAAAGCCTAGATGACGTATTTTTCATGATTAGGGGCAAAATTGGTGTCTTGCTATGACACAAATGTCATTTCTTTGTAGTATTTAAAAAAAATAATGTGATTTTTTTTTGGTTTGTTCAGATTTTATTTACTGTCATTTAAAAAACAGCATGCATAAATATTATATGTCATTTCTATGTTAATTGATCATTTTAAAACTTGTAATAATACAGTAAATTAGAACAAAAATTATAAATTATATGATTAAACAATAAAATGACTTTTAGCTTTCATGTGATTTCCTATTGAGGTGACAAGACAACATCCACTGAATTTTTAAGTTTATTTTGAACAGTTTTGGATGCTATTTTGTACCCCTTTTTTATTTTATTTTTCTTTCCTGTATCATGTTTAGTCTATGTTTGGAGACTCAGTATTTGTTAACGGATTGAGATGCCACCCATCCTGTTTAAATATTCAAAACGAGTTTACACCATCCATCTACCCTTCAGGGGAACAGGTTGAGACGTGTCTCTTGTCTCAAAGGTGTGAAAACATGGACATGAACCAGATGAGGATTGATCAGGGTGCAGCTCAAACAGATGGTTCCCGTTCTGTCATTTACAGCAAATGTTTGGTTTAACCAGCTTTAATTTAAAGCTGGTGGATGCCTTGTTAATTATTCAGATGAGAAGACAATGGGTGCGGCCTTTGAAAAGTATCATATGAGGTTCCTAGTGATGATCGCACGTGAAGACTTCTAGACAGTCTGCATAAAGCTACACAGGGACATGCATTTATGTCAATATGTTGCAAACTAATGGTCACCAATAAATAATGAGTAATTTGTTCATTTTAGTAGGCTGATACTTACAGAACTTACTGGTAATGCTTGGGTTATTGTGCTGAATATAGAATGGAACAGAATAAAATATTGTTAGAAAAATATTTGATAGGAAAAAAATTTAATTGATTTTTCTTACATAAAATTGTTCTCATTAATAAAAAAAGAACAAAGAGTTTAAAAAATAAATATTTGTGCAAATGAGTGTCATGCAGTTTGCTGTCAGAATACTAAAATTAAAAACAGCAGAGAATGATCTTCTTATGCCTTATTTGAATGGATATACCAATAAATAAAAATTTTACACAAGTGCAATAATGTTTGTGGTGGCTACATCTGTATTCCATAGGCAACAAACACATTTAAACACTTACACACACACACACACACACACACACACACACACACACACATATATATATATATATATATATATATATATAAAGAAAACCCATTTTAAAATGCAGTCATTTAAAAAAAAAATTGAAAAAAAAAAACTTGATGAAGAAAATATATTTTTAAAAGACTTCTAGGGCTTATTGTGTGGGCTTTAGTGTTTTTTTTAAGCATATAGACCTAATGCATCATTTGCTTGCAAAGTGAAGAAAATAGTTTTGTTACCCTGAGGCAAGTTTTAAGCCTTAATCTGAATTCAAATACATTTTAAGGACATTTTAAGGACAAAATGATATTTACAAGGAGGTGGTGATATTTGCTGAAGAACACCAACCCTCACTCCACCCCTAACCTGCTGCTCTCAGAGGTGCACAGTTTGATTTGTGAGCACTGCATATAGTCACGACTCACGAGCATATCAAACATCCTCACAAGTGTGTTTGACCAGTGTGCTGGTGAATAGATTTGACTAATTTACCCCGGCGCGCGTGGTCAAGCATGTACGCAGGCGTGCGTGCGCGCGTCCGTCGTGTGGGAGGCGCTCGCGCAGTCTGCGGAGGAGACTCTGACCTGAGTCAAACACACGCGGCACATTCAGTTGCAGTACTGCCTTTAAACGGCACTTCAGAAATCCAGTAAAGAAATAAACAACAACAACAGTTCCGTTCGGTGGACTGAGAGCAAAATATAGAGGAAAATGTTATGTCTGTGAAGAAGAAACTGTTGAAGAAGAAACCGCTGTTATACTGGTGAGAAGACGCACACCTTCACGCACAGGTACATTCAGACAAGATTACACTACGAGTTAAGACTTACCAATGCCAAAATAAGGTGGAACATGTTGAAATGATGACAAAAAGCAAATCAAATGTATTTTACTACATGACACGAAGCTCTGTTGCTCACCTGCATCACCCTTATCTTTTTATTAAGGCAATTGAAAGATTTGTCTTATCTTTCTGTCAGATTTTTAAAGGGATAGGTAACAAAAATCGGAAAATGTTGTGATGTCTGATGCTTCACGATGCAATAGATTTTTTTTTTTCTAAATGGTTCCATAAAGAACATTTAAAAGGAACCTTTATAATCTGAAGGTTCTTCATATCATAAACAGGTAAGAAAGAGATGGTTCTTGAATGGTTCTTTGTGAAGCACCTTTATTTTTAAGAGTGTAGGCTAAAAGTACAGTATGTGTGCCATGATCCATCAGTCATGCAATAGTTACGTGGGAGAAGAAAACAAGTGAATTGTTCTCTAATAAGATCTGGTGCACATCATGAAATCGAGTTAGGACAGATTTGAGATTTCTTTTGATGTCCAACAACCGGTGTCATATTTGATCTGAGAGGATTTGCTCTAAATAGGCTATTGGATTTCAGACTGTTACTCGCACAAAGCATACACTTACAAAAACAGGCTACCTGAGTTTAAGGAAATAAATCATGACGTCTGTAAAAATATTCCTAGTAATGATAAGAGTATCAACACATTTGTAAGCAAGTCAGAGATCTAATGTACAGTACACAACTTATTTGCCGTTTACAGTACAGCGTCTGTACAGAAGTATTAGCCTGTGTCTTCAGGATGTTGACTACACCTTTAAAATCACAGTTTTCATCAAGGGACTTGATGAAACACAGTTTAAATACATCTAAATGAAAACCACATTTTCCCTTTTTATCATACATCAGTGTTTTTGTTTTCTTACCGTGTTTGTTACTTTACTAAAAAGTGAGTGTGTGGTCTAAATGATTCAGCTGAAAGCAATTTCACTGTTTTCCAATCCGCATTAAATCCATACGGAATTCAGTGTGTTCCATTTTTTACTTAGCGGTGAACAAATTGCATTCACCTGAGGATGTAATAGCAACAGTAAGCCACTCAAGCAGTTTTTGTTAAGAGCATTACCAGGCGGTACGTGGCCATTACTGGCATTATTATGAATTGTGTTATAATCAGTGTTGGGGTAATGCATTACAAATATTGTGAGTTATGTAATCAGATTACTTTTTTCAGTAAAGTGGCACATTACTTATTAATTTATAAATAAATGAGCAGTGACTTTGTTTCCCATTTAATGAATGCCAGTCTTGTCCCCATGTTGAGAGACATCATTAGTATTTACTAATCTCACCTGCCGGAAAACTGATTCAGTATTTCTTAAAATGAATAAAAACAATGAAATGCAGTATTTAAATATATTAAATAGCACAAATATAATTTATGCATTTAATCCCTTTTTATTAACCAATGTCTTTACTGCTGACATCTGATGATCCAGTTCAACCATGGTAATAAGCAAAATTACTTTAGATAAACTTAACATTTGTTTCATTTTCTTTATTGCTGCAGTTTATTCTTCATGCACCTCAGAACAGCAGCAGAGCTCAAAGGTTTGTTTGAGCTGCACCCTCTACTGTACAGATGGGAATTGGCATTTCCTTCAGCTTGAGGCTTGTTCGTTTCACTTTTGGGCTTATAAAACAGAACTTTTCATGCAAAAAAATTAACAAGCAAGCCGTGCCCAGATGATAATTTTTTTTTTTTTGTAAAAGTAAAACAATCAGTTACTTTTTTAGGGAGTAACTCATTATTGTAACTTACTACTTATAAAAGTCCCTAACACTCATTATTATCGATATCACAAATAGCCTACATGTCTCAGAATAAAGAAGGCTTTAAAGTTTAATTGTGATTAAATCAGACACTTTCTGACAGTATAATCAGTGATAGCATCCTAAATGCATTGTCTGGTTTGGACCGTGCTAATACGCTGTCACTTAGTCGCTAAAAGTGTTAAAGTAGGGCAATGATAGCATGTGTTCAGATCTACAGTGCAGTAATAAAATAGATTTGTGGTATGCTATTGAAGGTTTCCTGCGATCTGAAACAGTTTAGTCAACAATACCCACCTTCAACCATCTGGTGCATATTGAAAGCACATTATGAAAAGCTGATGCCAGATTTTTGAAACTGAATATCATTGGACTGATTACAGAATCTGAGGTATATAATCTATTTCATCAACCCAAACTGAGATTACACATTTTTAAATGTGCTCTTCCTGTCTTCCCGAGTCAAAATAAACTGCAATGTCAAAGGTTTGACTGTAGGAGACTAGGAAGAGTCTGACGTTGCACATCTGTAATTGGTGTCATGAGGAACACATGATGTTTCTGAATGAATGAGAGAAGGAAGCACAATGTAGGATGGCGTGGAGTCTGAAACAGAGAGAAATCTTGGGTTCAGTATATCGAACATTGGCTGATATGCTGCAGGTTCATCCGTTACTGTTCAGGTACAGTTACAGGAGGAGAAACCCTGGACGTGTCCCACCGGACTCACTCATGGATCTCACCCTAGACTTGCCCTGCAGATGTCCTCGCTGTGAGTAACGGACCAGCCGTTACTTTACTGTTTCATTACTGTTTATGTTCTTTCTCAAAGAAATAGTTCATCCAGAAATGTAAATTATTTTTACTCACCCTAGAAGTTTTAATTTTATTTTTCTGAACCTTATTAAATCATATTACAGCTTTGTGTGTAGAACAAAATACCTAAATTACAGGTTATTCTACGCACAGAGCTATGATTTCACTTCAAATGCACCAGTTGTGCTTTTATGGCTTTTATTGTATTAATTTTGGAGCATTAATATGTTAAAAACAACTGTAAATTTAATTAAAAATCTAATAATAAAAATATAATTTTGTGTTGCATGGGGAAAAAAATGCAGCATTTGAAATGATTAATGATAGATGTTTAATTTTTGGATGAGTCATTTGAGCTCTTTTTTAATCATTTACTAAAACTGACATGCAAAGGTTGTTCATTGCACTTCATGGTTGGGGAATCATGTATCCGTTGTGGTTAGTTTCTGCCTGCTGCTTTTTTTGAGGTGAGGTATGTGCTACAAAAACACTACAAGCCTCTAGCACTCTCATCTGCTCAAAACCAGCAGTTTTGACCCTTTTAAATGTGACCCACAACATTATTTTGGTGTATGGTTGAGGTTGAAACACAATCTGTATGCTGCTGGATCAAACACTCACAGCTCAAGTCCATACTAACTGGCTTTGACTAATGTAACTATCATAGTTACTAACATAAGTTAACTTCCTCCACTTTCCAGGTCACTGTGGTTTGCCCATCCCACTTTCTCCACCATGTTCTGTCGACCTTCACCTTTCCACACCTGTGTTCCCGGACTGTAACCCAACATATAATAATTCTCTTTCTGTGTCTTCAGGTGGTAAGGGCATCTTCAAGATGAACGGCAGCTGGAAGACCACCAAGCTGCTGGGATTGCTGATGTTAGCCAACATCCTCATCTACGTCGTGGTGGAAGTGTCCCGAAGCTACGGGCAGGGCCGAGACATGTACAGGCGAGGGAAACTGACGCCCAAAAAGTTCTGGAAGACGCCGGAAGTCAGTCTGGCGTTCTGGAATCGTATGCAGGACCGGCTCGATGACATCTACTACCTGCCACTCGCAAACGGCAGCGAGCCCCCTCCGGACTTTCAGGGAATCCCACGTTGGCTGAATCGCACGAGTCCCTGCCAGCCGGACAGCAGGGTGACGACAGAGATCGAAGACTTTAAGTCCCTACCACAGCGATTCCAGGACTTCTTGTTGTACATGGGATGCAGGTCGTACCCCTTGATAACGGACGCACCCAACGTGTGTTCTGAACCGCCGTACCTCTTGCTTGCAGTGAAGTCCATTGCGGCACATTTCGACCGACGGCAGGCCATACGGGAATCATGGGGACGCGCTGGGATCCTCGACGGCCGGCGCATTGTGACGGTGTTCCTACTTGGCAGCATGGCAGCAACGGATCACTTCCCGAACTTGTCGGACATGGTCAAGCACGAATCGGCGTTGTACGGTGACGTCCTGCAGTGGGATTATCGAGACTCGTTCTTCAATCTCACTTTAAAGGAAGTCCTCTTTCTGGAGTGGTTTGGAACTCATTGCGCTTCTGCAAAGTATGTGTTCAAAGGTGACGACGATGTTTTCGTCAATACGCAGCATATACTGGCTTACCTGGGCAATGTGTCCAAGACTCAGGACCTTTTTGTTGGCGATGTGATCGCCAATGCAGGACCACACCGGACCAAACACCTCAAGTATTACATCCCCGAGAGCGTGTTTCGAGGAATTTACCCACCGTACGCCGGAGGCGGAGGCTACCTGTATTCTGGGAATCTGGGGCTGCGGTTAAGAACGATCTCGCGTCTGGTCACGTTGTACCCGATAGACGACGTCTACACTGGGATGTGTCTGAAGAGACTGGGACTAGTACCAGAGAAACACATGGGCTTTAAGACCTTTGACATTGAGGAGAAGCACAGAGAGAATCCTTGTGCGTACAAAAGTCTGATTCTGGTCCATCCCAGGAGCCCACAGGACATGATAAAGATCTGGTCTTGGATTAATGACCCAAAAGCGGAATGTTACATCGCGCCTACAACGAAGGGTGCAGTGCGACGCAACAAAATCAAATAGAACCCAATGACAGGAAAACTGAAGCCCTGTTCGATTATTGATGTACAGCTTACAAAAAAGTGTTCCCATTAAGTTATAAAAACTCTATTTCTGAATGTTCTGCATTACCCGCGGTACGGAAATAATGAGTAATAATACATTAAAATAATATGGGAAGAAACACCAGTTTGCAATATCAAGCAGCACAACAAGCTGTTTTGTAAAGCTATAAACAGCTGGAAGGAAATGACACCCATAAAACAACAAGCCAGACCTATAAAATTTACAAATGGCCGAGCCCGCGCTTATGGAAGAAACAGTATGAAAAAGATTTATTCTTGCTTACGCAATCATTAAGGGAACATTCCACTGAATCAAATGTCATAGGAATGTTTATTTTTGAATGCTCTTTGAACATTCTAAAAGAAGTTGTAACATTTAAAAAACATTAGATGGAACTTCCAGTTTAAACATTACAGTAAGTAAGTTCAGTGAATGAGCTAATGTTTCCGTGCTAACGTTCTGAGATCATCAATAAAGCCCAGAGAACTTTAGACAAATGTTCTACTGTATGCATGTTACTGGAAGAACATTTGAGAGAACCTTGCTAGAACATTCTGAGAACATTCCCTGTCAGCTGGGACATACTTACACACATTCTTTCACTTTGATGCAATGAATCACGTTTATTTACTCAAAATGAGTTTTATATGGTGCACTATGATGCATCTTGACAAAAAATCAGGGTGCATTTTCATAATAGAAAGAGCGAGTCTAATATGTTTGTGTATTGTTATGTTGTTGTTTTAATTTATATGTGCACATTGGTGTGTGGAAGACTATGGCTGAGCTGTTTCTCTTGCATTAAACCTCTATATTCTCAGGAAGCTGCTGTTTGATCATTCTCCAACTACACTATCAGCATCAGGATAGTAATAGAAGTTTTATTACTTTATATTCTGTTTGTGCAAGTAAGCTGTGACCTTTGTACCTTTGTTGTATTGCAACATGTTGTAGGACACTTACACCACATGCAGTGAACTAAACCAGTCTCCAAAGTGCAAAGTCAAAATCCAAATCAATTACTGTAAACATCTTCTTTAACTCCATATGGAAGATGAGCACAAAGGATCTCCATGTCATATTTTATGTGAAGTTCAGTAATGTGTTCAATATGAGTGCAAATGTGTGATTATGGATAGAATTAGATT
Organism: Carassius gibelio; assembly: GCF_023724105.1. Taxonomy (NCBI): domain Eukaryota; kingdom Metazoa; phylum Chordata; class Actinopteri; order Cypriniformes; family Cyprinidae; genus Carassius; species Carassius gibelio. Next base: position 31,156,036 of record NC_068396.1, on the reverse strand, counting down.
GTCCTGAAAACACAGGAAATAGGCTTGATGAGTGAAACGTATCATTCCAGGTAAGCAGTGTTATGTACATATAGCAGGTAATAAAGTTATGTTGATAATTTGACGTAATGTTACAGTTTTTGTATCACATGGCCCTCAGTCATTTTCAAACTGAGGTCATTTGTTTGAGATTTTATGTTGTTGTTGTTTTTTTTTTTGGTGGTGGTGGTGGTAAACTTTTATTTTATTATTATTTGTTACTTTTTACAAAAATCTTCACCTGAATTAGCATTGATTTTACTGCTATATTATTACCATGTGAAAAGACCTATGCAAAAAAGATAGTTTAGTATTACTAAGCACAAAATACTACATTTTGTATTATTCATGTGAAGATTGTTTGCATTAATTGTGCTGCTATATTATGATTCTTTATTACTAATATCATGATCAGCATTTCTCATTCTATTTTTAAAAGCATGCATAATTAGGTTAGGTAAATACTACTCAGTGTGTAGTAATATGTACACTAGTATTCTATGGTCATGATAAAAAACGGTCATAAGTAGCACAAGTATATTTGTAGCAATAGCCATCTTTACTTTATTGAGTAAAGATCATATTCCATGAAGATATTTGGTAAATTTACTACTATAAATATATCAAAACTTGATTTTGTATGAATAATATGCATTGCTAAGAACTTCATTTTGGACAACTTTACAGGTGATTTTGTCAATATGTAGAAAAATTTTTTTTCGCACTCTCCGATTTTCAAATAGTTGTATCTCAGCCAAATATTCTCTTATCTTAACAAACCATACATTAATGGAAATCTTTCAAAAAAAAAAAAAAAAAGGAAAATAAAAATGACCCATAGGCTATATGACAAATGTATGTGTGCGCGCGCCCTCTGTCGGATGACGAGCGAGTCACATGTCATATACAGCTCGTTCAGGTAAACTTACCTCATTAACTACATATATAATACAGCTGATGCAGGCCTCTCCCGTTTAGTTTTACAAACAAGCATCTGACAACAGCGTAGAAAGTTCACGAGCATACATCCAAAATGCCACGGCGGCATTTATTGAGAACACACAGTCTTTTGATATTGATGTATTTGATCGGTTTGACAGGCGGATCTGAGGTGAGTAACTCGTGGCTGCTGGTCATCTGATGCACTGACCGCTGCATGTTTCACTCAAGCTCTTTGTTTTTAGCAGATCAACAGATCTGGCGGACAATCATCCGCAGGTAAACAGCTGGAAGTCACATTTACATCAATGCTATCTTTGTGACGTACTGTACCTCTTCCTTTACCTTTAGACTTAACATTTATTTTGTGTCCTCGGGTTTTCAAACTTTTTAAAGCAAAATTAGCAAGCGTCAGTATGTGTAAAGAAAGTCCTTCATAATGCGAAAGAAATAAGGCTTTTGCTAAATCCGTGGAACTTAAAGAAATCATAAAATCAGCTTAATTGATATATTTTTATTATTATTTTAAGTACCTTAAATACTGTTTAAATAATAATAAAAAAATTAATCCTAAAAAGATACAAGCTTTAATGAACATTATAAATATCATGCAAGGAGGAAAATATTTTATACAAAATTCATATTTTTTTTTTTTAGATGTATCATTAGGATTATTATTTTTTTTATTTATCTTTATCTAAATCTTTTTCTTTTTTAAAATAATAATTGGATGTTTTGGGGGATAAATATGCTAAAATACATGTCCTCTTATTTCATATTATTAAATCTTTATATTGTATTTTGTAACTATATATATATTTATATATATTGTGGAGATAAATATACTAAATATCCTGGCTATCTCATGTCTTATTAAAAATAATATATGTAATATGATTTTATTTTCTCTTATTTTTATAATTAAAATCACCTGTAATTTTTCCTCCAATAAAAAAATATGTAGCCATTTTGGTGAAATAAATGGTTTATTATTATCATTATTACTCTGGTTATTTCATATCTTCTTATTGAAAATAATAAATTTAATATTTAATTTTCTCTTATTTATCCTTCAATGAAAATATGTATTCTAGGGGATAAACAGACTATTATTATTATTATTATTATTATTATACTTTTGACAAAATATGTTATGTCAAATTTTAATCTTTATTTTGGGAAATTTAATCTCGCTGCAGCTTTTCCTCTTCAGTTAAAATGGTTCTGTGTTTTGAGGGATGTGTGTGCTGTAAATGTTGTCTCTGGTCAGGTGTAGGCCGCGAGCGATATGCGTTCTTTGCCCTGCGGAGCTGCCATCAAGTCCTCCGCGATGACAGCGGCGAGCTCTTCTCCCCTGATTACCTGTGCTCTCACCCCCCCGTGTGGTGCAACTGGACCATCCAGGTGCCTCCTGGGAAGCGTCTGGAGCTCTACCTGGAGGACTTGACTCCTGCGGATGCCTGTCAGCAGAAGAGCGATCAGATCCACCTGGACGAGTCTCCGGCGGCTGCAGGAGGGCAGAGGATCCTGGAGAGGTGCTGGAGGAAGGCCAGGTACACCTCCGTGTCCAACACGGTTCAGGTGGTGCTGCTCATCGACGGGGACCGCCGCGTCCCCTACAGGGGCTTCTACGGACGCTTTAAAGCTTTCAGATCCCATTCTGATACCGTGTATGAAGGTGAGTGTCCGTGTGACTGACAGCTTTTTTTAGTTAAGGTTAGAGCACCCTCACTAGTTTAAGAAACCCCCTCAGTGATCTGATTCTGGAGTGTGGCCTGCTGGTGTCACATGACTCTTCGTATTTGACAGACGTGATAGAAGCAGAATTAAGAGAAGATGACGATGAAACGATTACAGATTCTCCACCAGCTGTGGACCGAGACGTCACCGGAGTGAACACACAGACCTCTTCTGCTGGACTGACCAGCTCGGTGAAGTCTGGATCCTCCGTGAGCTCCAGGGATTCATCTCCTGGTTACAACAGTGAAGATGTGCTTGATGATGATGATGATGAGGCATACTACGATGATCATTTCTTGGCAATGTCACAAGAAGACGACCCAGAGACCCAGCACAACCAACCCAAGAGTGGAGCGGCTCAAATACGACCCAGCTATCAGGCGGCTTACGCAGGGGTCTCAGAGATGACCCTCAGTGCACAGACACACATCCCACTGGTCAAACCGGCCGCCCGCTCGCTGTCGGCCATGCGCAGGAATGTGGATGCACACTCCTCTGGTCAAACAGAGTCTGATGCTGGAGGAGTGAGGAGGGTAAATCTGGGACAGCAGGGCCATGAGGAAGGTGTTTCCACTGAGAGCAGCATCACACTACCTCTAATACAACGCAAATCAAAAGGTATTTTAACAATTAGAAAGGAAGCCTCTATAGGATGTTTTTTTTTTTTTTTTGCATTGTAACATTTTCATGAAAATTAAGTACACTTTACCACACAAAATTAGCCTAAAATAGCACTTTTAATTTCTTTGTTTTATACCATTTCAGTACATTAGTTTCATTGTTTTGCTTGAACATGAGCAGGATCTTAAAAATGGCCCTAAAATAGGATTTATTGTTATTTTGCTGCAATGGGTAATAGTAACAATCTTAAATATTTTCTTAATGCTTTAAAAAGTTAATACTACTACCAATGTGATCATTGACTTTTATTTTGTAATCTAATGTAGTATGATGTTATATTATATGTATTGTTTGGCATTTAATACTGTTATTTTGTAACAACACTTACTGCAGATGCAAATTAGCATTATAGCTAACTCTGTCACAACACTGTTGTTGTGCGTTGTCCCAGTACAAATAAATGAAATTAATATTTGTATTATTTTTGCATATGAGCCATGCATCTTAATTATCTCTAAGGTTTTCTTGCATTAACCTTTTTCGTTCTACAGAGGAAGCTCTCTACCAGCAAACCTCACGAAATGTCACCCACGACAGGCGTTTTCCTGCGGGTGAGATGTGTTTCAAATGGTTTAACACAACAACCTAATAATGCAGCTAGCATTTGTTTCATTTTTACAAGTGATAATGACGTACGCCACACATTCAGATGTCATTTCATGCGTCCAATCAGAGCTCTTGTTCGAGGTGAGCGTCGAGATCAATCTGGAGCCTGAACATCGTGAAGAATCCTCTTCTCTCAGATCTGCTCTGGAGACCATGGTGAGGCTCAACATTATGATTCCCTTTATAGATTATCAGAAGTTTGTTGTCAACTGAGCAACTTTTGGGCTCAAAATTGGTTTATAGATGCGAGAAGTATTTGGACATCTCTCTCCAGAAAGCATGGACTTCAAAAGAATAAAAAAGTAAGTACAAAGCTCACTTCCTAAAGCAAAATAATTGGCTTTTCCGAAGCAGTCTGCTCACACTCACAGGCTTCAATCAATCTGTGTCCAGGCTGAGTTCTGGCGTGTTGTTCATCGTGTGGCTGCAGTTTGAGAAGGTGAAGCAGACACACGGGGATCTCCAGTCCATTCTGCAGGGGCTTCAGGGCAGAAGCGTCAAATCCCAAACCTCTGAAATGCAGGGAGTCATTGTATCCGTCTCTAGTGAAGGTGCTTTCAGATCCCACACACATTGATTTGTCCTGTGGTCTTTCAGGTTCCTCTGTATTTACAGAAACGGTGCTCTGAGCACATGCTGGCCAAAGACACACCCCTCTCTCACACACACACACACACACACACACACACACACACACACTGCAGGACTATTGGGACCTTACTAGGGTATAGAGTTTAACCAGAGGTCAACCGGGCGCCAATTGCATAGACTGCTTAGATCACTTTAATTTTATTTCTTAGTATAGTGTTTTTTTTTGTTTTTTTTTATAGTTTTTTTTTTCTTATTTTGTAATTTGACATTTGTAATTTTGTTGTGTATTTGTCATTGGTTTTTTTTTGTTTTTGTTTTTTTGTCTCCATGTAGTTTTAGTTAATTATCTTAGTACTAAATGACTGTGTTTTAAAATAATGCTATGTCCACATTTATTACGGCATGTATTATGGTTGTTGTTGTTTTTTCTAACATTGATTTGATGGACTAGACCACTACTTAAAATGTTATTTGATATATATATATATATATATATATATATATATATATATATATATATATATATATATATATATATATATATATATATATATACACACACAAACTAGACAGCGTTGTCAAGTGTCATATTCCGAAATTTACTCTATAATCAAAACTTTTTTTTTTTCTATTCTTTATAAGATTATCATTGGAAAGAGTCTCAAGATTCTATATTTAGTGACTGTTTTATGATATAAATAATATTGTGACAAATTGATACATTTGTGACTGTAAATGCATTAAATATTCAGTGGAGTTTGGATGTCGCCCAGTGGCTGTTTTTGGTAAAGCACCTAGATCTTTAATCTTTGTGATATAAACTTCAAATTTAAAAAAAACTTTGTTAGACAGAAATTTAATTTTATAGCAACTTCTGGTTCCAAAATATCTTGTAAAAATACAATATTTTGTAAAATATTTTATATAAAATAAAAGGGTGTGTTTGTGTGTGTTTGAACAGAGATCAATGAGTGTGAGACACAGATGGTGGTGTGTGACGCTCACGCGGAGTGTGTGAATCAGTTTGGATCGTACTCCTGTCGCTGCATCCATGGGTATCATGAGGTTCCTCACGGGCCGGGGGCCAGAGTTTGTGTGGCGTCTGCTGAACCTGGTAAGAGACATCTGTGGGAGAGTTCAGACAGCGCTCTCATATCACTTTAAAAGGATTGTTAATCCAAAAAATTCTTTATTTCATTGTTGTCTCCACTCACTTTCTAGAGTGTAGTTGGACATCATCATCATCTCCCAGAATCCTCAGGGGCGTTTACGCCAGCATCGGCCTGATCACGTTGCTCCTCGTGCTGTTCCTGTTGGTGCTGTTTCTTCTGTATCATCGATACTATAGAGGCTCGTTCCTTCCTCGCTGTCAGAAATCAAGCGCTAGGAGTGTCGTGGACACCGCTGCCAGTCATGACAACAATAACACAGGAAGTGATGGTAGTGGTGCCAACCCCTCCATATACCCCCCTCCACATCCATCCATGAGGATGGGCAAAGACGGCCTCCGCTCTCTGGACCTGCCTTTATTAGGCTTCAGCTCTCTGGTGCCTCCTGATGGATTCAGGAGTAAAGTACCTGCAGAGAAACCCCAGTTCTGACTGTTTCACAGTGTTACTGATGTCTGTCACTAAATACACTGCACCTCACTGAGTGTGTCTTATCTGTATGAGTGAGTCCTTTATTTCCCTGCTGCTTTGTATATTTATTTTCTGTTATTTTATGATTTGAGTTTTTCGGACAAAAAATGCCTATTTTATTTTTTTGGTCTGTTCTTGTATTTTTGTTCAGAGAAGCTTTCTCACTCTTAAAAATAGAACTGAACCGAACTCAAAAGTACTTTGTGGTTTTGTCCAGCTAAATGTGTTTGTAAAAGACAACATTGAGTGTGTTTGATGGAAGGCCAATAGGTTTAAAGGACTTAGGGATCCTACAGACATGAGAATAAACGTAGACCTAACATAATTATTTAAATTTTTTTAAACTAAAACATCTGGGTAAGCCGTGGAAATCTGCAGTGAATATCCACCTTAGTTTAGTATAAGTATAAGCAAGAAGATTCCGGTGTCAATCGCTTCTGTACAAAAAGTTTCAAACTGCAAACTTATTACCATAATCATAAACTGGTTTGTAGTATGGTTTTAACATTTACTGTACTGTTTAACCTTATCTGCTAAAGAATCAGAAGTCTTGCACATTCACAGGATATTGCTTCAGCGATGTGTTGTAAATTAATTTAGGTATGCTCAGCTTATTTATTTTTTTCTTTTATCGAAGCAAAGATAAAATTCTATTACAGCGAAGGCAAAATGCTTGGAAAATTTATTTTTAAGTAAATTTAACCATAATATTTCTCCTCTCTGCACTTTTTGCCAAGAGGAGGAAGAATCTATTTCACATTTATCCTATTTTTGTTATTATTCTAAACTATTCTGGCGTCAAATATCAGCTTCTCTATTTCTTGTGTTTCTCCAGCACATGTAGCTTCTGTCAGTAGCCTAAGGTTCTTTTTCCGTTATGATATTTCTCACAACAATGATGTCTTAACCTTTATGTGATGGGTAAATACCAAATCCACAAAGCTAGAAAGGCCACCTTAAATTTAAACCAGCTGCAAAATATTAGCTTCTGATCTACATAGCTATTGTTATCAAAACTTTAACAAAATCACCTCCAATAATAATAAAAAAAAAAGCTTGGAGGACATTACAGAAAGTAAATTGCGATTTTTTTTTTCTTTCATTTTCTCTATCCTTTATATTCCCACATATCTTATTTTATAATAATAATCAAATTATTAATCGCATCCAAAATAAGTGTTTATTTACCAACTATATGTAGGCCTATGTGCACTGTTTATTATGTATAGCCTATATAAATACGCACACATAGGCCTACAGTATATATTTAGAAAATATTTAAATGTATATACATTTATATATTTATATATAAATATATTTAATATATAAGCATAGCATAATGTTTCTTACATTTATTCAATCCACGAATGTGTTTGTATTTATATCTACACGTAATAAATATACACAGCTCACACTCATTCATATATTATGTAAACAAATGCGATTTATCATTTAACAGCACTAGTCTTGTGATTAATAACCATAGGCTAGTAAATGTTATGTTCAGCTCTAAAAATGTATAGCTTTTTGAAAGGCTTTAAAATTAAAAGGATTAAGAAGCCCGTAAATTCGTTTTTTAGACAAGATAAGCATATTGTTTATTTATATCCCATTTAGGGCCAACCATATCTAACGTTGTGTTTGTCAGGTACTGCTACGAACATATACTTCTGTCCAGTGGCGGCTCCAGACAATTTTGATTGGGGGGGGGCAATGGGGGGGTCCTAGTCTTTTCAAGGGGGGTCTCATGAAAACCAACAAAAATACAGTGGACATGGCTAATAACTGCATTTTTCTGCTACTAAACAACAAAAACACCTTTGAAATGTAAACAAATGACAGGCTATATTTGTTATTCATATCCTTCACACTGCACTTTCATGTCAGGTATATTATGCATTTTTACTGACATTGATATTTTTACATTTATTTCCAGATAGATATTATTGAGTTTACAGGCTAAAGTGGTCTTGCTGTTGTAAACACTGTTGCTTTTGTAGAAAAAATATTTGCATCACATTTAAAATATAATTATATTTTAATTCATTTTTGAATTGTTTTTATTTTTATAATGATAATTCAGAGAATGAGAAAATCTGAATAAGCCTTACTAGTGTTGTGATAATTATTTTTACATGTTAAAAATAAATAAGTACTGTAATATAATAAAAGTTTATTCAAATAACATAAAAAAGACCAGACCCCTCGATGCATGAGAAACTTTTCTCCCTCAAACAGCACGCTAGTGTTACTTCTACACTACAGCAAAGAGTATAGAAGTTACTTCTATACTGTTTGACTACAGGCTACACACTGCAATATAAACAACGTATCTGCATGTTCTCACATCACATCGTTCTTGTAAAATAATAATAAGTAAATAAACACCAAAATCACTTCGCTGAGAATGAAACACCACTTACCAGCTGCCACGATGTTGAAAATATCCTCTAGCAATTAAAAAATGCGCGTGCAGCATGAGGAATCTTCCTGGTTCGATGAGGTCGTAGTCAGGTGAACGGTCATCATGTTGGTCATTTTATTTACGGCTAAATTATTATTAATAAATTGTACTAATATTATGATTTGGCGTGGGCAGGCATTCACAAAAGTTTATGTTATTACAAAAAAAAAAATGAGGAAATTTTGCTTTGACAAAAGGGCACTTAAGGGGCAAAGGAGCAGGTGCTCAAGTGAACCGGTTCTTTCGGACAATTCGATCAAATAAACCAGCTGAAAAAAAATGGTTCACCGGTTCTTTTGCGCTCGATGTAATGCCGTCATTGGCGATGATTGCCCTTCATTCAAGCCTTTGGTTTACCCGCGCTTATAACATTAGTACAGAATCAGTTCAGAATCAATCACCAAAAGAATCAGTTCGGTTCAGATGCGCTCTGTGTCAGTCTGCTTCACGCTGAATCACGCATGCGCAGTTATCATCAGCTCATCGGTTCTCGAATCGGACGCGTCCGACAGAAACGGTTCTCGGTTCAGTGTATGAATAAATGTCGAAATAATTATTATTTATTATTGTTCTGCGTAGTTTGAAGAGAAACATGTTTGGATCTTTATCCCGCATATATATATTTTTTAATCAGGAAGAGGCTGGGGGGTCAAATGGGGGGTCAAGGCATTTTTTTGGCAGGGTCTTGAGACCCCCCAAGACCCCCCCTGGCGCCGCCGGTGCTTCTGTCTATAACCTAATCTAAATGAATAAAAATAAATTTTGACAGTGTTGGGGAACGAAAGGCATCGAAAAAGGGTTTTGTCAGAGAAAAGCGGCCCTCTGGGGATCATGTTCAGCTCTTCTGCGCATGCGCACAAACACGAATCATTTCCGGGCGACGAGGCTGCTGGTGAGTGCGATTCATACAGTTGTTAGACAAAAATTTAAGCAAATAATATTAAATGCCAGAAAAAACGGGCGAGCCAACTGCATAAACGTTTGTAGCGTCACGTGAAATGCGTCACCAGTTGAATTATTTGATAATTAATGTTTGGTTTCAATGTTTCGCGAACAACCTGTTGTGTTGTGCAGCTGATGTCTTAAAGCATCGTTTTGGCTTATGATTAAGCTGCATCTGTCATCTAATTTGACTAGTTTGTGTGCTTTGGTGGTGGACAGAGTGTAAACAGAGTCCAGAACTGATCTTATCTGTTAGAGATTACTAATAATGCTTGTTCTTAGCAGACTTCACACAGTACAGGGTTAATCTGGACTCAGTAAAGTCTGCTTTACTGATGTGCACCTCTAAAGCCAGTGTTGAGCTGTATGCATCTAAGAAAACACACGGGAAGTGTCCGTCTTGTGTGTGTTGTGTTCCTGTTGCATGTATAATCATGCATTTTTGACTGACGCTGACTGATGCTGTTTGTGTTTCAGAGGATGCTGGGGTATATCTGGCAGTGTTTCTATTCCTCATGTCTGCGCTTCTGGCTGAAATGGTTCCTCCGGCTGGTCACAGGAAGATGCGAGCTGCAGCGTATTTGTGCCCGATGCAAAGCTGGAGCGCTGAGGACGGCACAGATAGGTGATGATCATCATACGTGGACTACATCTGTGTATACCTATAAATATATTCACTTATTGGAGAACAGTTAAAGAATCATTTAACTGTTTTTTGGGGGGCTGAATTCTTCAAGACTGCATTTGAGTTGTCATGCATCACTTTTGCAAACCTCTCATTGTTTTTCTTGTAGAGTATTCCCTGAAGTGCTCTAAAAGCAAGGTAAGTGTGATGATGATTTCTGTCTGCTTCAGTATTTTCTTATCTGAGCTAAACATTAATGTTGACCAGATTCTTCGCTCGAGACCAATCGATCTGACAGGTAAACCTCGTTCTCTGCTGTGTGTTTGCGTTTGATCAGGTGTTGCGAGCAGCTTTATCTCTGAAGGAGAATGATTTGGATGAGCATCTGGCTCAAATAATCCAGGAGAAGAGAATCAAGGAGCAGAAAGATCCTACGTGAGGCTCTCTTAAGATTGCATTACCTTCTTTCAGTTGGGAAAATAAACTTGAACATTTTTCAACCTTTTTCTGCAACAATAAAATTATATATATATATATATATATATATATATATATATATATATATATATATATATATATATATAAAATATTTTTTTTTTAAATATAATAATAATATTTTATACTATATTATATATTTATATTGGATCAGAATATTAAAATACACATGCCATTACATTATGTAAACAGTCCCAATTAAAAAAATCCAAACATAATATTATGATTTATTTAAGATTAATAATAATGTAGAAATCTTGTAAAAAAAAAAAAAAAACAGTATCCGTTTTCCCCAATTAAAATAAAACCTAAATATATATCAAAATATTATTAATAAATATTATAAACGATTAATCACATCCAAAAATATACGTTTTTGTGTGCATAATATGTGTGTATGTACTGTGTATATTTATTATATATATTTAAAGACACACACATGTATGTATTAAATATGTAATGCTTATTCAATATATATATATATATATATATATATATATATATATATATATATATATATATATATATATATATATATATATATAAATTATCTGAATATAACTATATACATGTAAATATTTTCTAAATATATACCGTATGTGTGTCTTTAAATATACACAGTAAACAAACATTATGCACACAAAAACTTTTATTTTGGATGCGATTAATCGTTTGACAGCAGTAAAATAAATGCATTAGTACTTGAATGAACATTAATGCTAAAAGTGAATTATTTAATCAAGTTGAATGAAAGTCAAGAATCTTGTCTGATTGCTTCACAGTTTTTGTTTTCAAGGTTGATCATTGTTTTATTTTTAGCATGTATTCAAGATCTGCGGTTTCACAGGCAGAAATCTCTCTTGCAGGTTTAAGGTGAACCTCCATCAGTGTTTGCTTCAAATAAACGGATACAGCGGGTTGTTTGAGGAGGTGGAGGACCTGAGAAAACAAGTGTTTGACTCCGAAAATGAAGAACATGAGAACATGCTTCTGAAGGTGAGTGATCTCTCGTTTTTAGGATCATTTTCAGATGACTGAGCTGCAGAGGTTCTGAGTTGTGTTTGTTTTCTGTCAGTTGTGGGATCTGTTAATGCCATCAGAGAAGCTGGAGTCGAGGGTCACTAAGCAGTGGGGAAACATAGGTTTCCAGGGCGAGGATCCCAAGACGGATTTCAGAGGGATGGGGATGCTGGGACTCACGAACCTCCTGTGAGTGCAGCGTCTCTGCTTCTGAGAAGATGACGCTTCATTGTTTCCCAGATGCATTGAAGTTCAGGTTTTTCTTTGTTTGTGCAGTTTTTTCAGTGAGAATCACCCAGATGCGGCCCGTCAGGTCCTGTCACACGCCAGTCACCCCAGACTAGGGTGAGTGCTCACGGGTTTGGGTCATGTTTAGTGATTCTTGGCATCTTAACTGATCAAATGAGTAAATATTCTCTCATTACAGCATGCTTTGTGTTGTTGCAGATACTCGTATGCCATCGTGGGCATCAATCTGACAGAGATGGCATACAGCTTAATGAAGAGTGATGCTCTGAAGCCTCATTTCTACAACACAGTCTGTGGAAAACCCCAAATGCAACACTTCCATCATTTCTACTGTGAGTAAAAAAAAAATATATATATATATATATATATATATATATATATATATATATTTGTGCTGTCAAACTATTAATCGCAATCCAAAATATTTTTTGTTTACATAATATCTGTGTGTAGTGTACTGTATATATTTATTGTGTATATATTAATACAAACACATACAGTATATATTTAGAAAATATTGAGATGTATATATTTATATTCATATTATTGAGATTATATATAATATATAAACATAACACGTTTTTCTTGAATATATGCATGTGTTTATATATGCATAATAAATACACAGTACATGTCGATATATATTATGTAAACAAAAACTTTTATTTTGTATGCAGCTTATCATTTGACAGCACTTATATATAGATATAAAATGTCTAAATAATTTTTTATATAATATAATTTTTTTTTTTGTTTAGAAATAAGTATGAAGAGCAAAGAGTCTCACAAAACCTGGGAAGATCATAGTTCCATCATATTCAATTCCAAAATAATTAAATAAAAATTACATTTAGGTTAAGGAAAGTAAAACCAAATTTTAGGACAGTGCAGATTTTTGCCACCATTTTTTTTTAAATTAATAATAATTTGTATTCAATATCAAATATATATAAAAAAAAAATTATGCATTGTTTTGTTATTATTCATTTGTTGTTATTTATTATTGAAATTAATGTTAATATAATAATAATAATAATAATAATAATAATAATAATGTATTTAAAAGTAGAACATGTGGAAAATTAATTTTTAGTATATATGTATCTTATTGCAGCAAACTACTGTTTGTTATACTCAACTTTTGCTGATTAAAAAAAAAATTGTATCATTATTTATTTTGCAGTATATTACAGTAAATATTGCATTAAAGTTCCCCAAATAGGTTTACTTTTCTTTATGTAAAAAGTAATCTATTTGTTTTTTCCATGTCATGTTTTCAGGTTACCTGGCTTACGAGTTTGACAAGTTCTGGTTGGAAGAGGAGCCGGAGAGCATCATGGAGTTCAATCGCTACAGGGAGAAGTTCCACGACAAGGTCAAAGGTCAGCTTCAGAAGCCTGAGGTCAAACTCATCATGACTGTGGACCAGGAGAAGTGATTCCAGCAGGAAGCCGCAACAGTTGATTTTCTTTTCTATTTCCATTGACTTCACAATAGTTTTTAGTTGGGAAATGTACAACGTGCATGAAACTTTATTTGAATATTAATAATTAAACAACTGTATAAACTGTACATCAAGGTTACACAGCTGGTTGTTTAGCTACATTAACCTGGACGAGGAAAAGACTTACACTAAGTATTACTAATAATACTTTCAAAGTGATGTTTAAAACTCTCCAATGAACCGATTGGAATCCTCCACACTTGAGTGTTTTGGTCGTGGTCATGTGACTTCCTGTTTCTTCATGTTTACCCATCTCAGGAAGTTGACGTTTACGTTCACAAGATGTTAGGAAGTTGTTTATTCTTCTGTATGCAGATGATTCGACCTCTTTGCATGTTAAAGTGTGTTTAAGTTGTATTAAACCCTGCAGCCGTCATGCCTATAACGAGTATTTAATAACTAATCTGTTTTGTGAATATTGTTATTCAGACCTCAACTCAATTCCAAAGGACAGCATTCGTGTGCACAAATGTCGATGTGACACTGTGTCGTTGTCTTATTTATAAACGGTGTTTGCTTTTGAAGATGTAACTTTTTATTCCTGATTAATTTTATAGTGTTGGACACATACCTAATGCTGAAGAATAAAATTAGCGACTGAATATTGAAATACAGTTTTTGAATCTTTTCATTAGAGGTTTACAATAAAAATACATTTTATCGTATAATAATGGATTTTTCTGAAGTGGGTCATTTTAATTCTATAAATGCATTGAATGTTTTCAGATTTAAGGTCCAAATGAATGCATACATTTTCCAAATGAATGCATACAATTGGACACTACTTTTAATAATTTGTCACCTTTTTGGTCTTGCGATTTCATTTTAATTCATTCTGTGAATTTTTAAAAATATTTTTGTTGTAGTTCCTAGACAAATATGATCACGAAATCTGCATGCATGGTAACCTGTCTAATGCATGATTCCATAAATATTTAATTCATTCATTTGAACTTTTTAATTTAATTTATCAAGATCATTTAAAATAAACGTTATTTCATATAAATAAATTTAATATGGTCATAAAATCTAGGCATCAGCAAAATGCTGTTTAAACATTATAATGTTGCATGTCACAAAAACAAGGGTTATAATTTTAAATGTTTACATTTTCTTAAAGAACATCTGTGTGAATAATGCATCATACTCTAAACATTTAAATACTGCATTTAATAATTGGTACTTAAACATATTTGTATCAGTAAACCATTTAAAGATTTTTATGATGGATATGTTTTTGAAAATATGCTTTTTCAAAGTTATTAATTTGCACATCACAAAGTGTTTTAATGCATGGTACCATAAATATTTAAATGTTAAGTAAATCATTTGTAAGTACACAACCTAAGTCCACAAAGACATCCAAGAGTAGTTCAAAGGTGTTTTATTGAAGCATACTGTGTGTGTGCTTATCTTTATTAGTTTCCAGTTATGAGGCAATCTCATTCTCTAGGTCATCCCAGTGTTATGTGATGGATATTCAGGATTAAATAGACATTAAGGTAAATAGCTGCTTTAAACAAAGCATTAATTGCTTAA